>NC_134810.1:23037169-23047169 GCF_046742065.1 Oratosquilla oratoria | reverse complement strand
ACTTTGTTGGTAAACCAGTTCTTGCCTATTTCCTTCTTAAACCTAAAATTGTCCAGTTAATACCATTACTTCAAGTCCTACCATGATGACCTTGCCTGCATCACCCTTAACCCATTTTGACCTCGTTTTAATGCCTTTACTCTTTAGTACAACGAAGAAACTTTCAAAAAGGTGAATGTATTTGTTTCACCTCTTCCAGAACTTTATACAAGACTGCTGTATTCTCTTCTTTTCCAGGAAGATATTTTTCGCCTCTATTAAGTAAATAAGTGAACAAGTACATATGTTAATATGTAACATATATAAGTTACATATAAATATATATACATATAAAATAAGTACATATGTTAATATGTAACAAGTAGGTAGATCAATTGGTAAATACTGTAAGTAGATAAGTAGGTACGTATAGGTAGAGGTGTAGATACGTAGATTAGTGGATAAAATTATAAGAAAATAAGTAGATAAGTAAACAAGTAAACATGCAAATAAATAAAAAGATAAATAACTAAAGAAGAACACACACTCACCACTGGCGGAAGGACCGACCACCTTCTGCTTAGGCGCTGACGCAGTTGTGGGCGAAGTCGGAGGACGTGACGAGGTCTTCGAGTGTGACCCTACCCCTGGCCCTCCAGCAGCTCCTCCACCTCCAGCAGGTGACACCGAAGAACCTGACAAGAACGAGGACGACGAGTTCGATAAGAACGAACTCCCGGCCCAGGCGCTGCTGGAGAGGGATGTGTTGGAGGACGAGGATGTGGAGGAGAAGGAGGAGGCTGAGGAGGAATTCCGGAGGGCCTGCTGGGCTCGGAGGAGCTCCGGACGGATGACCCAGGGCAGGTACCAGTCGTCCTTTTTGTCCTTGTCTCGGTCCTTCATTCTGTCTGGAAGAGGAGGAGTAGATCCTAACATAAATATCACTTACACCACACAAGAATAACACACAAGGTGGTCCAAAAGTCAATAAGGGATTTTGATCTCTAATAACCGTCTTATTCTTACAAATATTTGTATGGACTTTTAATACAGTATAGAAACACTACATCAGCAAGTGTAATGTCTCTCTTGCGGTATGAGAAGTTGCCCCATCTTGATGGAACCATTTATCGGGCCTAAGATCAGTTGATGAAGAAATGATCACAAATTGCAACCTCCTCACTGACTTTTGGGCCACTCTGTACTTTACCTATGACCGACAATAGTATGCGGCCAGAGGGCAAATAAGCTGTGTAGCTGCGGCCGAAGCCGTCAACTTTGGGAACTGTAGGGACGGGTAACATACAGTCCCTGCTGGGAATCGAAAAGGAGTGCGGGATTCGCACACGCGATTAAGAAGATAATTGCTGTATGTATAGATATTAAACATCATTCTACCTCTTTCCATGCATAATGTCCTGCAGGATGTATTCCAATTTGTGGTATTTATCATAACAGAAAAGTATAGATTGTGAATAGAAATTGTTAATGATTTAGATGAGATTGTCATCTACGCGCAGTAGAACCAAGAAGTGTGTGTGGAGAGTGGGAGGTCAAACCCTTTCCCTTCTCTAAAAATAAATCGATAAACAAAACACACACGCACACACACTCATACACACTCACACACACACACACATTATTCATATATATATTATATATATATATATAATATATATATAAATATATATATATATATATATATATATATATATATATATATATATATATATATATATATACCGTATGTAAAGAATAGAATAAATAAATGAATAAAAAATAAAAACATATAATAATAGAGCCTAAGCTAGTAGGCGCCTATCTACGGCTGAAACCTGCAAGTACAGCTGGGGGTAAGTGGTGGTCATCAATAGCCACTGAGGATCAAGCTGGAACCTTTGTTCTCAAGAGGAGGAAAGGTGGCAATCGAAGGAAAATTTAAACAAAATAAAATTAATTGAAATAGAATAAAATAAAATACTATGTTTCAAAATAAAATAAAGACGACCAAACAGATCAGTCGGTATGGTTTAGTAACCATTGTGAGTATATAAAAAATAAACTAATAAATAAATCAATAAATAAGAAAGATAAATAAACAAAATAATAATTACATCAAACCATCCAACGAGTTGGAAAAGAGGATCGTTAACAGACCAAATAGTCTCCTGTTGACTCCTCCCCAAATCGTATTTTTTTTTCTTTTTCTTTCTTTCTTTTCTTTCTTTCTTTCTTGTCTTATCCTTACATGGAAGCGGGGCACGGTAGCACCTTCATCATGGGTCTAATCATCCTTGCTGGGTAATTAACGACCCTTATAAAGGCAGCCCAAGGTACACCTTGAAATGCTAGTCCATATATATATATATATATATATATATATATATATATATATATATATATATATATATATATATATATATATATATATATATATATATATATATGTATATGTATATCGAGTTTATACCCCAATATTTATTTTGATAATAATAATAATAATATTGAGCCCAGGCGCTCCTAAGTATACCCATTACAAAAATAAATAAATAAATAAACAATAAGAATAGAATAAAATGCGCAAAAGAAAAAATCTGGAGTATATAAGGTACATTTTACTAAACAAAATAAGCGACTTATTCAAAACCTTCCATTATAGAAGTGTAAGGTATATAAACTTAAAGTCACCCCTTATTTCGTAAAATTATACATTTTCTACAATAGAAATTGTTACAACAAAGAACTGTTGGGTAGAATTTACCAACAACAATTACAACTTTGATAATGTAGAGTTTATGAAATCCCTTTTACTATTGGCCTCCCTACCAATATCTCGTTTATTACATTTATGCGACAATGTTTTTTAATATCATAATCAGTTTCCATTGATGTTTTATTGACCAAAAAAATAAATGAATCAATCAAAGTAAATAAAAATGAGAAGGGTTTCCGTAAATAATATAATTAATCAACATCAATTTGTCCACAAAACACAAAACCATAAATAATTTCATAGGTATTTTCTTCTATGATTTATATTTGCAAACAAGAATTGTAACAAAGTCTAAAACCACCACAATGTTCTTGATATGACACTACTAATAAGAAGAATAGCTTATGAAAAACATGTGCACGCGTGTTCATAAACACACACACACACACACGACTCGGTGGCGCGGTTGATAGAGTCCCCGACTGTCACTACGGCGGTCCGGGTTCGAATCCTGCTCAGGGCTGAAATAATTTCAGTATCGCTGCGCTTCGAGTCGTTACTCCAACTCTCGTAGGCGGGGCGTTGTGTGTGTGTGTGTGTGTGTGCGTGTAGGGTCACAGCATTACCCATAGATCGATCATACGAGCTCTGAGCTCTCTTCCGAGAGGGAAATAGCTGTCGATCACGAGTCCAACACGTGATCCAAAGACCATGGTGGTGAATCACACACACACACATATATATAAGTAAGATCGAGTGAATACAAAGGGCTGCAACCAAAATAGTTCCCAGCCTGGCAGATAAACCATATGAGAGGAGACTAAAAGCACTGGGTCTGCCAACATTGAAAGATCGAAGAGAAAGAGGTGGTATGATTACATTATTCAGGTTGCTAATGGGGACAGACAACATTGAAAAGTGAGACCTCCTAATTCAGGATAGAAGGGCTTTCAGAGGTCAAGTGAACAAAATGAGAAATAATACATGTCTAAAAGATGTGAAGAAATGTATAAAATGGAGAAATATTATGACAAGTTGAAGGTGGAAAAAGAAGACACGGGTCTAATTCAAGTTTATTCCTGGTCGGTTTCTCTCTAAGCTTCCTCTGAAGAAGCTTAGAGCAAAACCGGATAGTAATACATTCGGAACTAGACCATGTTTTCTTTTTCCACACTCTTCATGAGAAGGTACGTCATTTCTCATTCTAACACAGGCTCTACTACTCAGATTGTAAAAACTCTTGACTGCTCTTAACAGCTTTCCTCGTATCCCACATATCTGCAATACCTCCCACAGTGCCTTCCTGTCTACTCTGTCACAAGCCTTTTACTAATCTTTCTTCACTTGGCTTACCTTAAAATATATAGCCCAACTTGGAATGATACATGAGTTCAAATCTAAGTATGATAACTAGTAAATAAAGATACAGACCAGGTTGAAGCTAGGCATGATACAATGATGAGTAAGAGACAAGACTCCACGTCCGTTGCTGCTTTCTTGTATACCACAGTTAGGCTAATACAATTAGAAAGATATGCACAATCAGCATCATTGCCGGTGATAGCCCAGGCTTTAACCATAAGCGAATTCAAAACTAGGTATGGGAGTTGGAGACAGAAGACCCCACCAGTATAAATCTTCTTTCATATTAAAATTACGTAAGTATAATTAGTTAATACATACACGAGAGAGAGAGAGAGAGAGAGAGAGAGAGAGAGAGAGAGAGAGAGAGAGAGAGAGAGAGAGAGAGAGAGAGAGAGAGGTTTAAAGTCACAGCATTATCCATTGTTCAGAAAACATGTGTTCTAAGCTCTCATCTGGGATGATAATAGATGTCGATCACAAGTCCATCATGTGTTCCAAGACCATTGTGAATCGCCACCCTCCCTCGCACATCTCTCTCTCTCATAGAAGAAATAGTAGTCAAAAAATATACGAGGCGAATAAGCGAAGTTTGATAAATGGGACCCTAGAGAAGGGACATCACAAGCATATTTCTTATTCTGAACATTACAATTAGGTAAATAAACAGTCTTGCACACACACACACACACACACACAAATGCAGAAAAAATGTCGTGATGATGATGATGATGATAATGATGATAATGATGATGATGATACGTACATACATACGTATACCAAGGGGGTTTTTTCCTTACAAGGGAGGTAGCCAAAGTCAAAAGGCATAATTCCATTCACACCCATTTCATCCCCATATACTCCACTCCCACTCACCATCCACCCATCCCTCTTTTCTTGACTCAGCAAGACCGCTTCATTTAATTGGTGATCCCCCCTCCCCTCCCCGTCCCTTCATACAGAAAAAGACAAGACGGGGAGAAATCCCTTCAGTCTGCGTCAAAATTTAATTTACACACACTCCCTCACTCACACCATCGCCTACCCACTCCCTTCCACGCATCACAGCATCATCCATACACAACCATTTTCCATTCACCCCTACCTTCTCTCTTCTCCCTTCCTTCCTCAACAGACATTTCTCTCTTTCCCAATGCCCCTTTTAACCCATACATCCATCTCTGATCCTGCCACAACCAGAGTCGTCAGCCAATAACAACCGGCTTATCTCCCATTTTTTTCCATTTTCTTTAACCATCTACAATCCCTACCCATTACCCTTGTATTTACCTCTCGCATAATCCCATGTATAAATTGAACAGCCATGGTGACATGACACATCCCTGGCGAAACCCCACCTTTACCTCAAACCACTCTCCATTTCTCATTCTAACACAGGCTCTTATAATCTTGTAAAAACTCTTGACTGCTCTTAAAAGTTTTCCTCCTATCCCATATATCTGTAATACCTCCCGCAGTGCCTTCCTGTCTACCATGTCATAAGCCTTTTCCAAATCCATACTACTACTACTACTACTAATAATAATAATAATAATAATATTGATGATAATAATAATAATGATAATAATAATAATAATAATAATAATAATAATATTAGTAATAATAATAACAATAATAACCACAACAACAACAACAATTAGTAATAGCGATAATATTTTCCACTCATCACTACAAAAAATGGCACATCTTTCTTCACCTATGTGATACATTTCCACTGATCCACATCTGCAAGTCAACAATCTCGAGAGTCCCCAAAAATGGAGGGGACTGAAATCATCCCCGACTAAGAATGAACCTTTGTTATTAACTCGGAAAAATGTCATGTTCTCTTAAGAATATATGAACATAAGAATATAGGGAACTGCAACAGACCATAAGGCCTACACTAGGCAGTTCCATGTCCCTTACCACCTGTCATTCCTATCCGTAGAGTTAGCTAATCTCCTCTTAAAAATACATAGTTATTGAGTCTATGACTATGACATTTGTTAACCACTCTGTTGGTAAACCAGTTCTTGCCTACTATGAATCCTGCCCTGCTACCTTAATATGATGGCCTTGCCTATATCAGCATTGTTAAATCCCCTGACTTATTTGAATATGATGAAGACAAAATATAGAAGAAGCAGGACTGAATAGAATTCTGAAAAATATTACGAAGCGAGGCAGCTGACAAGACATGGGTGGGCATGATCAATGCAAGTCCCTGCTGAACTAAGGTGGAACATTTTCTATTGCAAACAATGAGAAAGAACGTAAAATACGAAGGGGTAACATTAATACCTCTGAGACTTGGTTGATGAGAATATTGTCATGAATTTAGTTGCAAATAAATAAATAAATAAATAATAATAGTAATAATAATAATAATGATAGTAATAATAATAATGATAATAATAATAATAAATGAAAATAATAATAATAATAATAATAATAATAATAATAATAATAATAATAATAATAATAATAAAAGTCAACAAAAACCGTTGGGTTCGATCGAGTATCCTCTTAGAATCAATCAGCATTAAAAACCAATTTCCCATAGTGAAGAACCCATTCTTTTCTTCAAATGTTTGTGTTTTTCCTTCTCGAAACGTTGCTTATTTTTTTAATAGGAACATAATAAGAAGACAGCAAGAGGCCATAAGGCCTACACTAGCCAGTTCAATGTCCATTACCACCTATCTTCCCCATCCATAAAATGATCTAATCACTTAGCAATAGTTTCAGCGCTCACTACGTGGTTACTGAGTCTATTCCATTCGTTAGCCACTCTATTGGTTAACCACTCTATTGGTACTCCAGTTCTTGCCCATTTCCTTCTTAAGCAAAATTGATTTACTGCGAGGTAAAGCATGCGTAGAAAATTTCGATATTATAGCTATTACTGAATCCTGGATCAACATGGCTGATAAACATTTCCTTCCGGAAATCAAAATAGAAGGATATAAAAATTTTCATAAGGATAGGGTTAGCAGGAATGGGGGAGGTGTAGCACTTTTCGTTAAAAATACATTGAACTGTATTATCAACAATTCGATTAAGGAAGAGGACTGTACGGAATCTATTTGGGTAGAGATCATAGGCAAGAATAAGAAAGTTATTATTGTTTTTAAGAAGGGAGATAGATCCTCCATATGCAACTACAGGCCAATTAGTTTGACATCGGTTATAGGAAAAATGCTTGAATCAATAATAGTAAATAGACTCAGAGAACACATCGAAGGGCATAATTTAATTCGTGATTCACAGCATGGTTTCTCCAAGGGTAAGTCATGTGTGACTAATCTTTGGGTCCCTTGTTGTTCATTATGTACATAAATGACTTAGACAGACGATGGGATAAATAGTGATGTTAGTAAGTTTGCGGACGACACTTAAATAGGACGCCTAATTGGATCAGGAGACGACGCAGAGATTCTGCAGGATGATCTTAATATATTGTTAAAATGGTCGGAGAAATGGCAAATGAACTTCAATATCTCTAAGCGTAGCGTGTTAAACGTAGGGCTACACAACCCCAAAAATAGATACATCTTAGATAACACGTTTTTAGACAAATCTGAGTGCGAGAGGGACTTGGGAGTTCTGGTGAGTCTGGACCTTAAAACCAGGAAGCAATGCATTAGCGTCAGAAATAAAGCTAACAGAGCATTAGGTTTCATTGCTAGGACGGTAACGAATAGAAGTGCAGAGATAATTATTAAACTCTATCTAGCGATAGTTAGACCCATCCTTGACTATGCGGTACAGTTTTGGTCTCCGTCCTACAGAATAGACATAAATTCACTAGAATCAGTACAGAGAAGAATGACCAAAATGATACATGGACTCGGAAATTTGCCTTACGAAGAGAGGCTTAGGCACCTTAACTTACACTCTCTGGAAAGACGTAGAGTGCGGGGTGATCTAATAGAAGTGTTCAAGTGGATCAAAGGCTATAACAAGGGAGATGCAAACAAGGTCATCATAATAAAACAACAGGGCAGGACTCGCAGTAATGGGTATAAACTGGACAAATTTAGATTTAAGAAGGAAATAGGCAAGAATTGGTTTACTAATAGGGTGGTCGATGAATGGAATAAACTTAGTAACCATGTAGTAAGCGCTGAAACTATCAGTTGTTTTAAAAAACGATTAGACAACTTTATGGATGGGGACGACAGGTGGTGATGGATACGGAGCTGCCTAGTGTAGGCCTTATGGTCTCTTGCAGTCTCCTTTATTCTTATGTAAGCCTAAATTTGTCCAATTTAAACCCATTACTACGAGTTCTGCCCCGTTGTCTTGAAATGAATCTTTATATGAACGTTCAAAAACACGAGTCTCACAGATTGGTTACTGATGTGACAAGACATTTATAGAAAATGGGAGGTGAGGCGCTACACGTTTGTTTTATTCGCCTTGGGTGAGAAAATGGGTCTTTGTGTCAAAACAAAATTTCCTTTGACTATGACGTCACAGCATTTTTCCTATGACGTCATAACTTAACCTATGACGTCATGATTTGGGCCGCATTCCTTCTCTGTCTCTTGCTGTGACGTCATTTCCTGTCCCCCCCCTCCAACACCTCCAACTCCCCCACCTTGTCGAAGACAAAGTGACCTCAGCTCGAGAGCTAAAGGATTAGAGAGTCGCTTTCTACTCCAAGAACTACTCCGCCTTTTTGGAATACTCCAAATGAACAACTCTACGAGTACAATTACTCTTACTACTATAAAAACATGAAACAAAAAAATATCGACATTTCAAGTGAAATGCTCATTTCAAAGTCTTCACAATTACCAAGAATAAGATCACAATGTTTGCTTTTTCTGCTAAAGAATGGGTAAGGAGTACATATTATGTATAGGATTTTGTTTCAGAATACTATACTGTTACAAAGGATTACAAAGGAGGAACATGCCGACCTTTTGGTCCATAACTAGGACGGATACGAAAAAAACAACATAATAATGATAAATAGATAAATAAAAATTATAATAATACAAATAATAATAAATAAAATAGATAAATAATAAACAAGTAAACAGTAAATAATAATAGACAGATAAATAATAATAAATGAAAATCAAGCAAATAATAATAAACAAATAGACAAATAACAAACTATCAAACAAATAATATAGAATAAATGTCAGGTATTACAGCTTCGAACTTGACTACATTGCACTGCCTCTGCAGGAAATTTGTTCCATTCATTAACTGCACGGTTGGCGAAGTTGTTTCTACCCACTTCCAAATTAAATCTATTTCCTGACAATTTCAGACCATTATTTCTTGTCGGATTCTCATTCAATGTGAATCATGAAATATACAATAGCAGATAACTGTCTTCAATGATTATTTCTAAATTTCAGAATCTCCAATATTTGGACCAAAAACGTCTACTAGAATACTAGAAAATGCTTCTGCTTTGCAAAATAATCTATATTTGGAAACTTCCAATTCGAAATAATGGACATTTAAAAGTTTTAGAGGTTCCTAAAGAAAGAATTACGTGAAGGAAAACATAAAATAAAAATGATGATTTTATAATAATGATATATATATATATATTTAAGATTATTCTCTCTCATATATATATATATATATATTTTTCATATATATACATGTATATATATATATATATACATGTATATATATACATGTATATACATGTATATACATGTATATACATGTATATTCATGTATATATATACATGTATATACATGTATATACACATATACACACATATATATATACATATATACAGTATACATATACATATATATATATACATATACATATACATACATATCCATATATATAAACATACATATATATATAATATACAGATATATACATATATATACATACATATATATATATATATATATACATATACATATACATATATATACATATACATATATATACATATA
>NC_134810.1:23019669-23029669 GCF_046742065.1 Oratosquilla oratoria | reverse complement strand
ATGGAGAAAGAGAAGGAGATGGAGAAAGAGAAAGAGATGGAGAAAGAGAAAAATGGAGAAAGAGATGGAGAAAGAGATGGAGAGAGAGGGGAAGAGAGAGGTGGAGAGAGAGAGAGAGAGAGAGAGAGAGAGAGAGAGAGAGAGAGAGAGAGAGAGAGAGAGAGAGAGAGAGAGAGAGAGAGAGAGAGAGAGAGAGAGAGATAGAGAGACAGAGAGAGATGGATAGAGAGATGGATAGAGAGAAGGAGAGAGAGATGGAGAAAGAGAGAGAGAGAGAGAGAGAGAGAGAGAGAGAGAGAGAGAGATAGAGAGAGAGAGGGGTGGGGAGGGAAGGAGAGAGTGGGAGAGAGACAGAGAGAGAGAGAGAGAGAGAGAGAGAGAGAGAGAGAGAGAGAGAGAGAGAGAGAGAGAGAGAGAGAGAGAGATTACAATAAAGGGCGAACGTGACAATGGATGGAACTGTGTTGAGTGTGTGTGTGTGTGTGTGTGTGTGTGTGTGTGTGTGTGTGTGTGTGTGTGTGTGTGTGTGTGTGTGTGTGTGTGTGTGTGTGTGTGTGTGTGTGTGTGTGTGTGAGTGCGAGAAAGCGTGGGCAGAAGTAAATGGGGGTGAGGGAGGCGGGTGAGACAGGATAAGTAGGGACCAGAGCGAGAACGAGGGAATGAGTGTGTGGGATGCAACACAAGGCAGAGGAGAGAATTCACAAGAAAGAGGAGGAAGAGGGGCATGAGGAGGAGGAGGAGGAGGAGGAGGAGGAAGAAGAAGAGGAGGAGGAGGGGCATGAGGAGGAGGAGGAGGAAATTGGTTAGAGGAGGAAGCGGAGAGCGAGAGTGGATGAGTCGGAGGAGGAGGAGGAGGAGCAAGGATAGAACGAGGATAGAGATGGAGGTGGAAAGGGAGAGAGGGTGAAGCAAAGGTGGAGGACCGAGGGTGGAGCTAAGGTGGAATGAAGAAGCGAGGGTGGAAGAAGTGGACCGAGGTGGAGGAAGGTGGAGTAGGCTTGAAGGTAGATGGGAGTGGCCGGGACTCGGTGTATGATTTGTGGGTTGTGCTCTGCCAGACATAAACTTCAAGATCGCCTGTGGACTAAGGAGGGCATTTGGAGCTCACAGAATGCCGGGCGTCTGCCTGTGAGCTGTCTCCATGTGGGAGCATCTTGAAATATGTTTTTAAAGCTACAAACAAATTTCATTCAGTTTTGGGTCTCAGAATCTTTGGGACCATTTCATCACTGAAGAAGAACATTCTTCATTTCGACCTTATTTCTAGTTCTGAAGGCCTCTGAGGCTCATTTCACACGTACCGAATTTTTCGTCATACGCCGTCCACGACACGACGTCGTGCTTTCATATAACCATGGGTGTCTATAGGCTCTTTCATATGTGGTCATGGTCGTAACGTGCGAAAGCGTCCATAGACAACCATGGTTATTTGAGAGCACGACGTCGTGTCGTGGAAGGCACACGGCGAAAAGTCGATACGTGTAAAACGAGCCATGGAACCCTCCCCCCCTATCCCCCTCCCCTTCAACCCCCCACCCCCACCCCACCCCACCATCACATTGTTCAAGACTCTCACTGGCCCAGCACACGAGTGATCTTCCTGTACGTTATTCGCTCATGTGGTGCCTACTTGTAGTCTCGAGTCTGCGGGTTCCCGCCTTTCGAGCCGCTTGTCTTAATGCTCTCATTAGCACACGTGCGAATATGTGTACATGTACGTACAGGTGTATGTGTGCGTGTGTGCGTGTGTTTCTGTGTAGTGTGTGTGTATGTGTGTGTGTGTGTGTGTTTGTGTGTACGTGTATGTACGTGTGAGTGTACGTGTGTGAAACAAAGAGAAAAGAGAGAGAGAGAGAGAGAGAGAGAGAGAGAGAGAGAGAGAGAGAGAGAGAGAGAGAGAGAGAGAGAGAGAGAGAGAGAGAGGAAGAGAAGAAAGAAAAAACACGTTTGTGGAAGTGAAAGAGTGAGAAGAAGAGCGATCAATTATAAAAGAAAGGAGGAGGTTGGGAGGGAGGGAGAGGTGGATAGAGGAGAAGGAGGAGACGAAGGAAGAGGAGGAGGAGGGAGAAAGGGGAAGGTGGATAATGGCTATGAACTTCGATAACAGGGAAAGGATGGGATGGGGGAGAGAGTGGGTGGGGAGGAGGAGGAAGGAGTGAGTGAGGAGAGGGAAGGGGAGGAGATGGGAAGGGGAGGAGAGAGGAAGGGAAGAAAGGGGAAGGGAAGGAAGGGATAGTGGGTGGAGAATGGATGAAGAAGGGGAGGGAAGGGAAGAAAAATGTGGGTGTGGGTAGGAAATGGGTGGGGTGGAAGCGGGAAGAAAACGGAGGCTAGGGCGGGGATGGTGAAGGAAAGGGAGAGATGGGAGGGAGGGGGAGGGAGAGGGAGCTAAAGGGAGAGAGGAGGAGTGAGAGGGAGCGAGGGATATGGAGGAGGGGAAGGAAGAGTGAGGAAGGTGGGAGGGGGAGAAGTCCATTCATGTTTAACTGAGGGCGCGCAGACACACACACACACACACACACACACACACACACACACACACACACACACACACACACACACACACATGCACACACACACACACACACACACACACACACACACATGCACACACACACACACATGCACACACACACACACACACACACACACACACACACACACACACACGAGTCTTGACCCTCCACCCAAATAAAACAATTTGGGTTTAGCCATAACAAGGTCTACTAAGTCCGCCAACGGAGCTGAACGAAAGATTTCGTATAACTTCGACCCCGGCGCCCACTTGCAACTGAATAAAATTGCCTGGAAGGTCTGCAGTCCCATGAAACGTAAATAAACATAACATTCATTTATTTATCTACCTATTCATGTACTTGCCTATTTATCTACTAATTTATATATTTATTCATTTGTTTTTTATTTATTTATTTATTCATTTATCTATATTTCTTAATCCAAGAACCTGTAGCTGACCTTACACCGTATATTCATTAAAATAAACATATGCTAAATAAAACAAATAAATCAACAAATAAATCAAACAAACTCATAAATATGTATAGATAAACCAATAAATAAATGAAAATTAACAAGCCCATAATTTTTTCCCATTTTTCCCTCCAGTGAAGGTTAGCCTCTGGTCCGTAGGGGCGTCACTGAAGTCCTTGAAATATTGTTTCATTATTTTTAAAGGACGGCTACGAAGAACACCTCATATCATTCAATAATCATAAATATAAATATATAAGTTCAATTATGACCAAATGAATAAATAAACAAACAATTAAACATATAAAAACAAAACATATATGTACTTAAATTATTATTAACAAATAAACAATGATAAGTAAATAAAATAATAAATGAATAAATAAATGAGTAGACAAACCAATAAATAGATAATAAATGCATAACATGTAAATTATTTTACAGGACACCGCAACATACAGAGGATTGGGAAGTTGCCACTCCCATCCTACCTCCTAATCCTGCAAATGGACTCCGTCCTCAACATACAAAGTCTAATTTCCTTAACTGAAAACCATCTAGATTATCGTTTCGATTAACACTTTCACCACCTCGGTCGACTTTTAATATAGAAAAAATATATATTATTGATTTTTTTATTTGTTTACTTATCTATTTATTTATCTATTATTATTATCGTTTTTTTTTTTTTGTTTTTTTTTGCATCCGACCTAGTTATGGACCAAAAGGTCTCCTGTCGGCATGCTCCTCCTTTGTAATCCTTTGTTGATTTGTATTGGTTACCTTATCGCCTCCGTATAATCCGAAAACACCCATCCCACCAAAACCCCAACCTCTTCTCCATTTCTATTTTCTTATTATTATTCTTTTTTTCTATGAACACGCTCATTGGCAACAGACCCTTTAGCACACAACTCTCTGTTCATTTTCTTGCAGACTATTCTTCCTCTCCCCAGAAACCAATCCCGTGACAGCGGGTGGTCTGACCTAGTTGATCCTAATCCTAAGCCTTAGCACTGAAAATGTGATTATACGAAAGCAATTTGTTTTCTTATTTTTATCTTATTTCGTTTTATTTTTTCACGGTAATTACTCCTGCGCCTTGCCTACTGGCAACTCTACTTTGATAAATAAATGAGTAAATAAATGACTTTTAACTTGTACAACCTCTCCGTTCAGTTACCCATATTAAATCTCTCCTTCACCAACTTCACTTCTTCGATGTGATACTGTCCTCAAGGTTAGAAGCGCTAGTTATCACCAAAAATGACCAAATCGTGTACTCTACATTAGCTGAATGCAATCGCCCAGAACCCTACGGAAGGAGCTGAAACTTGAAGGAGGATCTTCAGTGGAGCTCCCTTCTCCTCAAACTTGCCAAGATCAAGGCCGACATAAATCGCCTGAACGAAAGCAAGTGGCTTCAGCAAGGCTCCACCGAGGCTCTCATGAAGTGTGCGGTCAAAGACGGTTATCTGGATGACCGAGGAGGCAACGAAGCGGAACCGACCCCACCCCTTCTCCCGGATCGGTTTTTCAGGCCCGGAAGAAGACAGCACCCCATAATATACGCGACCAACCACGTCGAAGAAGACAAAACGTCTTATCTTCTGGAAATATCGATGGGCACATATACCTCGCTTCTGTATCCACTAATATAGTCTATTTCGTTGGCCAAATCATATTATACAACATAATACATTAAAAAACTTTCAAATAAATATTCTTCGGTATGCAAGTCAACCTACAAATTATACTGTGCGAAGATGTGGAGCCTACACCAGGATGCCCGTAGCTGCGGCCGAAGCCATAACCTTTATCCTATTATGCATTTGGACTGTTGTGGGAAGATAGCTAACAGTCACTGCTAGGAATCGGAGAAGTGTGGGATTCGAACCCACAACTAGGCAAATAAGAGATCAGCACGTTTCCTATTACGTCCCCAGGTTTAACGGGGCTTAATCAAAGTCTGATGTACAATAATTGTCTATTGGACATTTCTACTACAAGGACCGTGAGGTCTCCTTAGCGCGGCGGACACACAATACTCAATCCCCTACCTATGATGTGTTTCGATGGTAACATTGCACATATAATAGTAACGTCCAACTCTATAGATTCTTGACACTGAGTCGGGAGTTCTTAGGCAGTGAGGCCTCTTTCGACACTGGAATGTCCTGTCCAACCACGGTAAAGGGAGTCACGAACCTCACGACGTGAACAGAATGCAAAATACAAGAATACTTTTCTATCTTCTTACATTTGCTGAATCTAATATATTTCAAAATATCTTTCTGTCTCTAACGACATCTTTAAAAAGAAAAAAAATTGAAGGAAACAGATACAAGTTATCTAATTCTTGTACTTCTTTTTCTCATCAATGTACACTATATCAAAATAAATAACAAAGTAATGCCACAAAACTAAGTTTATTGATAGGTACAACTAACCTTTCTGAGAGTAACTAGTAACTGAGGAAACAGATACTGGCCACCTCCAACCCGGATATGTTGTGTTCGTGCCTGTGTGGGTCCAGTGACGTCACTACAACGTGACGTCATAAGTACCCCCTTACCCCACCCGATGACTTACTTAAGAAATAAATAAAGATAACTCTACCGAAAAAAATACATAAAGGTCCATACCAATGTCAATGACAAACACAAATAAATTAACAAATGAATAAACGAAAAAATGAATACATATTAGAAGACTCACAATACAAATAACTGAAAGATCTTTGCTGTACTAATAAAAAGAAATAATAAGACCTCTATTTCGTCTTAAGTCTCTGGAAAAACAAATGAGCATCGCCAAGGCGGAGGAGAGAGGCCATGAAGCGAAGACCCTTAAGATATGACATCATAAAAATAGCTGTGACGTCATAAACGTCCCCCGTGACGTCATTAAAGTCGCACAGCCTCCGCATAAAATCCAAAACATACTTGTTCATTCTGAACAAGATGGAGGTTCATAAGAGCAATAATTAAATGAAAGCAAAAAGTAGGAAAGAGCGAGGAGGGAGGGAGTGGGTGGGGAGGGTGGTGTGGAGGTACTGAGGGAGGGGGAGGGGGAGGGGGAAGGGGAGGGAGGGAGGGGGAGACGTGAGGGGTCGTGTTAGGTCAATGCCCTCCACATACGCACGAACACATGGAAGACGCTGCGATGCCGAAGTCACAGTTTAACGGACCCAAACACATTTTGGGTTTTCAACACTGCATCTCAATGCTTCCCGTCCTGGCTTCGAACCAATTTAATTTCTCTCCTTTTGAACATGAAACTTAGATTTATGAAACATTTTTTCTATTAATTGAACCGAGAGCTAAAAACTGATTCATACATCTTCGACTTGTGGATTACTACCGGAAAGCTCCCATGAAGATATCCTAATATCTTCAGGAAAAATGTATTTATTTGGTCAAGCAATGGATACATAATGTTACATCCTCATGCACAGGAATATACATATATATACATATATATACACATATATACGCATATGTACACATATGTACACATATGTACACATGTACACATATGTACACATACGTACACATATGTACACATACGTACACATATATACACATACATACACATACTGTATATACACATATATACACAAACTGTATATACACATACATACATATATGTATGTATATATGTGCATGTATACATTTACAAAGGATTACAAAGGATTACAAAGGCAAAGCATGCCGACAGGAGACCTTTTGATCCATATCTAGGTCGGATGCAAAAAAAAAAAAAAAAAAAAAAAAAAAAAAAAAAAATAAAATTAATAATAAATTAAAACTATAACAATGTAAATAACAATTAAAATACATAAATAAATGCATTGGTATAGTTGAATAACAAACAAACAGGTAAATAGTAAATGATAATAAATTGACATATAACTAATAATAAATGAAAATCAGACAGACAAATTATAACAAAACAAAAACAAATAATATAACATAAATTATAATAATTACAGCATCTTACTTAGGTATTTATCTAAATGATTCTTAAAGCTTCGAACTGAACTACATTGCACTACCTGTGCAGGAAGTTTATTCCATTCATTAACTACACGGTTGACAAAGTTGTTTCTACCTACTTCCAAATTGAATCTATTTCCGGACAGTTTGAGACCATTGTTTCTTGTCTGATTCTCATTCAATGTGAAAATTTGGTCACTTTTGATGTTGTCAATTCCCTTTAAAATCTTAAAGACCTGTATCAAGTCACCTCTGAGTCTACGCTTTTTTAGGGAAAACAGATTCATGTGCTTAAGTCGATTTTCGTATGATTTATTTTTGATATTTGGAATCAGTTTTGTGGCTCGCCGTTGTACTTTTTCCAGTCTGTCAATGTCTTTAATGAGATTCGGTGACCATACGGAAACGGCATATTCCAAATGTGGACGAACTAACGATTTATATAGCTTGTTAATGAGTGATGGACTTTTGAAATCAAAAGATCGCGCAATCAATCCCAGAATCTTATTTGCTTTCTCAGAGGCTGAAATACACTGCTTGGATGATTTGAGGTCGTTACTGATAATTACGCCGAGATCTTTTTCACTATCCACTTTTGTTAACAAATTTCCAAATAACTTGTAATCGTACTTACTGTTATTTTTACCTATGTGCATTACCTTGCATTTACTTGTGTTAAATTTCATTAGCCACTTTTCAGACCATTGCTGTAATTGATCTAAATCTTCTTGAATATCTAATTGGTTTGAGTGATCATTTGCCACTCCGCACAGTTTTGTATCATCAGCAAATTTGGAAACAGTAGATTTTAGTCCATGGTCTATATCATTTATATATACTATGAATAGAAGTGGCCCAAGAACGGAACCCTGAGGAACTCCAGTTGCAACACTTTTCCATCCAGAAGTTTTTCCATTTAAAACAACTCTCTGTTTTCGACCTTTCAACCAATTACTAGTCCAACCTAATAGGCTACCACTTATTCCATGCAAAGCTAATTTAGTAAGTAGTCTTTCGTGTGGGACGGTATCAAAAGCTTTTGCAAAGTCTAGATATATTAAATCTATATTGTTTCTTTTGTCATAATTCGAGACAACTGTGTTGTAGAATTCGAGTAAGTTAGTCACGCAAGAACGTTTCCGTCTGAAACCATGTTGGCTATCATTTATCAAACGGTTACTTTCTAAATGATATTCGATAGCATCTCTGATGATAGTTTCCATTATTTTTCCTACGATCGAAGTCAAACTAGTAGGCCTATAGTTATTTGGTTTCTTTTTGTCACCTTTTTTGAATATGGGAGTAACGTTAGCTAGCTTCCATTCTCTTGGGACATCTCCGGATATGATGGATTTCTTGAAAATAATTTCTAATGGAACAACAATCTCATTTTTCATTTCCTTTAAGATTCTTGGATGCCAACCGTCAGGCCCTGGTGTTTTATTAACTTTGAGTTTGTCTATACACCTTTTAATTGTTTCTTTTGTTATATTTACCGTAGTGAGTAAGTTTACCCCAGACTTTTCACAGGTTTCAGTTTGGAATTCACTTTGAGGTGTTTCGTTTACGAATACCGAGCTAAAATAATTGTTTAAGAGATTACACATTCCTTCATTTGAATATATATATATACATATATACATATATATATATATATACATATATATATATATACATATATACATACATACATATATAGTCATATGCATAAACATATATATTCATATACATACATATATATTCATATACATACATATATATTCACATATATACATTAATATATATTCATATACATACATCAATATATATTCATATACATACATTCATATATATTCATGTACATATATATATTCATATACACACATATATTCATATACACACATATATATGTATATATATACATATATTATATATATATATATATATATGCATACATACGCATACATGTACATACACATACATATATATACATATATATTCATATACATACATATATATTCACATATATACATATACATACATATACCAAAGGCTTTTCCCCCTACATGGGGGGTTGCCAAAAAGAAACGGACATAACACATGGAGAAAATGTCACAAACATTGAAGACTTACAATTAAATCATTTTTGTAATGATTTAATTTGATTACAAATTTTGTAAATGATAAAATTATCTAATTTAAACATACCATAGCTAATATTAATATTAGATCCTTCAGAACTTTTTTTTTATCATGCAACTTTCAATGATATTTCTTTTGGCAAATGAATCACAATTTATGATAGACCAATCCCTCTTCTATCATAAATTGTGATTCATTTGCCAAAAGAAAAGTTGCATGATAAAAAATTCTGAAGGATCTAATATTAATATTAGCTATGGTATGTTTAAATTAGATAATTTTATCATTGACAAAATTTGTAATCAAATTAAATAATTACAAAAATGATTTAATTGTAAGTGTTCAATGTTTGTGACATTTTCTCCATGTGTTATGTCCGTTCCTTTCCCAGTTTATTGTATTACCTCTTATATACCTATGTGACAATTTTCTTTGTTGTAATCCCCTGAAGATGTGAAATATCACGAAAGCGCTTGGGAATTCTAGTTTTCTTTTCCGTTTTTTCCCTGTGGTTATCAGCAAATATATTCATATGTATACACACACACACACACAAACACACACACACACACACATATATATATATATATATATATATATATATCAAATCAGCCATCCTGAGTCCACTGCTGAACAAAGGCCTCCTTCATAGCATTCCATGATTCACACGACCGTGCCACCCTCTGCCACGTCACTCCCGCAAACCTCTCGATCTCGTCTCTCCACCTTCTGTCTGGTCTCCCTCTTCCACGCTTCCTATCTCGCGGCGTCCATTCAGTAACACACTTGCTCCATCGCTCATCAGTCCTTCGCACCAACTTACCTGCCCAATTCCACTTCCTCTCTTTTACTGCTTCCACAATATCTTTCACTCTAGTCTGCTCTCTCAC
>NC_134810.1:23009669-23014669 GCF_046742065.1 Oratosquilla oratoria | reverse complement strand
ATTTGCAGGACGCCAAGAAAGATTGCGGAACGAAAACGGAGGAAGTGATGGAGAAGGAGGGAGAGAAAATCGAGACGGAAGAAAATGGGAAGATGTTGCACCAACGCAGCGTGCCTTCCACACCCACATAATCGCCTTCATCCGTGTTGCACTTTAGGTATTTTATTCTGTCTGACGTCAGGCGATGTTACCAAAATATGAATGCAAAAATAAGATTCGAGTTTCAATAGTGGAGAAACTACTCCATCACTACCTCCTCCTCCTCCTCCTCCTCCTCCTCCTACTCCATCTCTTTCTCCACCTCCATTTCTACAAAACAACGAAAAGTGAAAAGAATATTTTGTGGCCGAGAATTTAACTAACCAACGTTGTGGTCGTGTCTAACATCACTAAAACTATAATCGCGACAAAAAAACCTAGTCGCGAATATAAAAATCGCAAAAACCCTATAAAAAAGTGGGTAATTTTTGCTACTTTAATGATTTAGGTCTACCTGCCACCACATTATCTTAACCATCTTAGGGTAAACCTCTAAATCCTTCTCCTTTAAACTCCTTCCAAAAAGAGGTTTGTTATTTAGAGGTGTCTGGGATTTATCAGAAAAATAAATAAATGTGGTGTTATTGATATCATTTCTGGGATGTTCAATAACACTCCTGTTCTTTATAACAAATTCTAATCAGGTTAGAATTAATTGAGAGAGTTTAAACTCATTCAGACGTTCCATTACCCCCTCCCTTACCTCCTCCTCCTCCCCCTCCTCTTCCACCATCTTCACCTCTTCCTCCTCCTCCACCTCTTCCTCCTCCCCCTCCTTCATCTGCCTTTCCCCTATTCCTCCTGCAGCACCACCTTCTCCTCCTTCACCTCTTCTTCCTCTTCCTCCTCCTTCATCTTCCTTTCTACTGTTCCTCCTCCTCCACCACCTCCCCTTCCTTATCCACCACCTCACTTCCTCTTCCTACTCCTCCCGCTCCCCTACTCCTCCTCCACCTACTCCTACTCCTACTCCCTTTCCTCCTCCTCCTGCTTCCTTCACTCATCCTCATCCATCTCCATCTTGACGTTCCTCTACAATCCATTTCCCCATCTACTGACTTAGTGTACAACACCTCCAACACCTCCCCCCCCCCTCCTCCTCCTCTTCAACCGTATTACTCTCTAACCCTTCAGTCTGGAGACGATTTTCAGGTGAACGGAATCGTCTGGCCTATATATATATATATATAATATATATATATATTATATATATATATATATATATATATATATATATATATATATATATATATATATATATATATACATATTGCTGGTAACCACTTAGGAAATCGGAAGAAGACAGAAATTTCCAAGCGCTTTCGTGTAATTCACATCTTCAGGGGAAGATGTGAATTACACGAAAGCGCTTGGGAATTACTGTTTTCTTCCGATTTCCTTAGTGGTTACCAGCAAAATTTGTGGATCACGTTAATGTTTTAGTGATCTTTCTGCATTTATATATATATATATATATATATATATATATATATATACATATGTATGTAAGTATGTATGTATGTATGTATGTATGTATGTATGTAAGCGGAACGCACTGAGGAACGCACCGAGGAAAGTGATCAGTTCTGCTCCGTCCCCTCATGCAGAAAAAAAGAAGACGGTGAGAAATCCATTCGGGCTGCACCAAAATATCTTTTACACATAAGCACCCCCTACCCCCATCCCTCCCTTCCTTGCATAACAGTTTCATCTATAGTCAGTCGCTCTACTCTCATCCCTATCTCCTGCCTTCTCCCTTCCTTCCTCAAACAGACATTTCCCTCTTGCTCAGCGCCCCCTTCACCTTATGCATCTATCTCATCCTTGGTCGTCCCCATAAGTTCACTCCCTCCACCTCTGCCTTCCACACCTCTTTTACTAATCTTTCATCACTCATTCTTTCCATGTGTCCAAACCATCCCAATAATCTTTTTTCAGTCCTATCTGCCATCTCCTTTTCCATTCCCGCTCTCCTCCTAACCTCCTCGTTTCTCACTCTGTTCAGCCTAGTAACCCCTACCATACTTCTCAGACATTTCGTCTCAAACACATTTAAACTTTTCCTTTCTGCCTCTCTTAAATTCAAAGTCTCTGCTCCATACAATGCCGTCGGCACAATCACCCCTTCATGCAATCTCCTCTTTGCACCCATTCCCAGTTACCTATTTCTCATAACACTTTTTAATTCCCCAAGGCATTTACTTGCTTTTCTCAGTCTACGATTTACCTCCACCTTTACTCCTCCCTTCCCTGCCATATGTATCCCCAAATACCTAAATCTACCTACTTCCTCCAGCCTCTCTCCTTTTAGACTAAATTCCAACTCACTGCCACCCTCTCCCATTGTACATCTCATCACCTTATTTTTACCCACATTTATCCTCAAATTTCTCCTATCGCATACTTTCCCAAATTCTGTCACTAACTCCCTTAATCGTTCTTCTGATCCTGCTACAAGCGCAGTGTCGTCAGCAAACAACAACTGGCTTACATCCATTTTTCTCCATTTTCTTTAACCATCTCCAGTTCCCTGCTCATTACCTCTCCTTTACCTCACTCACCACCTTATCCGTGTACACACTGAACAGCCAAGGCGACATAACACATCCCTGACGCAGTCTCACCTTTACTTCAAACCACTCGCTCTCTCCATTTCCTATTCTAACACAGGCTCTACTATCTTAAAAACTCTTGACTGCCCTTAACAACTTTCCCCCGATCCCATATATCTGTAAAACCTTCCACAGTGCCTTCCTATGTACCTCATCGTAAGCCTTTCCCAAATCCATAAAGGCCCAAAAAACATCCTTATCTTTTCCTAAAACTTTCTCACATATCTGCCTTATCACAAATTCTGATCCACGCAACCCTTACCTTTCCTAAACCCATACTCTTCCTCATTCCTCACCAATTACTCGCTCTGTACCTCTTCTAATCCTCTCAATTAAAACCCTCCCATAAGTCTTCCCTACTACATCAGATCCTGTCTCCTAGGTGACTGTCCGATTTCCCGTCTCTCCTAGTGACTGTCTGTATTCCCGTCTCTCCTAGTGACTGTCTAATTTCCCGTCTCTCCTAGTGACTGTCCGATTTCCCGTCTCTCCTAGTGGCTGTCCGATTTCCCGTCTCTCCTAGTGACTGTCCTATTTCCCGTCTCTCCTAGTGACTGTCCGATTCCCCGTCTCTCCTAATGTTCCATATGTTCTTTGTATATATTGTCACCTTTTTTATATGTATATATATATATATATATATATATATATATATATATATATATATATATATATATATATATATAAATAGTAATCCTAAGAGTTCCGGCTTTGAAGATTTTTTTTTTTTTTTTTTTTTTTTTGCCAAGTTGTTGGTCCAAAATGCCCCAGAGATGTTCAATAGAGTTCATATCCGGGGACTGACTTGGCCATGGAAGTTTCCGGATCCCATTTTGGCTCAATCAATTTTGTGTTGCTTGAGCAATATGACAAGGAGCTCCATCTTCCATAAATAGGAAGACATTTTTACTCATTCTACCACTGACCCAGGGCAGTGGACAGGGTGCAGGGATGACCCGTCATCTAGGAGGTGCTAAGATGGGAGGGAGGGTGGAGGGGTGTGGAGTGTTTTCGGGGATGAAATGGGTGGGAATGTTTTTGTGCCTTGTCCTTTTTGGCTACCCCCCTGGTAAGGGGGGAAAAAGCCTTGGTATATGTATGTATGTACCACTGAAGAACATTGGAATGAGTCTTTCCTATAATATAGAAACATATTTCCCTGAATTGATGTTTCCCTGACACTCCACAAGCTCTGATCGACCATCATTCCAAATTGCACCTCGCACCATTATTGAAATGCCCCCATGTTTCATTGTTGGCTGCAGTCTTTTGAGGTCAACTCTTGACTACAGTCTCCAGACCCACACTCTTCCACTGCCAGAAAATATTGCGAATCGTGACTCAGAGAAAATGACAGTGCTCCAAAAGGCCACAGGTCTCTCCACCATCTCAACAGCCCAATCCTTTCTGCGCTTGATATTGGCTGGACGAAGGAGTGGTTTCCTTCTTGCAGCTCTGTCATAGTAACCCAGCTTGTGGAGATATCTGACAGTTATCCTAGGACTGACATCAGCTTGTGTTGCTATGTCAGAGGCCTTGCAATGTGGATCCTCTTCGACAATTCTTTTGACAAGACGCAATATTCTTTCCGAGGGCCCGGGACGACCTGAATGAGATTTTGTGCCCTTCTTGCCCTCTCTGGTGAATTGTACGATCACTCTATTAACAGTAGAAAGGGGTACTGACAGGTTTTTAGATATTTTGCGTTGACTAAGTCCACCTTCATGTTGACCCACAATACGACCTCGCTGAAATTCTGATAGGTCTACTGCTCCTTTGATTCGCGGCATGCTTGATTAATCTTGTATGTAATATGAAACATAAATCTAGGTACATATAACATATTAGGTAAATTCGAATAACATTAAGCATTAAATAAGACCAGAAATAATTTTTTCTTGATGTCTATTCAATTATGTCATGTCTGTGTGTGTGTGTGTGTGTGTGTGTGTGTGTGTGTGTGTGTGTGTGTGTGTGTGTGTGTGTGTGTGTGTGTGTGTGTGTGTGTGTGTGTGTGTGTGTGTATATATATATATATATATATATATATATATATATATATATATATATATAATTCTTTCTGGTCTTATAGGAGTGAGAATAGAAGTTGAGGGCAATTATCATTCTGGCGAGAGCAAAGACGATTTCAATCCTTGGAGAATAAATCCCATACTTGGAAGGATTAATTGGTTTAATTGAGGGTTTTTGGTGATATTAAATTATATTTATGGCGAAGATTGTCATGTATTTTTTATGCTCGTTGTTTAGGCTGGTGTCGCCAGATAGACAGACAAACAGACAGACGGGTGGAGATAAAGCCAGAGAAGCAAAAAGACGGGTGGACAGATA
>NC_134810.1:22994669-22997169 GCF_046742065.1 Oratosquilla oratoria | reverse complement strand
ACAAAATGACGTCAGCAGACATACTATGACGTCAGCAAACACATTATGATGTCAGTAGTCTATAACGCCAGAGGGCAGACTGTGGCATCAGCAAGAAGACTATGACGTCAAATGGCAGACTATGACATCAACAGACAGAGTATGACGTAGAAGGCAGATCATGACCTCAGCAGGCAGACTATGGCGTCAACAGGCAGGGTCTGAGTTCAACAGACAGCTTATGACCTCAGCAGGTAGACTATGATCTTAGCAGGCAGTCTATAATCTCAGCAGGTCGCCTATGACCTCATTAGACAAGCAGCTAGATCGACATAGATGAGCAGGCAACCGCATCGAGATCAGTAGGCAACCACGGTAGCAGCAGGAATCCCGTGTGACATCAGGAGCAGGCAATGAGGTGTCATTAAACTCCTCTTTGGGGGCGTCTGCTCTTCCTGTCGACATTTCCTTCCGGAGAGTCTTCAAGAATGGCCCCTCCTCCTCCTCCTCCTCGACCTACTACTCTTCGACCTTTTCCTCCACCTCCTCCTCCTCTTCGACCTCCTCATCCTCATCCACGACCTCCTCCTTCTCCTCCTCCACGATCTACTACTCTTCGATCTTCTCCTCCTCATCCTCATCCACGACGACCTCCTCCTCCTCCTCCTCTACTTCCTCCTCCCCCACAACCTACCCCTCTTCGACCTCGTCCTTCTCGTCTACCTCCTCCTCCTCCTCCACCCTACCCGCAGCCATCTTCCCCTCCCTCCCTCCCTCCACCACCCATGAAGTGCAGGTAAGCTTTATGAAAAAGGTCTTACCGCCTTTTTTTCGTTCTTTTCCTTATTACCATAAAGTACTCCAGAAGTGAAAGTTCCCTTTGGGGACTCTTTACAGCACCGTCAGTGACAGTAAATCCATTCACCACTAAATCTACATTCTTTTCTAGTATCCTCACTACATCTAGAGACCTTCAACCCGACAAAAAATTCTAGTATGAACAACACATAATGTAGTTGGTGGTCAGCTTCGCTTCTTTGCCTACACCTAGTAGAAGGTTCCGATTCTTTTATAAACTTGGCTTCCACAGGTTCGATACTCGATGGCGACTGGTGAGTTCGTTTATTCGGATATCATAAAGGATTACAAAAGGGAAGCCTACCGACAGGAGACCTTTAGGTCCATAAATTAGTCAGATACTAAGAAGAGATAGTTAAATAAAGAATTGAATAAACAAACTAACCAAGCCAATGGCCGGCATGGCAGCATATTGCTGTAATGCCGGCCAATGCTGTAGTATATTGCAATACCTTTGCAGGAAGTTTATTCCATTCATCGACAACACGGTTAGCGAAATTATGTCTGCCCACTTCCAATTTAAATCTACGTCCTGATAGTTTGAGACTGTTATTTCTCGTCTGAT
The DNA here is from genome assembly GCF_046742065.1 of Oratosquilla oratoria. NCBI lineage: Eukaryota > Metazoa > Arthropoda > Malacostraca > Stomatopoda > Squillidae > Oratosquilla > Oratosquilla oratoria. The sequence goes on along the minus strand of NC_134810.1, from coordinate 22,995,767 downwards.
TTGTACATTATAATATATATATATATATATATATATATATATATATATATATGCACTCTTCAACTTGGTGCCATTATACATATTTTGTTCTGGCTGACGCCAGCTGATTTTATTTGATTGAAAGGGAGGTGCCATAATATATTACACACTTCTATTCATCTCCTTGCCGCCATGTCGACTCCTCCTCATCATCATCTTCCTCTTCCTCCGCCTCCTCCACCCTTCCTTCTCATCTTCCTCCTCCTACACCTCATTTTTCGCCTCCACCTCCGACTTCTCTTCCTCCTCCTCCTCCACACTTCGTCGCCTTCCTCTCTCCTTCAGCCCTCCTGAAACGCCGCTTCCTTCAGTCACTCAATCCTGAAGTCGCTTCAGTGAGTTCCTTCTTCCCGGCTTTTCAGAAGACTTTGTCCGGTGAATTCTGAAATGAATTGGGGTCGGGATTGGCCTGGATCCCGTTCAAGACAGGATCCCGGATGCACTTTATTCATTTGATTATGGTATTTTTTGGTCACGGTGGCCCACGAACTGAATGTTACCTTGATTGGTCGTAGCCCCTTCTCAAAATATACATTTGATTTTTTTTATTTATATCGAAAGCGTCAATTAATTCTATTCAGCTGGAGGGCCGGTGGACCTCATTAGAGAAAAAAAACACAATCAATCGGAAGCCCCGGTAGCGTTCTATTCTAATCAATTTTAATTTTTGTTTTATCTTCATTATCATCATTATTATTACTAGTATCATTATTATTATCTTTACCATCATTATTATTACTTTAATAATCACTATTGTTATTACTATTACAATTACTACTACTACTATTATTATTATTAATCAATGATTAATTATTAATAATTATCAATTATCAGTTATTAATTAATAATTATCAATTATCAATTATTAATTATTAATATTATTCTTTTTTTTTTCTTTCTTTTTTTTCTTTCTTTTTTTTTTCATGTGCTGAGGTGGCGGTCCCCAGGCCGAATGGAGATCAAACCGACCGACACCTAGAATCAAGTATGGGGTTATTAAACTGAATGCATTTACAATAGCAATACCACGCCACAATGGACAACTCGAGACCCCGTCCT
>NC_134810.1:22987169-22989669 GCF_046742065.1 Oratosquilla oratoria | reverse complement strand
TTGTTATTATGTGCGAAGTAGAAATGAATCACAATCTTCATTGGTGCTTTTCCGAGGATCGAGAATGACACCCTACCACCTCTTCTCTGTATCATCGTATCCAAGAAAGCTAGTTTGTTATGCACCTCGTGTTCTGTGGTAAACTGGATATTCCGTTCGACATGATTCAGTCTACTCAGCTTGTCATCTAATTGGACCTCTTTCGAAGCGACGACGAGGACGTCGTCCGCATAGCCTACCTCGCCCAAAGCGTGTCTTTAACCATTATCCTCATGAAATGATCTGTCTCTAAAACTACCATATACAAGGAGGCCAGAACCGCACTGAGAGGACTGCCCATAGCAAGTGTCCACAAAACTCGTATACCCAGAAGGACTACTGCACAGATTAAGAGAAAAAGCAACGATGATAATGAGAAGAAAGGTAGACAACTGGTCCAAAGAGGATAGAAATGGGATTTTGTCCGTTCCCAACTCGAAGAACGCGGGGGAGTTTGGACATATTCTCACAAAAGCGGGTGTGAGAATTGCTTGTTCCACAGGCACAAAATTCGGAGAGGTTGTCAAAAGCAAGAATAAGAACATAGAAAAAGGAATAGAGAAAGACGCGGTCTACAATATACCATGTGGGGGTTGCCTGCTCGGGTATTATGGAGAAACGGGAAGATCAGTGGAGCTACGAACATATGAACACAAAAATTACGCCAGAGCTCAAGAAACCTCCAACTCGCTAGTGTTTCATTTGGAACAATGTGGTCATCTTCCAGACTGGAACAGAGTAGAGGTGCTCCACAAAAGTCTAGCGAAAAAGAAAATTAAAATAGTGGAGGCAGGCTACACTGGTTCCAAACCCTGCACAAACCATAGGGATAGGTTCATAAAGTTAGCAGGAGCAGCAAGCACCTTGGTCATCAAGGTAGAGAGGACGGATAAGAACAATGAGATGGACAGAGGAGGGACAGAACATGATCGAAGTTACAAAAGAAGTATAGAGGGCGGATGAGAGTATGGAGGCAAATGGAGGGGGACATGGCAAGGATGAAGTATGTAAGTTGTGTAGTTTCTAAAATTGTATGTACTTTGAGAATGTCCTGGTAAAGATGAAACGTCAGTGAATAAAGCTACAACTGTTCTCTGTGTTTATCTCACAACCCTTCCACTAATTTGGCTTCCTTACTTATATATCTATATATATAATATATATGTATATATATATATATATATATTTATATATGAATTTATATATTTATAAATATATGAATATATATTCATAAATATGAATATATATATATATATATATATATATATATATATACACACATTATATATACATCTATATATATATATATATTACATATACATTATATATATATATATACATATATTATATATATATATATATATATATATATACATACATTATCTATATATATATATATATTATATATACATTATATATATATATATATACATACATTATATATATATATATATGTATATATATATATATATATACATACATATATACATACATACATACATATAATGAAAAACATATAAAAAGCAGCTTCATATTTTTATATAGCACCGTGTTGCCAATCTTCTCATTCCACTGGCTGGCGTTCCAACAATGGAGGCAAGGTTCAGTGACACCAACACTGTTAACACAACACATCACCTTTTCCACCTTCCTCCCATCGCCTCGGAATGTTGATCCATCTTGCATCGATCTGACGTTGAATCATCTTAAGGTGGATGTGGGGGAGGGGGGAAGGGGGTAATCAGTCCGAAGGGGGAATAATGGAGGGAGGAGGGGGGGTAGAGACCAGAAAGAGGTAGAGGAGGGAGGAGGGGGGGTAGAGACCAGAAAGAGGTAGAGGAGGGAGGTGAGAGGTAGGAGAGAGGGAAGAGGTGGGGAAAGAGAAGGGAAGACTGAGGAAAGGGGAATGGGAAAGAAGCATAGCAAGATTTAATAATGATCGTGAGAGAGAGAGTGCTACAGAAAGAGATAGGCAGATAGATAGGTAGAGAGAGAGAGGGGGGAGAGGGGAAGGGGAGAGGGAGAGAGAAAATGGGAGAAAGAGGGAGAGAGAAAGAGGGAGCAAGAGGGAGAGAGTTTCAGGTGTCTAGCGTACCGACTGGTACTTTCCTTAAGTAGACAAATTAAACGAGTCTGTGCCAGAGCAGATGGCCGTGCAAAATAAATAAATAAATAGATAAATAAATAAATACATAAATTAATCAATACAAATAGATCAAATTTAATGCACACACAAATACACACAAGTACACACACACACACACACACGCACGTGCGCGCGCGCGTTCTAAGATTTTATTTGAGAGGTAATAGCCATCGATCATAATTCCCGTACGTGATCCAAGGCTATGATGAACCATAAACATAATAATACATACGCGCACTCACACACACACACTCGCACGTGCACTGTAAATTATGAAAAAATTACATTCAACGGGATATGTGAGAAAAGAGAGAG
>NC_134810.1:22967169-22969669 GCF_046742065.1 Oratosquilla oratoria | reverse complement strand
GCATGACTGACACTTGGCGATAAGGCAGGTTACTTGTCCCATGATATATGGACCGGTTTCGATCATTTTGTCAAACATTTTCGGTAATGGACGAAGTTGTATGAAAAGGTATTGGTAAATGGGGTATGTAAATCTCACACTGAAAATATACGAATGATTATGACAAAAGATTCAACAAACAATTATATATCGTTCATTGTATTATACCCAGGGTGTTTCAAAATAATTAACCCAATCTCAATGCAGTATTCTTGATAGTAACATGGGACAATTATACAGAGTTACAAATGCTTTACAAGGTTATCAAGTTTATCAACCATTAAATACATGTTCTATATACTTTCTACCTGTGGTAAGCATTTCATTCACGGGCAGTTCGTGGTTACAGAGACATAGTGATTTCAAATCTGGTCCATCTCTTTGAAACATCCTGTACACATTTAAAAGTAAACAAAACTTTCTAAAAACGAAAGCTCACGTGGTACAGTCGAAACAAAAAGCTCTTCAATATCTTACCAGAATGTAATAGCATTAAATGTTTTAAACCACATGTAATTAATAAAAAAAAAATGAGAAAGACAGTCTTGGTAACAGATTTAAGATAAGACAGTTTTTTTCCTCTGTTCCTGGCGAAAAATATACGACAGTTTTCTGTGTCGTTGTTGTTACCATATATTGAGTCTCCACACCAGAAACTGTAGTGAAACATTTTTCTTGACTGTACCTTGGTATATCAGGTGCAGAACCGACATTTATGACATGCAAACTAACGTAAACACATAGCTTATACATAAATGATAGTAAATTCAACCTAAATCTATGAGGAACAACTATAGTACCAAACACAATAAACCTTGCCCTGCGGCAGCAGTACTTAAAAAACATTTTACCATACCAATTCTATTTATTTGTTTATTAATCTGTTTACTGAATTATTTATTCATTATTGTCATAAATATCATTATAATTAAGAAACATTGTTAGATCTTTTTGGTCTCAGTTAGAACTAAATCGAACTATTCATGAAAAAAAGTTCCAGGCAAGAAAAGTTTTCCTTATTTTCAGTGGTCTTGGCCTTGACCTAATTATTCTCAAAAATCGCTGCGGTTACATAAGTCCCACTGCCCACCTTCCTAACACATGAGCTCGACTAAAAGCAATACCTCACCCCCGGGCCCCGTCCAAACGAGGTAATGAAACTATATGTGTATATGTGTACATGTGTGCGCGTGTGTACATACGTGTACATGTGTGCGTGTATAAGTGCGTGTGTGTGTATGTGTGCGCGTGTGTATACATACGTATATACATGTGTGCGTATGAGTGCGTGTGCGTACATGTGTGCGCATGTATCTAATACGTAATGAAATGTTTATTTTGACACGTGAATAAACAAGAATAAACGCTACAGGAGTTTTGTACAGTAATTCTCACGTTGGTGTATTTTGTAGAGTTACAAGTACATATTGTAGCCTCCTCCTCCTCCTCCACCTCCTCCTCCTTGAGTCGAGAATGACAACGCCCTCACGCTCTCATGCCCTCGTGAGGAAACTCAGGTGACCCAAGGGGGGAGGGGGAATCCCTTTGACTGAATGAAATCTACTGGCGGCAGTCTGAATAATAATTACGAGATTCACCACTGTTTATGTGTTACTCACTACAAGCTGTGGACACTTTAATGTATTTGTTCTGGCTACCGCCAGTCGATTCTATTCAGCTTTAGAGGGATTTTTCGACCTTAATGACTCTATCCAAATTTGCAGAAACGAACATATATAATTTTTTCAGTATTGCTTATATTTCTACAAGTTCAAATTCGTTTTATTTTTGTCACCAAGATAGATTTCCTGCAACAACAACAACGGGAGACTTGACTGCACCGTTTTGATAAATCATGGCCTCCTGAATCAGGCGTAGGTGTTCGCAAAAGCACATAATGTGGTCTTGATCCCCTCCACACACACACACACACACACTTCAGGCTTCAGTCCGCCCTTCCAGCAGCATGAAATCGCCTGTCTGACGCCAGAATAGATAATATGTGTCAGTATAATGAAGGAATACACAAGATAATTAGCCTCGCGAGAGCCGTCAAAATTTTTTAGCCTCGCGAGGGCCGTCAATAATGTCTTAGCCTCGCAAGGGATGTCATACGAGAATTTAGCCTTGCAAATACCGTCAAAAGACCCTTAGCGAACCATCGAATGAACCCTAGCCTTGCGAGGTCGTCAAAAGAGACCTAGCCTCGCGAGAGCCCTCGCAGCCGGAGGAACCGGAGGCATGTCCGGCCAGGAATACCGGAACCTCCAAGCGACCGGTAAATCCAAAAATAAAAATTTCTTCAAGAGACGAAAAACCGCACGTGACCACCTACGCAGCTTCATAGCCAATACTCACCCAGACGCGGGGCCCTACGAGCACAACCCTTAGCCTACATATTACAATTATGCATAATGAGGTTAATACAAGCGCATAGGAATCACCACAACCCAGAACCTCA
>NC_134810.1:22874669-22952169 GCF_046742065.1 Oratosquilla oratoria | reverse complement strand
GTTGCGCGCGGCGCCCAAGCATCCCCCCTCCCCCCACACCCACCCACCTCCCCCCATTCCCGGGGTCAGTCCCTGTAGTGCCGTGGAACACTGTATAGATGTTGCTGAAGCAAGTGACAGCAGTTTTTATCAAGTTTGTGGGATATTTACTTTTTGTTCCAGCCAGAGTCTGCCATCTGAAGTGTGTGTTTATTGTATATATGTATACACACACACACACACACACACATATATATATATATATATATATATATATATATAAACACACACAATCAAAATTTTACTTCACCTAGACACGTGACATTAACGTTGCTAAAAACCACTATAAATAAAAATACGAATACTATGAACGTTTTGGTGTATCTAGACATCTTCAGGGTGCACAAAAACAGGTTAGAATAGCAGACAACACAAGAACACGCAAGAGGAGGAAAGAGGAACTGTGTGAGGTTACCCAGTGACCTAACTCAACCCGATAATACGTTATGACTTCGGGCCATCCCAGGTTCTCCTCGGCTTGCTGAAGAATGTACAATTTTCTTAATGATAAAATTATACAACTTATATGAATCTAAGTATACGATTGTACAAGTTGCAATATTCTAAGTTGTACGTATTTATGCACACACACACACACACACACACACACACACACACACACACATATATATATATATACATACATATATACATACATATATATACATATATGCAAAGTAGACCACTTGGAAAAAGAAACTAACGAAGCAGAGCGCTTTCGTATATTACATCTTCAGTGCAACAAGTACATAGTGATAGGAATACATAGACAATATATACATGATACAAAGGAACAAGGACAGTTTGAATATATATATACACATGTATATATATATATATATATATATATATATATATATATATGTGTGTGTGTGTGTGTGTGTGTGTGTGTGTGCATGTATATTATACGAGTACACACATATCTATATTACAAACACACACACGTCTATTGAACGCCTACTACCAGACTTTCAATCATAAGTTGTTCAACCACATATTTCTATTCAACAAAAAAAAAATCATCACTTGTTCAAGCATATGTTATAATAATTCGTTCTGTTATCACATATTACATATTCTCTTACATCACTCATTCTACCATTTCTATAATCTTATTGTATTGTCTCATAATTCAATATAACTATCAATCCAAGTATTATATAAATACTATTTATACTATTAGTTATTATTACTTCACGCATATTTCTATTATCTATATCATAATTATCTGTCTCTAACATAATGTGTCTATCATTCCTACTATTTATTGTTCCATCATATATTACAATTTTCAGAAAACGTATCTAGTTGGCCAAAATATCGTCACCTTCGCCAAATTTTGAACAAACACATTTTCAAAGTGAAAATCGTTAAAACCGTTAAGTCCGTTAAATTGATCAACCGCCAACATGCGCTTTAAAAAATATGTTTACATTTTTCAAAAGTCGCAATCTCATTAGGCGGAGCCGCTGTGACCAATCACAGCGTTCCGAGATCGAGTACCTAGTTTACTTAGGCCGGTGTCACACTGTCCGGCGCGGCCGTTGCGGCTTGTTATCGGCTGAGATAGACTCCCATTAGACTCGGAAGGTTATGGGATTGTTTTAACCATGGGGGAGATGGTGGTCGTCCTTATATAAAGTTCTGGCTGTCGTCAGGTGATTTTATTAAGCTCACTGGACTTGCCAATCATCTGGCCGCATCCGGTGCCGCCGCGTAGTGTGACATGGGCATTACTTTTCTAGAGGCGGCCAGGGCTAAAAAATGGGTTATTTGCTTATAACTGGCGCTTCTATCCTTGGAGACAATAAGCCGCATTACATGGAACTCCCTGGTGTAGGCCTAATGGCCTCTTGCAGTCTCCTTCATTCCTATATTCTTATGACACCTACAAAATCTGTCACAAAGGCTAACATTTGTTGCCATTAACATTTCCTATTTCTGAGCATGTTTTACACGAATCATAAGCACTACTACAACTATTTATTCTAAATTCGTTGCCCAATTATCTATTTATAAATGGCAAAATTCATTACAATTGTTTAAGGCGAAATGCGTCAAATGGGCAAACGTTGCTGCTCAAAACGTATAAACGTTTTGTAGTTACCATGAGGACGTTTGCATCGAAGAGGTGGAATCCAGAAGTCTCCAATTATATAAAAAAAAAAAAAAAAAAAAATCCTACGAAACTCTGGCCCATAGGGGTGTTGAAAGATTCCCATGACGGAAAATTGATAAATGGTCTGTTTTTCTTAACACATTCTAAACCTTATATAACCGAAAATTAAATGTGATGCTGAATAAATACTGACTTTGAATATTTTGTTCAGTCTATCGACAGAAAATAACTTCCTTTTTCTAGTAATTTTCAAAAATCATTCTAACTGCCGCCAGGTGATTTTATTCATAAGAAGAAAACTACCGAAAATCAGAGGATTGATGGGTTGGAGTCAACATTGCACCCATAAATAGATCTATACAAATATGGAGTATATGTACATACACAAACCGACCTTGTCGGCTATGTCAATGTCGTCACCATATGTGTATGTATGTATGTGTATATGTATATATATATGTATATATGTATATGTAAGCGGGGTAGGAAACACAGGAGTCTTAGTCTTGAGTTTATTCCTGACTAGTTTCGCAGGTATGCTTTTTCAAAGGAGTGGGTTTACAAACGGGCTGTGAAAAAGCATACCTGCGAAACTAGTCAGGAATAAACTCAAGACTAAGACTCCTGTGTTTCCTACTCCGCTTACGTCAACCTGTCAGAATGTCTCAACACACACACACACACACACACACACATATATATATATATATATATATATATATATATATATATTTGTGTGTGTGTGTGTGTGTGTGTGTGTGTGTGTGTGTGTGTGTGTGTGTGTGTGTGTGTGTGTGTGTGTGTGTGTGTGTGTGTGTGTGTGTGTGTGTGTGTGTGTATGTATGTGTGTGTGTATAGGACCCTATGGTCCACACCGTCATTATAACGATACCCCATATATCTACGAGGAATCTCGCTGTTTGCCATCAGTGACATGTCAATTACAGTCATTACTATCAGTTCATAAAAATGCACAACTACAAAATCGTATCTGTAATGAGAATCTCTGAAAGTGAGCAAAGAAAGTAATCATCACAGTACGGGAATGAATTATGGGTACTTGGTACCTACCTGTGGTCAGTTACCGGGTACTTAAATTCTTCTTCCGGTACTGCAGAAGCTTTCTTCCAGATCCAGTGATTTGACAATCACTTCAAACTCACTTTACGCTTTAAGCAAATCAAACAACTCTATTTAATGAGCTTTCTAATACAATACATCATTCGTCTATTTTCCTTTTGTGTTGAAAGTTGTTGTAGTCACTGTATTACCAGAATAATCTACTTCATCCATAATTAATCATTAATGAAATCAAGTCATCCATTCATCCATATGATCTTTATTTTCCTTTTGACTCGGTGTGTATTCAAACATACACAAACTGGTCCCAGGTCAGTCTTATTTTTAAAACACGAAATATCATAGAAAACGTGAATCGTAAGTTTATTCTGACTCTTGACAAACGCGACGATTCACACTTTTATCATTTTTTCATTATTATTGACAAATTAAAATTCTTGTTCAGATATCAAATATTTTTATTTGTATGTAATCGTTTGTATTACGCTCAACAAAAATTATTTGACTTGCACACTTGATCTTGCTGTCGTCAGGCGATTTTATTCATCCAACCACTTGCACTACAGATTTTTAAAGGAAATTTACACAGCTTGGTCGCTGCCACTTTTGAAACATATAGGACACACCGATTCAGAAATAATTTGTATATTCTTATATTTGCTTATGCTTTCAGTGTATATGGTCATAAAAAATCAACGCTTAAACAATTTCGTGAATTTGTGAGACCTTGTTTTTCGTTTCATTTACTTACTTGTTGCTCTTAGTTTTCAGAAGAGACATCCAACATCACTTTGGGCATTTGATAAATATGCAAAACGCCGTGCGGATCACATGGTCATGTACAATCATGTCGCTTCAAATAATAAAGTAAAATTTCGGTTAGTTGCTAAAACTCCATCACTGTTAACTTTTTCAAAATCCACTGCTATCAATACTGAACAATATACACCACAGAACACTGCAAAATCTGTATATTGCACATAATCACTATTTTCAAAAATGTAACTGCCAGTTTAACTGGGTTCAACAACAAGCGAGTGAACGCATACGGAACTGCACTCATCACGCCCTTTCCCTACCGCGGTTCCAGGGTAACTGACTTTGGGTTGAAGTGACGAGAGTGTGGAGACCCTGGACCCTTGAGTCGGTGGCCCGATGCTCACTTGCAAGTGGCAAAGTTTAGGTCTGGGCGGTTGGTACGACTGAGCGACGGTGCGTCCTTCCATACACATGAATTACTTTTTATGGTATAAATTACTTGTACGCAGTGATGTCATACTAATAACAAATGTTATTATTGATTGTCACGTTATATGAAGGATTTTATTGTTTCGATGTCAATATACTCACGGCCTCCACAATTGTTTTACATGTCATAATCATTCTTATCTAACCTAACTGTATTATCGTCTACATTTGTATGTCTACACGCAAAGCTAGTGAATGTAATATCAAAATTATCAAAAAATATATTTCATTGTTGCATTAATAATGTTTAGAAAAGAGTATAAAATAACTATTACAAGCAAAATACTGTATGTTGAAGCCTACAACAATAGATGCATTTACTGTTAATATACTATAGGTCAGACGCTGTTGCACAAAAGTACTCTGGAATACACAAAACCATCACACTATAAGCAGAGACACTAATTGTGCTACCAATGGCTCTGACCATAAATTCTCACGTTATTCAGTAATATTTCTCCCGCATCCAATTATTGAAATAAACGCACTGGGTAATTGTGCTGAACTAACTGAACGCATTGTATACCTATTGTCCGACATTTTCTAGATGTTTTTGAGATAGACGATGTTGATTGGAATGTTTTCTAAATTGGGCGGGAAGGTGGGTGACACTAGCGGTTGTATAAGTCAAGGTTAAGGAGACGTGAAAATATAATTGCCCCAAGGGAGATGGGGAGGATATTTGCCCCCCCACCCCCACCCCCACCCCCACCCCAACCTTTGACCTCATCATTTAAGGAAGAGAATATGAGACATTTTCTCTAATACATAAAGAAAATATTAATACAGCTGGAACCAGTGAATGTTAATGTAGGAAGCACTTTAACTGAATTTTTAGAAATTCTATATTCCTTTAATTTAGAGAAAAGTTTATGTATAACACTAACAAATGTGAATAGGTGACTTAATGATATATCGGATAATGTAACTAATGAAAAAATTAATTTATAATACCCAAATAAAAGCGTAATATACTGTCGAAACACGTTGAAACTATAAGATCTTTATTATATGTATTGAATGCTTCCTCCAGTAAGAAACTGAGACATTGATAGTCACCTATGAGGCTTTTAATCATTATACACACACACACACACGCACGCACACACACACACACACACACACACACACACACACACACATACACATACACACACACACACACACACACACACACACACACACACACACACACACATATATATATATATATATATACATATATATATATATATATATATATAAAAATAAATATATATATATATATAAATATATATATATATATATATTAGGGTGCTGGTCCGAGGCCTTCCAGCCCCTCTTATGCCTCTGCCTTTGCTTTTAGGAATTTCCCCTGTGGGGCTACAAGGAGAAGGATGCCTAGTCCCAATCCCCGTCCCTTTATTCTCGCCTCTTACGATCCAAGTGGGAATACAGCTGTTGTTTGCGGACGACACTGCGCTTGTGGCAGGATCGGAGGAGGGATTGAGGAAGTTGGTGACAGAGTTTGGGAGAGTGTGTGATAGAAGAAAGCTGAAGATAAATGTGGGTAAAAGTAAGGTGATGAGATGTACAAGGGGTGAAAGTGGCAGTAATCTGGAAGTGAGCATTAAGGGAGAGCAACTGGAGGAAGTGGATAGTTTTAGATATTTGGGTGCAAATGTGGCAGGAAAAGGTGGAGTGAAGGTGGAGGTAGAATGTAGATTGAGAGAAGCGAGTAAATGCCTTGGTGGATCAAAGAGTGTAATGAGGAATAGACATTTGGGAATGGATGCTAAGAGGAGACTGTATGAAGGAGTGATTGTGCCAACAGCACTGTATGGAGCAGAAACATGGAACATAAGAGAGGAAGAGAGAAGGAACTTGAATGTGTTTGAGATGAAGTGTCTGAGAAGTATGATGGGGGTTACTAGGCTTGATAGAGTGAGAAATGAGGAGGCGAGGAGGAGAACAGGGGTGGAAAGGGAGCTGGGAGATAGGGTTGATGAAAGAGTATTAGGATGGTTTGGACACATGGAAAGAATGAACGAAGAAAGACTAGTAAAGGAGGTATGGAAGGCAGATGTGGAGGGAGTGAACATGAGGGGACGTCCTAGGATGAGATGGATGGATGGGGTGAAGGGGGCTTTGGGGAAGAGGGGAATGTCTGTTGAGGAAGGACGGGAGAGGACAGAAGACAGGGGTGAATGGAGAATGGTTGTATATGGAAAATGTTGTGATACATGAGGTGGAATGGACGGGGGAATGGGGGGTGAGGTAGTGTGTATGAGCAAAAATTTTGACGCAGCCCGAAGGGATTTCTCCCCGTCCTCTCCTTTATATGGGGGGACGGAGAGGGGGGGTCGCCGATTTAATGAAGTGGCCTTGCTGTGGATGTGCTGTGTCTTGCGACACTGCTTCTGACCCAGGGCAGTGGACAGGGTGCAGGGATGACCCGTCATCTAGGAGGTGCTAAGATGGGAGGGAGGGTGGAGGGGTGTGGAGTGTTTTCGGGGATGGAATGGATGGGAATGATTTTATGCCTTGTCCTTTTTGGCTACCTCCCTGGTAAGGGGGAAAAAGCCTTGGTATATGTATGTATGTATGTATATATATATATATATATATATATATATATATATATATATATATATATATATATATATGTGTGTGTGTGTGTGTGTGTGTGTGTGTGTGTGTGTGTGTATACACACACATACACACACACACACATATGTATATATATAAATATATATATATATATATATACGGGGACCTCCATGCACGAGGGGCGTATGCGTTAAAAACAACATTTCAAGAAAAACGTGTTTAAAGTCTAACAACAATTACACAATGAAGAAAACAAAAAATGTAAAGGTATTTGGTATGAAAAGATAGCTTACGAGGAGTCAAATTCCATGGTGTATTTTGTTTTCAATAGTTTTTCCTCTAATGAAAAAATAGAAGAAAAAAATCAGGGGTAATTTTATATGTGTAAGTGTTATCATCCTATTTTATTCATTTTTGGCTCAGATAACAAGTGTATTAAAGATAAGAATTCCTGAAAATTTCAGCTTAAATTTTTTATTGATTCGTGTTTTATAAGTGTTTTTGTGATGTAAATAATTATTACTAATTATTTATAGAAAAATCAATGACAACAAAATTCATTAAATCATAACCCACGTGTGTGTACTGAGGCAGGGAGGCGTGAGAGACTCGGAGCGGCGCTGTGATTGGCCGAGCAGGCAGGCAGGACACTAGCCGGCGCGGTGATTGGCTGGCTGCCTCAGCCAAGTACGCCCCTTGAGCATGGAGTTTGTATACCTCATCATGACTCTTGCTCGCTACAGCACGCGATTAAAGGGACGCAAAGGTCCAATTCCAGTATTCTGCTTTCAAGGCTAGACAGAGGGTGTTTCCATCTACCGGATTCCGTTACTAGCTCGAAAACGTTGGAGGTGGTGGTTACGCCTCTTGAGCACGGAGGTTCCCAAATATATATATATATATATATATATATATATGTGTGTGTGTGTGTGTGTGTGTGTGTGTGTGTGTGTGTGTGTGTGTGTGTGTGTGTGTGTGTGTGTGTGTGTGTGTGTGTGTGTGGGTGGGTGTGGGTGTAGGTTGTCGCATAAGTTCGTTCGTTTTTCCTATTTGTGTCTTTTTTGTGAAAACAGTATTATTCTGTTACACGTTTGTTCTTAATTGCGCTTTTTCACTTCATATTCACTTTATTTTCACTTTATATTCTTTTTCATTTCAGATGGAATGTCAAGTTGAAAAAAAAATAATTTCCGACACCTATTTCTCTTTCAATTTAATCGACATGAAAATGCATCTGAGGCAGCTAGGAGCATTTGCGAGGTGTATGGAGAAGAAGCGATGACTGAAAGAACTTCACAAAAATGGTCTAAGAATTTTCGCAGTGGCAACTTCAATCTGGAAGATGCACCTTGTTCAGGAAGACCATCAGCTTTCGATGAAGACGCTTTAAATCAACTGATTCACGAAAATCCTCGTTAATCCACAAGAGAACTCGAGCAAGTAATAGGATATGATCATGCAGCTGTTGTTAGGCATTTACAGAAGATGGGCAATGTACAGAAACTTGGTGCATGGGTTCTTCATATCCTTAAAGACAGTCACAAAATTCAGAGGGTATCAATTTCGGCATCGTTGTTGTCCAGACACCAAGTGGCAACGGATCAACATTGCTCATTCCTATCCTGCGTAATAACTGGAGACGAGAAATGGTGCCTGTATGTTAACAAAAAGCAGAAAAAAGCCTGGGTCAGTCCCACCAAGCAACCAAAACTTCGTGTCAAACCTGAAGTTCATCAAACCAAAGTGTTGTTTTCAGTTTGGTGGGATCAATCTGGAGTTGTTCATCATGAATTGCTACCAAAAAACATGACAATTAAAGCAGAGTTGTACCGCCAGCAACTTCAACGTCTCAAGGCAGCAATTGTAGGAAAAAGACCAAGTCTAGATAACCGGGTTTTATTGCTACACGACAATGCTCGGCCGCATGTAGCAAAGATGACAAAGCCAGCCATCGAAGAGCTGGGATGGGAAGTTTTACTCCATCCGCCCTATTTGGCACCAACTGATTTTCATCTTTTTCGGTCATTGTCAAATCACCTATCGGGTCATATCTTTGAGAATGAGGCAGCCATCTCAACTTTCATTTACGTGTTCTTTGCCGAAAAACTAAAATAATTTTACCGAGATATTATTCGAAAATTGCCGAAACACTGGAGTAAAGTTATTGAGCAGAGTGGAGACTATATTGTTGATTATTTTTTTGTATTTTTATCTAATAAACAATAGATATTTATATTTGCCTATTTCAGTGCATGTCATGTAAATATTGTAGAAAAATTAGATAGAAAAATAGAAAATAGAATTAGAAATTGTAGAGGGGAAATATATAAAACCGAACGAACTTATGCGACACCCCAATATATATATATATATATATATATATATATATATATATATATATATATATATATATATATAAATATATGTATATATGTATATATATATGGGGCATGTGGAGTGGAGTGTGTGTGTGTGTGCGTGTGTGCGTGTATGTGTGTGTGTGTGTCTGTATCTTTTATATTGTCTCATAGTCAAAGTGGGTGGAGGACATCTGCATCTCTGCAAGGAAATAAGGAAATGGAGTTACAGGCCTATGGAGGTACAAATAAAAGTGAACATGAGATTGTGTGTTGTTTGGTGTAGAGGAGAGATAGGGAGCGAAAAATGAATAAGAAAATGATCATTCTATCTATTGAGCCTGTGACACGGTCTCCTCAAAGAAGGAGGGGCGGGGGTGTTGGGCAGAAGTATGCGTGTGCCTAATCATGTTTTTTGTAAATCGACACGGTAATTTTGAATTGTTGTAGAAATAGTAGGTTGTCCCAGTTCGGGACAAGTCCATAATAATTCTCTTGTAGCACTGTGTTTAATGGTGCCTGAGTTGCGTGTTAATGGAAGGACAATTCGCTGTCTTCGGGATAGGGTTAGGGTCTCTGTGAGTATCAATGTTGACAGTCAGAAGGTGGTGAGGAAGGTTCATTTCCTCATGTTGAGTGATTCTGTACATAAGAACACAAGAATGGAGGAGACTGCAAGAGACCATAAGGCCTACACTAGCCAGCTATATGTCTCTTACCTCCTGTTATCCATATTCATAGAGTTATCTAATATTCTCTTAAAACAACCAATTGCCTCAGCGCTTACATGGTTACTAAGTCTATTCCATTCGTTAACCACTCCGTTGGCAAACCATTTCTTGCATGTTTCCTGCTTAAACTTAAATTCGTCCAACTTAAATCCATTAAAACGAATCCTGCCCTGCTGCCTGCGTCATCCTTGTTAAAACCATTGACCCATTTGAATAACTCTATTCGATCACCCTGCCCTCTTCGTCTCTCCAGAGATTGTAAGTCAAAGTGCCTTAGCCTGTCTTTGTATGGTAAATTTCTAAGCTCTTGTATAGTTTTGGTAATTCCCCTCTGTACTGATGCAAGTGAATTAATATCCATTATATAGGACGGAGACCAAAGCTGTACCGCATAGTCAAGGATGGGTCTAACTATCATCATACAGAGTTTAATGATTACCTCCGCACTTTTGTTTGTAACCGTCCTTGTACTAATTCCCAACGCCCTGTTAGCCCTATTCCTGTCACCACTGTATCCTGAATTTAAGGTCCGAACTCACTAACATTCCTAAGTCCTTTCCACATTATGCTTTTTTTTAATATGTTGTTATATAAGCTATACCTGTTCGCTGGTTTCTATAATCGTATGTTGAACACACTGCAAATTGAGATATTGAAGTCCATTTGCCATTTCTCCGACCATGCAAACAATTTACTAAGATTCTGCTGCAGTATCCCAGCATCTTCCCCCGACCTAATATGGCGTCCTATTTTAGTGTCATCCGCAAACTTACTAACATCACTATTAATTCCATTGTCCAAGTTGTTTATATACATAATGAACAATAAGGAACCCAAAACCGAGCCCTGGGGAAGTCCACTAATAACACTACCTCATTTGGATTTTACAACGTTAATGGAGACCCGCAGTTTTCTATTACTAATCCATGCGCTAATGCGGCTAATCCATTCAAACACAATCATGTCCACTGGGTAATTGGTTCTTTGTAAGGAGTTAGATTAGGGTGTATGTCGGCAGGAGGTGGGTGTGGCCGTGTTTTGAATGGAGAAATGTTTTATTAATGGTTAGAGGTATGGAGAGACAGCGTAGGGGGACTGTGTGTGTGCGGATGAAAGGGAGCTCATCGCCATGTTGATAGGAAAGTATTGCATGACGGGACAGGGTGTGAACAGGAGGACTTATGGAGTCTGGGTGGGTTTCCTCTCTCTCCCGTTATTTGATCTTTGTTGTTTTATTACTGTGGCCACGGACTGGGTGACCCTGCTGGGCTTGGGTCCCCAGCTAGGTGAAGGAAAGGCAGGCTATAGTTTAGGTCACCTTTTCTATCCCCTTTCTTATGTGTGGTGAGCAGAGAGGATCCTAAGAAGGGCTGCTCAGACGCATAGACGGCTACGGAACTTGTACTACTGTCAGGGCCAATGAGAGGGGGAGGGGGAGTCCAGCCGATCCTTTGTTCTGAAACCTAAGATCTAAGAAGGACCCCACAGTAACCATGGAACATCCATCGCCTCTCAAATACTCTCTACTCTCCCCAGCCCGACATACACTTACATTTACATACACAAACATCACTATACTTATCACACCACACTTACTTCTTTTTATTAGTATCTATTATCATTTATCATGGAAATAGATAATATATTAGAATTTACATGTTGATTTACGGGACATCAAATCCTCTTCGGGGTCTTGACTGCTGTTCCAAATCTCAAGACCGGGAGACCATTGGACCTATACCATCTCCATATAAATTGTGACAGGCTTCTGGAGGTCGCCATCTCCTCTCTCCAACCATTACGCACAATCGCCGGAGGAATATTAGTTAGTAAAATAAAGAACAAATCTATTGTCCAACAGTAAGAAGTTATGACAATGAATATACTATTAGTCCATCAGTCGGTACCTCAGCCATAGACTCAATTTTCCTTTTGGTAATCGATCTCAGAGAGCAACACGGGGAAGAGGTAGTGAGACAGTAAGCTCCTCGAAAGAAAAGGAGGAAGAAGAGGAGGAGGAGGAGAAGGAGGAGGAAGACGAGGAAGACAAGTTTGAACCGATTTATCAGGAATATGAAGCCGAGACACTCAAACCGCGACCAAGATTAAACAAGTTGTCATAAGGTATACACAACAACGAAATCACAACTACTTCCAGGTGGTTCGAAACCCGAGAAGGGTGTCGTTGAGTCCTTGTATGGCGTGTGAACCTGTCCTATATATTGACCCCATAAGCAGAAGCGGTCCCCAATCCTTTTACAATGTAAAGTCAATCCTGCACATCTAACCACCACTGTAATCCCTTTTTTTTTATTTGTTTATTTGCAGTTTCTAATGTTTTTGTGCAGATTACGGGTTGCATGCTGCGTAAAAGTAAAGAATGGGTGTGATTAATGTCCAAACAAAATGGATCATACAAGATTGGGAAAAAAGACGACGTGATGAAATTTTGTTCTGGTGATATAAATTTAGATGATCATTCGAAGTCATGACGAACCTTAGGAGAAATATTTGAAGAAAAACAAAAAAAATAGAGTCGCGACCTCAAAGTTGGGAATGTGAGTCGGGTGGCTGTAGAGTGTACAGTACCCAACTCACATTGGATCACATTTTAGTATTTGTCTTGGTTAACGCCAGGCGATTTTATTCAGTTGTGGCCAAGATAATTTCGTTAGAAGAATGCAGTCACTTTAGGTTATCCATTCACCGCGATGGCGATCTTTGAGAACTTTGTTTTGGCTGGCGTCAAAACTATGTTAATCAAATGAGGGGCAGAAGCCGGTATTGAGTTAGTTTTTTTTTCGATAACCAGCGCTTCTATACCTGCGGATAATATCACACTGATGGAGTCACAGAGGTTGTGAAGGAGTAACGAAGAGCAGCAGAACGGAGGGATTGTAAAAGTTAAAATAAGTAATCAATATTTTTTTTTTTTAGTCTTCATTCATAAAATAATGCTGTGTGAAAATGGGCCATAGGGGTGTTACTAAGTCCTTCTAGTGACCGTATATAATGTATGCAGTCAGTACCCTATACGAGGTTTTTTCTCATATAGTAGTGATTCCCGACGTATGATTTATCTACATTTTTAATATGTAAACATATCATTAAAATTCCTACAAAAAATCGAATCTAGGCAAAATTAACTAAAATCTTAAAAACTAATATTCTAATAATATTTCATCCCGATTTTAGTCTACTGTATGGATTTTTTTTTCTATTGAAATACGAACTATTTTCATAGGGGAAATTTTTCATTTTGTTGCTCTGGGCATTTCTACATAAAAAAGTTCATTTGCAAGGTATTGGTATCTCAGGAAGTATTTTAATTCGGAAATGCAGATCCTAATGTTACGAAATGCAAGTTTACCAACATAGTGCTTAATGAATGGAATAGACTTAGTAACCATGTAGTGAGCGCTGAAACAATTCGTTGTTTTAAGAGATTAGATTAGATAATTTTATGGATAAGAATAACGGGTGGTGATGGACAAGGGACTACCTAGTGTAGGCCTTATGGTCTCTTGCACTCTCTTTCATTTTTATATTCTTATAAAAGTTTACTTGAAACTGTTCAGGCTTGAGGGATCCATTGCAGGACCACAGGCCTATCCTTTGGGGGACAATACATTTTCTGTCCCTCACCAAAGTATAGCTTAATCTAGCCTAATAAGGCTATATGGATTGTGCAAAGTGCATGTGGACAATTGAACTTGTTGGAATTGTTTGTGAATGAAATCTGAAATCAGTGTACTCAGTTTAATCATATTGATTAAGTTCCAACACTGAGATGTGACACTGGTCTACTGGACCTTTTAAGCACGTTGTTGCTGAGAGGGGTTGGGAAGACTCCAGAGTATGATTTGAATTATCCAGGACCTAAAAGGGATTGAACCAGGGACTTCAGCTTTAGAGGCATGAATGATAATTACAACTAGACAACAGCTCCTTATTTTAAGTGGTTTTAAGAATGCCACATTCATGACAAGATTCATTGTGATCCCATTGCTATTAAAAAGGGATCACTTATAGATGAATAAAATAACCTAATGACAGGTAGAACAATATACTAAGTACCACCTGGTATGAAAGGAGCTAATTAAAATTGACTTAACTCTTTTACTGGGGTCAAACATGACTGAATAAAATCACCCAGTGGTAATGAAAACCACTTTGCCCTTGTTATCCCATCCATCCACCTCATTCTTGGTCCTCCCTTCAAGTTCACACCACCCACCTCTACTTTTCCCACTCTTTTTGCTAGTCCTCTTATTCTTTCCATCTGCTCAATCCATCCCAATATTCTTTGATCAACCCTACCTGGCAGCTCTCTGCCTCACCTCCTCATTTCTCACCTTATTCATCCTTGTAACCCCCACCATACTTCTTAAACATTTCATCTCAAACACATTTAAACTCTTTCTGTTTCACTTGAATTTCAAGTCCCTACCTCATAACAGTGTTGTGGGCACAGTCACATTTCATACATTCTTTTTACATTCATCCCTAGATACAAATTTCGTGACACTTTTCACCCACTCCTAGACATTCGCTTTCCTTACTCTAATTTACTTCCACCCCTACTCCAACATTACCTGACTCATGTGACCTTATATATCTAAAATCTCTTCACTTCCTCAGCCTCTCTCCTTCAAAACTTACCTCCAACTTTCTGCCACCCTCTCCTCTTGTACATCTCATCACCTTATTTTTGCCCACTTTTACTTTCACCTTTTTCATCTCACATGCCCTCCCAAATTCCACCAATAGCTGCCTTAGTAACTCCTCTGACCAAGCCATAAACACAATGTCTTTCACAAACAGCAGTTGTCTCATGCCCTACTCTTACATATCACCTCCAAACTCCCACCCATCACCCTCTTGTTTACCTCCTGTGCCACCCCATCCCTCCATATGTTGAAGAACCATGGCAGCATTACACAACCTTAGTGAAACCCCACCTTCACCTCAAACCATTCCTTACAGTAATACAAGCTCATCATTATCATCATAAGGGAATACCTTCCTGTCAACCATGTTGTACACCATCTCCAAATCCATAGATACCCAAAAGACTTCCTTACCTTTTGACAAAACTTCTCACATATCTGCCTTACTATACAAATTTGATCTATGCACCCTCTTCCTCTCCTAATTACTCCTGCTCCTCTCATATGCTCTTCTAAATACATTGAACAGACTGACTACTTTGGAGTTATTGTATTCATGTTTCTCTTTCCTTTTGTATAGTGCCCAATGCCCAAACTCCTTTGTATGACCATCTAATTTTATGTTGTATGGATATAGGTGTGTGTGTGTGTGTGTGTGTAAAAGCATATAATTTTGGGTTCAAGTAGAAAGAGTTTTCATATTTTTTCAGCTATAAATACACCTTCTATCTTTGGGGACAACACTGCAAATAGTTGTCATAGAATTGGTAAAGAAAAGATTTAAGGAAGACAATAGAACAGAGGGATAGTAAAAGTTAAATGTGATCAACATTCTTTTTTTGAATTGGGATTAATCTCCAATTACAAAATAATGCTCTTAACAGCTTTCCTCCTATCCCATATTTTTGCAATACCTCCCACAGTGCACTCCTGTCTACCCTGTCATAAGCCTTTTTTCAAATCCATAAATGCCCCAAAAAATCTTTACCTTTTCCTAAAGCTTCCTCATCACAAAAATCTAATCCATGCAACCTCTACCTTTCCTAAACCCACATTGTTTCACCAATTACTCCCTCTGTTCCTCTCATACCTCACACTTATCATTAATCATTCTGAAGGATAAAGAGTAAATGAAACAAATTTGTGGTAAAATATTTATTACTTGACTGCATAAATATATAAGGGGCCACTTTACTCAACATGGCATTGTGCAACTCAAGTCATGATATTGCTGTCATGTATCAAACATGAATCACTGGATGATGACAACAAAAATATACAATTGTGCCAATAAAATAACTTCCTTATCAGTAATAACACATACATCAGACTTCCTGATAAGAAAGACAATGCTACTCACTCAACTCAAATTTACATATCAACCCTAATGGAGTGAGTGATAGTTTTCCTCTACCAATTCTATTTGAATGGCAGCTCCAAAAACTTAGCCCAAAGGATAAAATATGTATATTGTATATACATTTGTAAATGAACACCCACAGTCCCAAATGATTTCCCTCTTGAGAGGAAACCTGAGCAACTGCTCCACAAACATGTAATGACTAGATCACATGGCTAAGGTAAATTCAACTTGATCTGAATCAAGTAGGGAGAAGCTAGGATTACACATGAATGTGTCTCTTTTTATGTACAGTAATACAAACCAAACATTGCGGTATTATGAAACCTCAATAGATTAAAGGTTAACCCTTCTCTTAAATCTGTAGACTATTTTCAGTCCACAATTATCAACTTTGTAATATGCCTATGTGTATTTCTGCAAGGTACAGTAAAGATATTATGATGTATGATTCGCACACTTAACAGCTGATTATCACAATAGAGCTCATCAGATACTATAAGAAGGTTCCTTATAATCTAGTCAGGTTTAACAAACCAGCCTTCACAAACACACATGCATGTAAAACACATGTGTGTATCTATAAAAAGGTATGAATTTCATCCTTCTCAGGTTTTATAAATGAAATATACTAACATCATTTGTCTGAATTTCTTTTGGCAGAGATATTGTGAAACTAAAGATTTTATCAAATGTAATGTAGAATTCAACTGTTATACGGAAATTATCTTTAACATTTTGCAGAGCAAGTTGATGAATAAAGGGACTCCAGCAACCAGAAAATGAATATCTTTGATAAAGCACATTGGTCTTGAATCCTCTCTATGTAAACAAAAAATACATTCCAAACACACAATGGGTAAGTACTTGTATATACACAAACTTTGGAACAAAGTCAAATTTACTATTGGACACCAAGAGGAAAATATACAAAACGACAAGAAAGATTGCCAGATAACAGCTGGGAAAATGATTGCCCCTAGCCAAATCACCAAGATTCTAAATATTTTCAACCCCTTCACTACAAAGTTGTTTGGACAAATTTTGCTGTGTCTACCCCTACCTTTTACTCAGCATATTACAAGATCTCAAGATAAAGGGGTTAAGATTATTTGTATCTTAATCCCTTGACAATTATGACAGTTTTTACAGATTTAGTTTTGGGTAATACCAGATAATTTTACTCAGCTTAGAGCAAGATCTCATGCAGAAAGGGGTTAATATGGAACTATATATCACTGCCTGTTAACTACTCATGATACTGATAAAAAAATAAAAAAATAAAGGGAGGATTCATACTACTCAACCTGAATGAAATTATTGTACAACAATTTAATGATTTAGGTCATGAACAACTGTAAAAGCTCTCCTTATATAATTTTTGGCACTATAGAAAGTATGGATTTTCTGGAACAAAAGCATGTTAATGCTTGTTACAAAAAACTAATGCCCAAAATTATATTAACAAAACAATTTCAGTGATTTGGCTCTTAGAAAAATGGCACAATACAATATTTTGGAGGAAAATAAAGAAATTAAATAATAACGTATATAATGTACTAACATTTTAAAAGTTCATAAACTTTCAAACAAAAAAGTTATTTTGAAAACTTGTGAACAACCAATGGCATATTTGCTTATGATAATACAAGTGTAAATAAAAAATTAAGGCTCATATTGCAATGGATTAAAGAATAAAGATAAAAATAAATACCTCAATAAAACATGATTTGTAAAAAGAACTTAAAAACTTTTGAAAAGGACTGTTACTTATAGAATATTCTAGTGGGATCTCAACAAAACAAAAAAGTTTGATCTTATACAGAATGAAAGCCCAATGCCTTACACTATGCTTATTGTCAACAGCAAGTCACAACCTTAGCTCTACATTCCTCCAATCTTCAATCACAATTTTCCTATATGATTTTTTGGTAAACTTCTAGCATTCCATCATTATTTCTTGGCAATCTGTATATCAAAATAAGTAATCTGCCCTGACAAGTACAGTAACTTGAAATATTCAGTTGCTTCACCTAAATGAAATGCACCATTTTATGATATATCTTTGATTACCTTGAGAAAATATGGATGACAAATACAGTTTAAGGTGATTCTTTTGCTCTTATCCCTTGGCTGGTCCTTAATCTGTGAATTGACATTATGAGAGTTCTTAATTCATAATGCTAACATAATTTTCTGAGTCTAACTTTTGCTTCCAAATTAATTTTTTTCATAAAACCTTGAACTTGAAGTTACTAAATTTATTCCATACTGATATGCCATCATTCAAGAATGTTAATTATAGAAAATCATATATAAGGAAATCTTAGTGTGCAATGGGTCTAAACCACTGAAAACAAACCAATTCCACTAAAACACAGATGTGAATTTCATGATGTATATTCAACATTAATTATAAGATATTTATCTATTTTTTGTAACTTTCAAATTCAATATCTTGATTCACATGATTGATCAAATACGATGTATGAAATGAATACTTTGTAACTGACTTTTATCAATTCATTCATTTGAAGTTATATTACTGTCATTTGTTTGAAGTTCAGTATATGAATTCTTCCATTTTCTCTCTACATAATGAATCTTATCAGACTTAATAAGGCATCAATGACTGATGTGCCAGCAAACTATTACTTATGAACTTTCCCTTTCATGTTTAAAAGATATTTGCATGCTGAACCGAGATGAAAACAGGACAAATTAATTTGGTTTCCTTGGTAGACTTGCAAAGAAGACTACTGGTTTTAAAAGCTCGTACATATTAATTTCATCCCACATACCTTGACGCATTGAACATATGTGATTCTACCCAATGAATCAGGTGTGGATCCAGCAAGGCATTGCTAACACTCAAGCATTGGAAGATGCACAAATACATGAAAATACAAGGTTTCCATATGTAGACAACTCTGATCTAATAAGCACCATCACAATGGCTGTTACCTTGATAATGCATACTGAGTATTGGAGAGACATCCTTGTTTCAGAGTAATTCAGACCACAGGTCCAAATTCCTATTTCTGGTGAGACAAAAACACTTAACAATGCAATAGAACTTGTGAAATCAAGATGAAATAAGACTATTGGCCAATTCATACAAAAAATGAGTCATGAACTGTATACTGTATAGTTACATCAATACAAAATTTCCTTCATGGAATTATATTCCTTACTTCACTAAACTTCTAAAGAAATCAAAACAGAAGAGAAACCATTCCTATAATACACAAGAATTTCACTGCCAAACCCACATTCGAGTTACCTCCCTGCACTAAAACAGTACCAAAACAGAATTTGCCCAGCAGCACACATCAACTGCCCCAGATGTAACCACATATGAAAGACACAAAGCACCTTATACTACACTGTCTTATGTTCACTGCTTCCAATCAGCAGCACAAAATCTCTTCAATGAATGATTTATGAGCTGAATCTGCAGCCACGGCCAGTTTTCTAGAGGCTGCAGATCTCCATGAAAGAGTTGAGGCTACAGATGGATTGACTGACTGTATGATAGATATGCCACATAAGAATTTGATGTTGTAAAGAAAATGGACAACAAAAGGGTGTTGGATAGGTGTTGGGTGGGTAAAGGGCAGGTGTTTTGGGTGGACACCCAACTTATAAAGGAGAAAAGGTCTTTTGGTATATGTATGTACTGTATTGTGATTGTGGAAGGCAGTGGTTGATGAGGTGAACCTGAGGGGAAGACTGAGAATGGGATGGATAGATGGGGAGAAAGGGGCCTTAGATACACTGCGAATATCTGTTCAGCAAGGAAGGGAGTAGGCAAGAGATAGGTGGGAGTGGAGAGTGGTTGTGAATAAATGATAAATTGAGATGGCCTGAAGGAATTTTTTCTTGTCTGCTGTGTAAATTCTGGAGTGAATGAGGGGGGAGGGTCACCATGTAATGAAAAAGCAGGGGTAAACCACCTTCAGCTGTTGGGGCCTGCAGTGGAAGTGCTGTGTCTTGCTGCATTGCTTCTGACCTGGGTGGAGGGCATAAAAAAAAAAAAAAAAAAACTTGGCTGGCCACCTCCTTTATAAGGGGGAAAGTGTATTTTGATACATGTATGTGTAAAGGAATTCAAGCCACTGTTTGGCTAATTTTGCAAATGTAACAACTATGAACAAATCCCTTATTTTGAAACAAAATAACATTAGATCAGAGTTCCCTACATACTGTAGATCATAGTGCTTTAATTGTAATAGACATCATAACAAATTATAGATCTATTCAAATGCACAGCTGGATTCTGAACATCATAGATTTTGTTTTGTGAAAACTGCCATTCTGGAAGGCACTATTGAATGTCAGATTAATTATCTAAGCGTGTCATTTCGATTATCTTTTGCAGTAAGCAACTGTATGGCATGTTCCATATTCAAATAATAGATAACATGATAAAAAAGAATGCTTTATGGTCAATCAACTTCTGCTCTTAGGTCTTATCTCAAAACAGGCACTTCTGAATTTTGCTCAACTTAACTTCAATGGGTCGCATTCATATTTCATAATGCTGTTGCTTGTTGCTTTCTTTCACACTTAAAACTTTACTCAGTTTGCACTTATACATACGAATGTCTCAAATATACCAGACTTGATGTTGATGACGTTTTCATGATTACCACATGAGTATATATTTGTAGTGAGACTTCCAAGGAAGTTCATGGGGCCATATTAACTTTAACTACTACATACAGTCCTTGAAATAAGAGCACAGGTATATGCTGTCTTAGAAACAAGAATACAGCAATATACTGGGACTAATATACTGAAGCCCATGTGCAACAATACGTTGTACTTAAAAATATACCCCAAATGTATTATAATTGCAACAAGGACATGCATCAAACAAAAAAATCTTACCAATGCACTATGAACAGTAATATATATTTAGATTACCTAAATATTATTGTTCATTTCGAGAAAATTCCTACAGAATAAACTTGTTCTGCAATATAAGATTTCATGATTTACTTGGTAGGTCACTGTAATTACCTTATAAACAAAACACTGCATCTAAAGATATCAAAATGAAAGAAGAAAAGTGAGGAGTCTATGACAGGAGGCACATAGCTGTGGCCAAAGCTGTCACTTTTGCCCTATGCACTAGGACTGTTGGGGTAGGTAACAGTCACTGCTGAGAATAGGAGAGAAGCGCAGAAATTGAACCAACAACTAAGTACATGCGAGACCAGCATGCTTCCAATTATACCCCCAGTGCACTATAAAAATAAAATCTACAAATAATTATAACTGTTACCTTGAGTTTCACTGACTGGAAACTTGAAGCCCCATATTGGTTGGGGCCCTCCCATAGATCTCTCTGGAAAGAATTGTCAGACAGATGTCTGTGTTGTATTTGTGTAGTACTGTTTCTGTCACCAGTAGCAGGAGGGGAGCAGCTGCTGGTTTTCAATTCTCTATAAGTGGGAGGGTGGGAGAAATACAGCTGAAGTTGACAGAGAGAGATCCTGGGCCTGGTCCAGAGACCAAGTGTCAACCCTTAAGGATGACATGTCCATGAGG
The DNA here is from genome assembly GCF_046742065.1 of Oratosquilla oratoria. Taxonomy (NCBI): domain Eukaryota; kingdom Metazoa; phylum Arthropoda; class Malacostraca; order Stomatopoda; family Squillidae; genus Oratosquilla; species Oratosquilla oratoria. The sequence goes on along the minus strand of NC_134810.1, from coordinate 22,930,420 downwards.
TGAGGGTATTTGATAGATTTTAAGGATGGTTGGTGGGAAGATGATTTTCTGTCATTTTGCAAGACCACCACTAGCAGGTACCTGTCACTGGTCCCTAAACATTAGGAGCAATATAATAAGTCTTCCCAGTGACTACAACCTTCAGTGACATGCTAAATTCAGCTTACTTCCCTTCTCTCACTATCAATACCAAGGTTCAAATAATTTATTACAAGTGAATGGCCACCAAATTAACTCCAACAATCCTGATAATATGCAATTGTGTCCACTATTTTCTATTAACTTTTACAACTATTCATAACTTAATTCTACCACCAGGTAATTCTATTCAGCTAAAACACCACCACAGCAAAATGCCTAGCAATTAACCCTTTCATTGCTGTTCATGATTTATCTTTTTCTGGCTGCTACAGCTGATTTTATTCAGTCATGGGGACACCCCTGCACAGTGAAAAGTGAAACATCTAAGAATCTTAATAATGATGTTTAAGAAGGGAAGATCGCTACTTGAAAACCTCAAGGGGTAGTTACTCATATAGGAAGTTACATAACCAATGTAAAAACAACAATACAACTATAATAGTTACTGAAGCATAAAGAATTTCATGACAGTTTCATTGTGGTCAAATTACTTAATTTTGAAAAGTATTAGTGTGGATGTGTGCTTTGAATTAGCCACCCCTTTATAAGAGGAAAAGGGCATTTGGTATATACATATATATGTCAATGTTACTGCCACTCTCTTGTCTTTGGCTTTACATAAGTACAAACCTTAATGTAAAAGCACTCATTATGGAAAGACACATTTTTGAACTACCATTCTTTCACCACACACACAATATTTGATTAGTTCTGATATTAACATGTATATAATGTGACAAAGTAATGAACATTGGGATTCATGAATGGCCTGGGGTACAGGTGGGACTGGAAGGGTTGAATAAGCCAACCCAAGACGGTTTGCTTGTGTTGTGGAACTGGATAAAAGTAGCTATCTTTGAAGGATTTATGAATTAGTAGTATTGTTTTTGGAGTGATCTTCTCTCTGATACAATTCTTGTTAAACTGGATAACTACTAATGTTCTGACAATCTGTGTAGCTCATCACCCAAAATTGCTGAAGGTTTTACTTTTCTTCATAGTTCAATGCGGAACACAAGTTCCCAATATTCATCTGTTGGAACCAGACCTTTAGTGGTATTGGTAGTGAAAGCAAGGGGAAGACCAAGGAAAAAGTTGGTGGATGGGTTATGTGAGGCTATACAAGATCATGGATAGGATATTGAACAAATGAAAATGTGCATGGGTGATAGAAATGCAGGAGAATATATAGACTAAGGTGAGTACCTGTTCTAAGAGAGGGGTGGAGGAAGGACTGGCAGTACTGCTAGTAAAGAAACAAGGTGCAATGTTTATATGGTTTATGCAGGAAGGCATAAAAGGGATGAGTGTGTTAGGCGTGAATGGTGTGAGGATTTTTTTCTATGCTTAGTCATCTTGCCTTGTGGGTAATGGTGTACTAGTTGGAAAAGAAAAACTATGTACTTCATGCACAAGTAGAACAAAATTTCTGTAAGTCCTGTATACATATCAAAAGTGCCACACCAGTAATGATCAGAAGTCTTGAGGGCAAAATGACAACTTTGAGTACTATGTCTATTAAAACCCAAATAAACAGGAAATTTTAAGATTAAAAATTCAACTCAAAACAAAGCTACAAATGGGAGGCAAACTTACTGGCACTGGTTGTCTGAACTTTGAAACATACTTCATGTTCCTTGTGCACTAAGCAATCTCTCATCCTTCCATGGCTAAATTCCCAACCTGACCTTCTGTTCAGCTTCAATTATATATTTCCCACTTAGGGATGGATAGTAGTGATATCCCGAGGTAGTTAGGTTTATGATGCAATGTTGTCTCACTGAACAGGATGTTTAAACCATAATTAAATGATGTTTGATGTAAAAAAGATGAAGAATATAAAAGATCAAATGAATTGTTCAAACCTCTCTTCTTTGTGTGAGCAATTATAGTTATAACTGGAATGTGACTGATTCTAAGGCAAAGGAAAAGCAAAAGCAATCACAAAACATATTTCTTATGATTTAGTCAAATTATTGTAGGTAAAATGAGTTTCTTTTGCTTAAATTGTGTGGGGAGTGAGATGGGAAGTGAGTGAAGAAGTATGCACATGGTGACAAATTATATACATTAACCAAGAAAAAATATAGTATAACCACAAATGAAATTAAGGTAAGTTTGGTTAGTAACCTTAGCTAGATTAAGAAAAGTATAATTTCTATTGTCTATGCCTAAAAGTTTAGGAGACGTGTATCATACTCTAGGATTCTGGCTAGTCTGGTAGTAAAGTTATATACAGCAGGGTGGTATGTCAATATTGTAAGGTTTAATCCTAATATTGCTTTGCCTTTCATTTCCAAAGAACAGTTTCATTTGTATTACTGTGATTAACTTCAGTATAACAATCCAAGTTCAAAAACAAAACAGTTTCCATTATGAGTGCTTTGGGTACGTAAGTAAATGGAATGTCTATAGTAAGGTCCACATAACCTCCTTTCCACAAACACAATAATCAGGGACAAGGCACAATACCAATACAGAAATCCTACAGCACAAACTATGCCAACAGAACATTATTCACTTGTAACAATCAACATGAGGATGCGAGAAGAAAAGAAGAAGAAAAAAAAAAGTACTAAAGTATACATTTTTACACAACTGACAGAATCTAAACCCTCTGGTTATGTCATGCAAAGCCACAACACAAAATAAACACCACCATTCATTATCAGGCAACACCTACATGTATATTGAAATAGGTAAATGTCCCCTATTTTTAGATTCCTCAATGATGAATTGGCCAAATTGGGTTAGAAAATGTCATTTTAAATTATTGATTCTTTCCTAGGCTATCTGGAAACAATATAAACAATTCCAACTCAATTCTTGTGTTATGATGTTCACTTTTGTCTGACACCATGAATATGGTTTAAAGTATGGAAATATGTCCAGGTTTCTTAATCATTTCGGATGGTTTACTGGAATTTACTACTTTGTAGAAATATACCCCAAAACTATTCAGCACAAAATGAATACCTAATTTCATACACGTTTTGTTAAATACTACAAAAGACAAACCTGACATAAAAATTCCTAAAAAATACTGAACTTTTGAATACTTTCTATTGTGAAGCACCATTACAGGACCCAATTATTTTACACCATTCTTAGCCTCTAGTTAGTATGGAAGAAACTGTAATGATGTAGCTTACCTCATTAACCCCACACTACAATGGCTAAACCCTTAGTTTACTTTCCATTTCCAAATATCTAAAAGATTTTTTTTTCCACAGAATATATTGGATTCACAGTCACAATGTTGATTCTCTGATTGCCACTAAAAGATTACAGATCATGAGGAATGTTGATGTCTGGAAGCATTCTTGGTAACACTTGATAACAGTGTTCCGAGTTGGAGACAAGATGAAAAAAGAAGAAATAATAAAATAAATATCTGTCTACATTTTCTCGTTCAGTCTCTTATGTAAACAGACACCTGCTGTAAAAGCCTTACATGGTAAGAACTCCATTACAGATCCATTTAAATAGATCAATCTTTGGGTTGCAATTATTGGGTTTGTTCTTGAGCACTACCATTACTTTCTTCCACAAGTTAAATAATAATGGACAACTGCTAATATCTGTTTTTGGCAACCTACTTGTCCAATTTGTTCAGTATTTCTCATAGAAGTATGTATTTCATCATTTCATATTGTACACATCACTATCTATTCCTTGAATCTTCAAATACTTTACACTTGTTTTCAGCATCCAATACTCTTAGTTTCCTTTAAGTTTCTAATGATTGTCACTTTTAATGCACAACTCTTCTCATGGCCATGTTTTTTTATGTGCAAGTCTGCTTATTAAAAGTTCTTGCTTTAGATCTACGCTGATTTCACTGCCTTCTACACTTCTACTTCATCAGTTGATGTGAGCACAGTTGTGGTGGTAACCATAGAACTAAGAGGTTCTGATGCTCCATCACTTTCTGCTTCTTTGTAGTTCGGTCTGAAAAGGAGAATGTGTATTAGTCAAAACCTCATATTAAACTCATATCTACATTAATATATTTAATTTGGTCATAATTTATTTTTTTCTACCACTTTATCTACATTATATATAACTTGATAATATGACTGCACTATCAGATAATGCAAACATATTTTCATCAAACAAGTTCATAACCATTTATTCATTGTATGCAATTTTCATAACTTACTTTGTTGAATTTGTAAAAAATTACCTACACGTACTTTAACATCCTTTCAATGAAACATATCAAAACCTTCAACAAAGTGCTTACTGATAAATTACATGCTATAATATTTCATAGCATCTGTTCTATACTAAATAAACATTCTATATGAAAATCCTTTTGTATCCCTAAAAATATGGCATTCACTAATATAAACTTCCATAAGCTCCACTATCCCACATTATAACCAACTATGTGTCTATAAAACAAATCATTCAGAGGTAGAGTAATCAAACAAATTAGCAATATATCTTTTTTTCTAATACAAAAGTGCTTAAAATTCAGAACATGCAAAGCAGTATGATCTACCTAAGATGGTTATACAGATATAGATTTCAAGATAAGAAGTGGTTATAGTTTACATGCACAATATACCTGTGATACCGTAAGAAAGACCTACAGGAAGAACAAAGCAGAGAAAAGTCAAGATCTACACAAAAATTAATACATATACTACATGGATATTATGCACCATAACTTACTCCACAGAAGATAAACTACAGTGTACCACTATTCAGTATTACTAATTTGCCAAAGCCTTCCAGATCTATTATAGTTACCCTCTTGTGAACAAAGTAAAAACATCTATATACCAAAGGCCCTTCCTCTCCTCATATATGGTGTGCCCGATTCAAAGCACAAACTCACATCATAAGAGAATAAAATTCATTCAACCACTCCTTCCACCTCAGCACTTTGCAAACGAATGGTTACCCTTCCCCTTCTCTAATTTACTAATTAGTTCAAAAGTAACAAGGCCAGGTACAGCTCTTCCACAGCAGGAGCTGGATTACTTCCATTGCTTTACCATATGGTAACACCCTCCTCATCCACACAAAATGAAACATGAAGTAGATGAGATAATCCCTTCAGGCCACATCATTCCTTCATCCATTCACAATCTCCCTCCATCCACTACTATCCTTTGCACTCTCTCTTCCCTGCATCTAAATTCTCCTTCACTCCATTCATCCCTACACACCATAAAAAAAATACTATCCCTCATACTTCTGTCCTTAAACCTCACATTTATGATTCCACCTCTTTAGTGCAATATTATACCTAAGGATAGAAGCCCTAGATATTGACAACAAAGTACAATATCCTATCCATCCTTCTCACATTCTTGGCCTTTCTCAAGCTCACTATATCCACTTTTGCTTTCCACACTTGTCAATACTTGAATTTCCATCTGAAGACCCATGACACTCAATCTCTGGGTCAGGTACAAGATCTCTATCAACTTCATCTGTATTTATTCCAAAACGAGAGCTAACAATCAGTGACTGCTCCCCTCCCACTGCTTGCCAATGACACAGAAACTTCCCACACCAATATAACAATATAACACAGATAACAGTCTAAAGTTTCTTGCAAAGATGTTGAGGAGAGCCTGAAGACCAATGCCAGAAACTATGGGGCTTTGGTTTCCAGTCAGTGAAATTTGAGGCAAAAATTATCTTTGTTTCTCTATCCAATGGCTTTCTTCCCACCCCATTGTCTGCCTCCCTTCCACATTTCTCACTCTCCATTCTTGTGATAGCTATCATATTTCTCAAAAACTTGATCTCAAAAACATAAAAAATAAAGAGACATAACTTTTAACTCCTAATAATTATAATAAAATTGAGATATAGTACCTAAAAACAAATTTCAGGAATGTTACATACATACATATACCAAGGCTTTTTCCCCCTTACAAGGGAGGTAGCCAAAAAGGAAAAGGCATAAAATCATTCCCACCCATTCCATCCCTGAATACACTCCACACCCCTCCACCCTCCCTCTTATCTTAGCACTTCCTGGATGACGGGTCATCCCTGCACCTTGCCCACTGCCCTGGGTCAGAAGCAGTGTCGCAAGACATAGCACATCCACAGCAAGGCCGCTTTATTAAATCGGCGACCCTCCCTCTCCGTCCCCCCAATATATATATATATATATCCCCCCCCCCATAGCTCAGTTGGTTGTGGTTGTGTGATGTAATGGCATGGGTGAGTTGGTTTAGGTTTCTTGCATAGAACAGTGTGACAATCCTTTTCATGTGATGTTCTATGGGGTAGATTTTGGCTTTTATGCAAAGGGGTTCTACTTGTGTGGTTTTGGTGCATCCTGATATTATTCTCGATGCTTTATTTTGTATAGTTTGGATGGTGTCTATGTTCTCCTAATAGTTGAGAACTATGCTGTAGAAGTGTAGGTAAGTGTGATTCTCAAGAACTGTTTATAGACTGACTATAGAATTCCCTTCACCTATTTTGAGCCCATGATTGTGACTTATTTTCCAGTGGAAGAGTTTGGCCATTCAGTTTTACTATTGGATGCTTCTTTGATTCATGGTTGTCTGAAGTGATTAATAGTAATGATGATTTTTGAGAGGGGGTCTCTATTCTACCACTTCCACATCATTGTTTGAGTATGTCTAAGTAGGCTTGGGCATTCTTGACTGCTGTCTTGTAGTTGCCTTGCTGGGTTATTATTGTCATGTTATCTTTATAAGGACTTTGGTGTTGTGTTCTGGATCTATGGTTAGGAGATCACTTGAGAAGAGATTGAACAATGCAGGTAAAAGTATTGATCTTGGGGGACTCCACTGTAAAGTCCTTTAGTCCCTGAAATTTGGTTGTTTTGAATTACTCTGTATGGTAAGCCAGCTAAAGCTAAAAATCTTTTTATCCATTTCTATTATTCTTTCTGAGATCAGTCTGGATATGGTGCATAGATGCCAGTTCTTCAGATAGTTTGCTTGGTTTTAAGATGAGAATTAAATATACTCTTCATCTGATTGTTGGAATTTTGTTCTGTTTCAGGTAGTTAAAATATCTCCTAGGGTCTTTACTGTTATTAGGACCAGGTGCTTTACAAGTTTGATATCATGTCTGAGCCTTCTGCATGAGATTTTTTCAACCTCATTATTGCATCTGCTACATCTTTGTTGGAAAAGGGAGGAGGTGGCTTTTATGTCTGGTTTTATCTTTTTGAGTATTTTCTTGTTTTCTGGAGTTATGGGTTTGGAACTAATCTTTAGAGAAGAGTTGATTAACATATTGGTGATGGACTATTTTCTTGAATTGCTCTAGCTGCTTCCTAGATGGGTGGTTGGTTGGAGGGGTGGGGGCTTTTGAGTTCTTAATGGTTTACCTGCACTACATCTATTTATTTGTTTTCTAATATATAGTTTCTCTATGTTTTCCAGACAGTGCAGAGTAACCCAAAACAACAAAATTTCTAGGACTAGAAGAGTACAATGGATTTCCCCAATTGTTCTGGTACTTTGTTCCCTCTTTGAACTGCCATTTGTGTGTTCAACCATACTGGGTGTGCATTCAAGTCACATACCAGTATGTGCTTTGCTAGGTGGATGAGAGGTTGAAGTTGGGGTATAGCCTTGAGGTTCTGATGTGTGAAGTGGCATGTGGATGCTTGCAATACTTTATATTTCATTGTATTTTTTGTGTGTTTGAATTGTGATTGTATCTGCTGTGGTGTCTGTTAGTGATTGTCTAGATTCTTCTATTTAGATGGTGAAGAGTATGTTGTTTATTAGCAATACAGATATCAGAGGAAGTCATCTCTCTGCTGCTTATCTTTAAAACCTGTTATCATCCTTACCTCCATCAGAAGGTGTAGCCACAAAAGGCTGACACTATTTGCAGACTGGGCTCAAGATCTCTCTTTATCAACTTCTACTGTATTTCCTCTACTATTTCACACAAGATCTGACAACCAGCAACTGCTCCCCTCTCCCTATTACTACAAGCTAATGACACTGATACTACCCCACACAAACACAATATAGACCAGTCTAACCTCAACTACAAGATTAAGTTCACCCATTGCTTTTTCACAAATTCATATATTTTTCCTTTTATATGATATTTAAAGTACATAAACAATCATGTTTCACAACTTAGTTGATACTATAATGTATCAAAATATATCATGTCTGCCTAATTTTACACTGTAAATTAAAGTAGGAAAGAAAAAAGCAAGAGCAAAATTTAAAGAAATTCATTGACTGAGTGGTCATTCATTTATGGCACTCTTATAACAGTCATATGACGTCATAAATCAACAGAAAAAATAAAAGAAAGTCAAGCAATGATTTAACCTGTTCCTCTTTATGAGGGAGGGATGGCCAAGTCAAAGCACACATCTACTTCATAAACAATCAAAACTCATTTAACACCCCTCCCATCTGAGCAACTCATGGATGAAAGCTCATTCCTACCCCTCACCAGACTATTCAGGTCGGTCAAGACTAATACAGTAAGATATAGCTCTTCCACAGCAGGGCCTGAAACCTGCTGCTTTTCCCCTATTGCCTCCCCTTATTATAAATAAAAAATATATATGAAGCAGATGAGAACATTTGTTTGGAACTGCACCATCCTTTCAACCATTCACAATGCCTCTCTATTCACTCTTATCTTTCACATTCTCTCTTTCTCTTCTCTACTTGACAGACATTTCCTGTGCATGTAAAGCCTCTTTCATCCTATCCATCTATCTCAAAGTAAACTGAAAAATAAATGAATAAATATGTATGTATGTGGAAAGGCATTATATATTAATGCTTAAGAACTCAGCTAACTCAATCTTAAAGGTTTGTTTATATCTATTAATATATCAAATGTTTTTTTTCTTCTCCTTGTAAGGAAGGTAACCTACCAAAGCATACACCCACCCTTCACCCACCCCACACCTATCTGTGTTCCCTTTTAACTTAGTTCTTTGTGGATGAAAGGCCATCCTTGATCCCCACCCACTGCCTGGATCAGAAGCATACATACATATACCAAAGCCTTTTTCCCCTTTATATGGGAGGTAGCAAAAAAACAAAGGCATAGCAACCACTCCCACCCATTCCATCCTCTATATACACCACTCCTCTCTACCCTCTTCTCTCCCTCTTATCTTGGCACCTCCTGTATGACAGGTCATCCCTGCATCTCACCCACTGCCCTGGGTCAGAAGCAGTGTTGCAGGATATGGCACATCCACTTACTACTTGGGTCAGAATCAATGCAGTAAATACACCTCCACAGCATGGCCAAATGGCCAAAGCTGGTTTACCACTGGTTTCATTACAATATATATATATATATATATATATATATATATATATATATATATATATATATATATATATATATATATATATATATATATATATATAATATATATATATATATATATATATATAAAAGGACAGAGTGAGAAACGAGGAGGTGAGGTGAGGAAGAGAGCAGGGGTGGAATGGGAGTTGGGAGATAGGGTTGATGAAGTACTGGGTTGGTTCAGATACATGGAAAGAATGAGTGAAGAAAGATTAGTAAAAGAAGTGTGGAAGGCAGAGGTGGAGGATGTGACCATGAGGGGTGACCAAGGATGAGATGGATGGATGGGGTAAAAGGGGCATTGGGAAAGAGGGGAATGTCTGTTGAGGAAGGAAGAAGACAGAAGATGGGGGTGAGTGAAGAATGGTTGTGTATGGATGATGTGATGCATGGAAGGGAGTGGGTGGGGTGGGGGTGAGAGAATATGTGTGAATGATATTTTGATGCAGCCCAAAGATATTTCTTCCCATCCTCTCTTTTTTCTACATGAGGGGACAGAAAGGGGGGGGGGTTGCTGTGGGTGTGCTGTATCTTGCTGCATTGCTTCTGACCAAGGACAGAGGGCGAGATGCAGGGATGACCCATCAACCAGGAGCCAAGAAAAGAGGGAAGAAAGGGTGGTGAATGGGAGTGGGGTATGTGGGGATGATATGGGTGGGAGTGGATTTATGCCTTCGACTTTGGCTACCTCCCTTGTGAAGGGGAAAAAGCCCTTGGTATATGTATGTAATATATACTTTGGCAAGCAAATCCACAATAGATCTTTTGTAACTTGTTTTCATAAACAAATTCTCTCACCACACAAAACAACATAAATACTAATTCTACTTACAGCAAGGCCAAAGAGAAAGCACACTGATAGATAAATATTCGTGGAATATACACCCACATTGTAACATGTACCACAACAATACACAGGATTTAAATGACATGTAAAAACCATAATATAAAGCCAGATAAAGAATAATAAATTCACTACTACTACCACCACCACCAAACACATTAAATTGTCTTATATGGCTAGTGCAAACAAACATGGAGAGAGAGTACCACTATAGTAGGTGAGGTAACCATGAACATCCCAAGCACGAACTGTTATCAAAAGAAACTGGAACTGCATGCAACAAACCTGATCTTGGTCCTCCTCATCCCGTCTGTATAAAGGCAGGAAGAACAGAAGGAGGAGGAGGAGAAGAGGGAGAGGAGAAATAGTAGTGTTTCTGTTAGTTGCCACGTCTGCTGCGGAACGTAACATAACACATGGGTAAAATGTTCAGAGATCTAGTTCAACTTACACTTAACAGCTCAGCCTGCTTTGAGTCTATTGCGAAAAAAAAAAAAAAAATCTGCAGCCATAGGCACAATAACATATCTTTTTTTATAATGAACAAGGGTGAAAAAGAGACTGCAGGCACCACTCTCTGATAACTACACTATGTTTTTACACTGTTTGTGGAAGAGCCTGTAAGAGTGAACAGAAGCAGATGCACATGCAATAGTGCAATGATTCTAACATTCACTGAGCATAAACTATGAAGAACTAATACAGTATACTTCCATGCTAAACATATGTGAACATGCTTTGCATAGAAAAATAGAAATATCCTACTTTGTGCATCTTAATTTATCTATACAGATACATTCTGGATTTCAAATACAAAAATAAACCACCATATAACCCATAAAAAGAAATAACTATTTCTAGTATTTTAATACTCTAAAACAGGATCGATTATATATTCCTGAGCAGAAATAACTATCTTCCAACTACTGACAGCAAAAAGTTACCTGTAAAGGGGGGGTAACATTCTCACAGTATCCTTTTGCGAACCAAAACAGTAACATGTCCCCATAGTAATCTTTCTCCAGAGAAAACTAATGTCTGCTTTGAACAGTGCCCTACCAACGAATCAATGGTGTTCACTTGAATTTACTAATGCAAAACTCCTATAGAATAAATCTTGTAAATATATTAATCTTTTTAATCAATTCTACTGTCTAGAGGTTAAATTATTTTATATCTACATTACTTGATATAACACTTTTGCTATCCTTTTACAATTGTGGTGTTATAATTTCACAAGCATTCTGATCAATCTACATCTAAATGACAACCTGTCTTATCAAAACATCAATTTAATTTGTCATATACTTAACCATATATCTGCTATGACCTCATTAATGTGACATAGCCTGTATCTTTCTTTGGGACATCATTCTAAAACCTATGCTATGACTACTCAAGAAGTTAAAAAATTAACATAAAAATACCTAAAGGCCTTTTCACACCTAATTGTGAGCTTTCCTTACATTCTATCCAAATTGTAACTAGTGTATATAACTTCAAATTTTAAGGTGGTTTATTAAGATGCAGTAATGATGAAGGTCAATAAAAATATTCAACCATCATTAATCCATTTCCTTCATATCTCTGAAAAAGTTTATTTACATATAAAGAACATTTAGAAGAATGCAGATTACCTACCTATACACTGATGAGGAAGATGTAGATCTCGACCAAGAGACAAACAAGTCATGCCCTCTGGTTGCTGCTTGTCGTTTGATAAGTGATTGTGTCACTTCATTTGGATTCAGGGATGCCTGGCATGCTCGAACAACAAATCTGGTTGTAACAAAGTAAATAATATCTGAGATATACATATCTATCTATATCTATATATATGTATATCTATATCTATCTATATATATATATGCAAAGTAGACCACTTGGAAAAAAGAAACTAACAAAGCAGAGCGCTTTCGTATATTATATCTTCAGTGCAACAAGTACATAGTAATAGAAATGCATAGATAATATATACATGAAAAAAGGAACAAGGACAGTTTGAATAAGGGTAGCAGACAATTACCCCCTGGAGGGCAGAAGGTCAATGTCAATACACTAATGATGGTGGGGCAACATCAGGTCACAGTCGCCAGGGTCAATGTTTCCACTAATGATGATAGGGCGACATTAGGTCATAGTTGCTGGGTTACAGTTTACTTGATATTATCTTACTAATTTCTTGACATAAATATAAATATATATATATATATATATATATATACATAAATTTATTTTAGATGAAATGAGAAACATAGAAAAGGAAGACTAATGTATAACAAAATGGAGTCCGAGAAACTCAGAAAATTCTTTCAAAATGTAAATTGAGAAAAATTCTCAGATGAAGAAACAAAGATGGAAGAGAAATGGAACATATTAAAAGAATTTTACAATGAGGGAATAGACAAATGTGTACCAAAGCAGAAGCAAGAAAGGGTGTACATTAAGTGCTGGTATAATACAACTAGTTAAATACATACCAAAAGGCCCTTTCCCCTTTACAAGGGGTGTTTGGCACAGACAAGGCATACACCCACCCTTCAAACACTCAAACCCAACTATTATCCTTTTTATCTTAGTTCATTGTAAATATCTGGATGCAACTTTATATAATCACTTGAACTCTCTCATACTCGTGAACAGTGCTTAGTGCCACGGCTGGTTACGCTGCCAGAGACATGGATACCTCTGATGAGTATGACAGTGCTCATGCAGAGGGTCATGTTACTATAGCCATTCCCCATCTGAGTCATGTCAAGGAACTGATAGACGGCTTGCTGACATATCTCGAGCATTCTGACATTGACAAGTTAGTAGGGCAGAATGACTGCTGATATGCTCCACACACTTTGTGATAATGTCTTTCATCATCAGAATCACTGAACATAGTATCAGTCTGTGCTCAATCCTTTTTCTTCCACCCTCTTTCTCCTACAGAAAAAAAAAACTCATTCTCTCAGTCATGCACACAAAAATAAAAGAAAAAAGAACAGAGTACTAACCTGGGCAATATAGCTAAAATTGATGTTAAGATGACTGTGAGCCAGTGAAGGGGTGATTTCAATGCATATTCAAGCTCTCCATACTGATTCATAGACCCAAACCATGATGGGGGTGACATGGTGTAAAACACACCAAAGAGGTAGAACAGAATGAAGGAGAGGACTAAACTCCCAATATGCATTATAGTCTGCAAGGCAAAGTAAAGTAATATACATAAGTTCTGTCACTAGAATATAATAATGAATCAAGGTCAATTTCATACATGATTTTGAAATAAAAATGCATAAAAAAAATATGGGAAAGACATACTGAAACACATACAATGACAGATTGAGACTGAGACAAAGAGTGAATGAGTGGAAGAGAGAGAGAGAAAAAAAAGAAAAAGAGTAAGTAGAAAGAAATAGAAAAAGAAAGATAAAAAGAGAAAAAAGTACAAGAAAGAATAAGAAAGAGAAAGAGAAAAAGAGAGAAAGAGAAAGAGAAAGAGAAAAGAGAAAGGAAAAAGGAAAGGAGAAAAAGAAAAAAAGAAAAGGAGAAAGGAGAGTTATTTTGACAATAACACTGTTGCTGCTGATGATGATGACAGTGATAATGATAACAATGATGATGAATATTACAAGAGGCTGTTGTATGTCAACTTACCCATGACTTGACTTCGATTGCAATGTGCAATGACTGCGCCACCAAGCACGCATGGGTCACAGTCATACCAAACTCATAAATCCCAGCATCGGAGTCCTCATACAGCTGTTTAAGGTAATGATGGTGTTAAAATGTTTCACATGGTAGAGTGCCTTAAAATACAGTTCAGATTATCAATTCTAACATGATGTGGTATCAAAAAGTTTCAAGAATTTTTCCACAGAATTCTGTCAGTTCACAGTAAAGGGATGCACATGCTGTAGAGCTGAACAGTAACTGTCATCAAACAGTCTCTTAATTGGAATCATTTTAAGAACTTCATGAGCTGTGCCATGGGCATTTTGTGACTACATGCACATGCACATTTGTGATTTTATCATATTCAAACTGAAGCTTCACCAGGCAAAAGTCTGCCAAGAGCTCCATCATCATGCCCTAGATGATTCAACCTTTATGGCATGGGTCATCACTGGGGATGAGACTTGGATTTATGGATATGACCTGGAAATCATACTCCTTGTAGTGGAATAGCCCAACATATCCATACTTGAAGAAGGCAAGGCAGGTGTACAGCATGACCAAGAACATGCTATATATATTTTTTTCTTATTTTATTATATATGCAAAGGGGGACGGAGAGGGGGGGTTGCCGATTAAATGAAGCGGCCTTGCTGTGGATGTACTGTGTCTTGCGACACTGCTTCTGACCCAGGGCGGTGGGCAGGGTGCAGGGATGACCCGTCATCCAGGAGGTGCTCAGATGAGAGGAAGGGTGGGAGGGGTGTGGAGTGTATTTAGGGATGAAATGGGTGGGAGTGTTTTTATGCCTTTCCCTTTTTGGCTACCTCCCTTGGAAGGGGGAAAAAGCCTTGGTATATGTATGTATGTATGTATGTATGTATGTATGTATGTATGTATATATATATATATATATATAGAGACACATTCATGGGTTTGTCCATTGAATTCATCATCTAGTGTCAGATCATCAATGGCCAGTTCTACTGCAATGTTTTTAGATATTTGAGAGAGGACATTCAGCAGAAACAGCATAAATATGGCACAAGGCCAACTGGATGCACTGTGATGATAATGCATCCTCTCACCAAGCTCTCATAATGCACGAGTTTCTCAGTTGCAAGAGAATGCTCATTATTCTGCACTTCCCCTTCTCACCAGATTTGGCCTCTTTTGACTTCTTCCTCTTTCTGAAGATGAGGCTCCTGCTAAAGGTGTGCCATTTTGACATGAATCTTAGAATGTGCTTGACACGCTTTGAGAACATGACTTCCAAAATGCTTTTCAATTCAAAGAGACTATTTTGAAAAGGATAGTGCCCAAACTTACAAAATACTTTTGTGTGTATATATATATATATATGCTTAGTCTCAGAACTTTTTGATACTTCATACGAAAAAGTCATATGAACTAGAACTCAAAGAATTTTTTTTTTACATATATGGATAAGTTGTGTAAGGTGGAGTTGGTGTTTAATGGTGATTTTTTAAAGTAATATGAAGATGTTTTGAAAGGAAAGGAAAAGGGTGTGGGGAGGCAACTTAGGTAGAAAGTAGGAAAAGGGCATAGATGGACAAATAGAAGTGGAGGTAAGGGAGAGATGGGACACATATTTTGGGGAGTTGTTGAAAATAGAGGGAGGGTTTGATTGTGACAGTGGGAGATACCAGGAAAATGATTGTGATGAGAGACAAATGATAGACTGCAGGAATTGAACAAGTACAAGGTGCAATGAAAAAGATGAAAACTGGTGAGGCACCTGGGTTAGATGGGTGTCAAGCTGAGTGTCTGACAAAAGGAAGAGCAGTTATATTGAATGGCTGGTGAGATTGTTTGATGTATGGCTAAAAAAAGGAAGTATACCCATGGACTGGAGGAGTGTATTTATAGTTCCACCATGCAAGGAAAAAGGGAATAAGTATGAATGTAGTAGTTTTAGAGGAATCAGTTAGTTAAATGTAGTCTATAGGTTCTATTGAAGGCTGAGAGGATGAGGAGGGGACAAGAGGGAATACCTTGGGAAGAGCATTGTTACTTTAAAGGCCACGAGGTCTTTTGTACTTACCACAGCAGATAAGAAGAATATAATAATGGACTGATACACAGCATCAATTATATTGATCCAGAAGGAATGGGGTCTATACAGGCGCCCCTCTCTTCCCTGTGCATACAACCGGGGCTGTGCTAATAATAACTCTGCTGGAGCATCTTGGTCATAGATACCTAAACAATCAGGAAAAACAAACATATATCAATGTCAAGATGCTTTCAATATTAGTTGACTTGAGTTTTAATTTTACACACAAACTGGAAATAGTGGAATTATAAGAAAAATAAAAACTCAAAACATAAAGAAGAAAAAATACAGTTCTAAACATAGTTAATTTTCTACAAATAACAGTAAAATATAAATGTCTATGGCTCATGAAACATATATCTAACCTACAAATTTTATAATTATATCAAGTAATAAAATTTCATTGTTATGAAACATATATAAAAGGCAAAGAACTACATAAAAACAGCAATCAGCACAAATATTCACACTAGAAATACATTGAATATACAAGAAACTATAACAAATTGTTATCACCACCTACTTCAACTGCAGTCACAATCTTACCAAGAGCAATGGGCGGAATGGAGGTGAAGAGTAAATTGAACACCATCAGGTACATTTGGTCTATCATAACTGCACCTGAGAAGCCACAGTAGAGCTGGTACCACAACAGAATAAACACAAAACACTGTGGAGGGACACAATGTGAATCAGTATGAATTACAAATGACTAAATTCTTCATCTCATAATGCATTTATTAATGTGTGACAAAAGTACACAATAGTATGGCAAAGATCAAAATATGGATCATAAAATATGGATGAGACTGAGATTAGTCAACATAAATTAGAAGGTAAACATTTAAGTAACTCAATGTAATAAGCACAACAGTTCACAAATACAAAATGAAAAAAACTGAGTTAAATCATTAAGTTCTTTCTAATATCTTCTGAAAGGGAAAGTGAGAAAGAAAAATCAGAAAAAGAAAAAGGTACAGAAAGAAGGATTATTTGCCATCATAATTTTCTTTTCCTATTATTCAAAGAGTTTAAATTATAATAATGTATGACTGGAATTCTTACTGCATTCTTATAAAAGAAGTAGAGGATGATTCTGGTGAGTCTGTCATAGCACCAGTGCCCATGGACAAGTATCAATTTCTCAAGGTGTCTGAAACGAGCTATCGCATAATCAGAAGCCATGACTGCCTGCCGACCCTCACAGCCTGATATTCCTACGCCTACATCTGCAGTCTGTATAGGAATAAAACAGAAAAACATACATACATACATATACCAAAGGCTTTGAAGCCAAAAAGAAAAAGGCATAAGAACCATTCCCACCCATTCCATCCCTAATACACTCCACTTCCCTCCACTCTCCCTCTTATCTTGGCACTTCCTGGATGACGGGTCATCCTTGCATCTTGTCCACTACCCTGGGTCAGAGGCAATGTTACAAGACACAGCACATCCACAGCAAGCCCACTTCATTAAATTGGCGACCCCCCTCTCCGTCCCCTCATAAATACAATAATAATACTACTCCTTCAAGAGACAAGTAGGGATAGCGAAGCTCTTGAGATTTCTTAATCTTTAACTAACTTAAACCAAAGTCACAGGTTCTGAATACTTGTAGCACAAGGCCTTTTCCTTCTTGTATGGTGAGGTGGCTGAGGCAAAACATGCACTCACCCTACACCCATCCCACACCCAGTCAAAACCCATATCAAATACTTATAGCTCTCCATTTCCTCCAACCTCTTATCCTTTCAACTCCTCTCCAACTCATCACCACAATTACCCCTTGTATCATCACCTTACTTTCACTAACTTTTAATTCAGGTTTCTCCTCTCCCACATCCTCCAACTGTTTCAGTCTATCCTTCAACCGAGTCACAAATACAATGTCATCTGCAAACAACAACTGGCTCATCTCCTACTTCCATCCAGTCTAATTCACCAACTCCATACCACTGTTTAGTATCTTCATGTTTACCTTCCTCGTTAATCTATCTATATGCATGTTGAAACAACTACAGTGACATATCACAACCCTGCTGTATCCCCACCTTTAACCCAAACCACTTGCTCTCCATTCTTGACTCTCACACAAGCTCTATTACTTGTGTAAAAACTTCTGACCACCCTCAGCACCTTTCTTGCCAAAAATTTATTGTATATCGGTCTTACTAAAAAACTTGATCTATGCACTCTCTTTTCAAAACCCATAATGTTCCTCCCCAATTACTCCCTCTGTCCACCTCCTAATACTCTTTATTAGCACCCTACCATACATACAAGTTATCAATTTCTATGTATCTATATACCTAGGGCATCTTTTCCCTTTAAAATGAGGTAGAATACCCCCTTGGTTATTAATGATAATGAAAATTCTTACAATGCATCTGAATATAATTGCCAGTGTGAATAAAAAATTAATATGAGAATGATGATTATTTGTACAGCAAACAGGACTAATAAAAAACTGTGCATTGTTATTAGTAATATAGTTAAAATCTAACTGACAAATACCAACAACTTTGTGAAACAACTAAAAACTTAATTTACATACATACATACATATACCAAGGCTTTTTCCCCCTTACAAGGGGGTAGCCAAAAAGAAAAAGGCATAAAATCATTCCCACCCACTCCATCCCTGAACACACTCCACACCCCTCCACCCTCCACCTCCTGAATGAAGGGTCATCCCTGCACCTTGTCCACTGCCCTGGGTCAGAAGCAGTGTCGCAAGACACAGCACATCCACAGCAAGGCCGCTTCATCAACTCGGCGACCCACCCTCTCCGTCTCCCCATTGCATAAAAGGAAAGGACGGGGAGAAATCCCTTTAGGCTGCGTCAAATTTTGCTCACACATACTACCTCACATACTACCTCCACCCGCCCATTCCACCTCATGCTATCACAACATCATCCATATACAACCACTCTCCATTCACCCGTCTTCTGTCCTCTCCCGTCCTTCCTCAACAGACATTCCCCTCTTCCCCAAAGCCCCCTTCACCCCATCCATCCACCTCATCCTAGGACGCCCCCTCATGTTCACTCCCTCCACATCTGCCTTCCACACCTCTTTTACTAGTCTTTCTTCACTCATTCTTTCCATGTGTCCAAACCATCCTAATATTCTTTCATCAACCCTATCTCCCAGCTCCCTTTCCACCCCCGTTCTCCTCCTCACCTC
Source organism: Oratosquilla oratoria (assembly GCF_046742065.1). NCBI lineage: Eukaryota > Metazoa > Arthropoda > Malacostraca > Stomatopoda > Squillidae > Oratosquilla > Oratosquilla oratoria. The sequence goes on along the minus strand of NC_134810.1, from coordinate 22,911,182 downwards.
CTCATTTCTCACTCTTAACTTAATTTACTTAAAAACTTAAAAACTTAATTTACTAATTGAAAACTTATTATTTACAAAATAAAAATATATATTCTACTAACTTGAATCATGGACACATCATTAGCACCATCCCCCACTGCCAGCGTGAGGGCTTTCAGATCGTCCTTGGCACTTCTCACAATAAGTGCCTTTTGTAGAGGAGTTGCACGACAGCATAAGACAGCTGAACATTTTCCTGCTAAGGTCAAGAAGGACTTCTTCAGGTTGGCTCGACGGTCCAAAATGAAGCTGATGTTTGTTCACAAGAGAGAAGAGGAAAGAATAATAATAATAAAATCAATGTATTTATTATCACCTCTGCCACCTCTCACAACTAAGAAAATGTCATCATCCACTCCTAATAATACCACATTTACATATTCATACTGATGACCCTTTCCCCCTTATAAGGGGGTAGGCTGAGGGCTTCCAGTCAGTGAAACTCAAGGCAATAATTACTACTATTATCGTCCAGACTCAGCCACCCCCAACTATAAGGGGGGAAAGGCCTCAATACATACATAGTAAGAGTTACCACCTCATCTTACAATGTCTCAAACTAACATTCCTTAGACAACAAAATATCTCTTCCTTAAGTGACTTATGGGCCTGCCTAGATGACATAACTGGTTACCTGGGAACCATAGGTTTCCTGCAGACACTTGAAATGATACATTGATTGATTTATTGAACAGTGAAGTGAGTATTAAGGGGGGAGACAAAAGAAACAATATACATACATACATACACCAAGGCTTTTTTCCCCTTACAAGGGAGGTAGCCAAAAAGGAAAGGCATAAAATCATTCCCACCCATTTCATCCCTGAATACATTCCACACCCCTCCACCCTCCCTCTTATCTTAGCACCTCCTGGATGACGGGTCATCCCTGCACCTTGTCCACTGCCCTGGGTCAGAAGCAGTGTCGCAAGACACAGCACATCCACAGCAAGGCCGCTTCATTAAATCGGCAACCCCCCTCTCCATCACCCCATGCATAAAAGGAGACGACGGGGAGAAATCCCTTCGGGCTGCGTAAAATTTTGCTCACACATACTACCTCACCCCCCATCCACCCGCCCATTCCACCTCATGCATCACAACATCATCCATATACAACCATTCTCCATTCACCCCTGTCTTCTGTCCTCTCCCGTCCTTCCTCAACAGACATTCCCCTCCTCCCCCAAGCCCCCTTCACCCCATCCATCCACCTCTTCCTAGGATGTCCCCTCATGTTCATTCCCTCCACATCTGCCTTCCATACCTCTTTTACTAGTCTTTCTTCACTCATTCTTTCTATGTGTCCAAACCATCCTAATACTCTTTCATCAACCCTATCACCCAACTCCCTTTCCACCACCGTTCTCCTCACCTCCTCATTTCTCACTCTATCTAGCCTAGTAGCCCCCATCATACTTCTCAGACACCTCATCTCAAACACGTTTAAACTCCTTCTCTCTTCCTCTCTATGTTCCATGTTTCTGCCCCATACAGTGCTGTTGGCACAATCACTCCTTCATACAGTCTCCTCCTAGCATCCATTCCCAAATGTCTATTCCACATTACACTCTTCAATCCACCAAGGCATTTACTCGTCCCCCACGAAAAACTACTTATTAAAGTAGCTTCACACAGAATAAATGGTAGGCTATTAAGTTGGACTGGTAATTGGTTGAATGATCGAAAACAGAGAGTTGTTCTAAATGGCAAAACTCCTAGATGGAAAAATGTTATGAGTGGAGTTCCTCAAGGTTCTGTTCTTGGGCCATTTTTATTCATAATATATATGATATAGACCACGAAATGAAATCTATTGTCTCCAAATTTGCTGATGATACAAAACTGTGCAGGATGGCAAATGATCACTTAAACCAATTAGATATTCAAGAAGATTTAGATAAACTACAGCAGTGGTCTGAAAAGTGGCTAGTAAAATCTAACACAAGTAAATGCAAGGTTATACACATAGATAAAAATAACAGTAAGTACAATTACAAGTTATTTGGAAATTTGTTAACAAAAGTGGATATGAAAAGTATCTCGGCGTAATCATCAGTAATAATCTTAAATCATCTAAGCAGTGTCTTTCAGCCTCTGAGAAAGCAAATATGATTCTAGGACTGATTGCACAATCTATTGACTTCAAAAGTCCATCTCTCATTAACAAGCTATATAAATCGTTAGTTCATCTACATTTGGAATATGACATTGACAGATTGGAAAAAGTACAATGGTGAGCCACAAAACTGATTCCAATACCAAAAATAAATCATTCAAAAATCGAATAAAACATATGAATCCGTTTTCCCTAAAAAAGCGTAGACTCAGAGGTGACCTGATACAAGTCTGTAAGATTCTAAAAGGAATTGACAACATCAAAAGTGACAATATTTTCACACTAAATGAGAATCTGACAAGAAATAATGGCTTCAAACTGTCAGGAAATAGATTTAAATTGGAAGTGGATAGAAACAACTTCACCAACTGTGTAGTTAATGAATGGAATAAACTTCCTGCAGAGGCAGTGCAATGTAGTTCAGTTTCAAGCTTTAAGATTTGTTTAGATAAACACCTAAGCAAGATTGCTGTAATGCCTGTCATTTATTTTATATTATTTATTTGTTTGTTATTATTTGTCTATTTATTATCATTTCCTTGATTATAATTTATTATTATTTACTTGTCAATTTACTATTATTTATATTTACCTGTTTATTTAACTTTACCTACCTATTTACTTATTTTATAATTACATTATTATAATTTCTATTTATTTGATTATTTGTTTATCATTATTTTATAATTACATTATAATTTTTATTTGATTATTTGTTTATTTGTGAAGAATTTCTATCAATCAAGGGCCTTGTCCTCCTTATAAGGGAATTATTACTTGTTACAAAATACATTACAACTTGTCTTAAGAAAAAACTTACATCAGAGTTCTGCCATCCACCACGAGCCCTCTCTCTTTCGGTGGCTGCACTGTCCGTCCTTCATGCAAGGAGGAAACGCTATCTGATGCTGTCCCAGCATTGGATATGCCTGCTTCTTGAGCCCTCTGCCATGCTGCTTCCTGCTGCTCTATCTGGTGAAGGTACACTTGGAGGGTTCTCTCTGCTTGGTCTTTTGTGCGGGCATTCAACTTCAGAATCTAGTGGTAAGGAAAAGAATAGGGTTCCTATAGCAACTTGTAACATTATCAATGTTTAAGTCCCAAGCAATATTACACAAGATATGATATATTTTTGCACATACACTGAACAAGTGCTCATAACTTTTGAAAACATGGTAACGCCATCATATAAAACCTTGAAAAAATTGTGCCTTCTAACTAACCATCACTAACAAATTCTAGGTGAAAACTAGTTACTCAAACATGAAACAACCTTTTATGAAAATAACAAAATCAGTAGAGTGGGGAGATGTCTGGTTTAATGCAGCACAATTATTGACAATATAATTCTACTTAATATACTTCTGAAAAAATTAGTAAAATGGCTTTAATTATTCAACAAAATTGTACAACAAAATGTAAAAGTAGTAATCAATAATTCATTACATGCTTCTATATATAAAATATTTTTGTACAGAAAAAAAGCTTGAAACAATGGAAAAAATTGTTGGCAAAATAATGTCTAAGTGCTCATTGCCAAGACAAACTTTTTGGCATAAAACACATATGGTATGGAAGAAAATAAATAAATAAACCAATAATATTATTAATAATAATAATAATCAATAATAATAATGCATACATATACCAACAGCTTTTTCCCCCTTACAAGGGAGGTAGCCAAAAAACAAAGGCACAAAATCCACTCCCACCCATTCCATCCCCACATACTCCACTCCCATTCAACCCCCTCTCTCCCTCTTATCTTGGCTCCTCCTGGATGACAGGTTCCCTGCATCTTACCCACTGCCCTGGTTTAAGAGCAATGTAGCAAGATAGAACACATCCACAGCAAGGCCACTTCATTTAATCGGCAACCCCCCTCTCCGTCCTCTCATGCAGAAAAAGAGAAGATGGGGAGAAATCCCTTCAGGCTGCATCAAAATATCATTCATACATACTCTCACCCCCACCATCCCCCACCCATTCCCTTCCATCACATCATCATCCATTCATAATCATTCTCCATTCACCCCTATCTTCTGTCTTCTACCTTCCTTTCTCAACAGACATTCCCCTCTTTCCCAATGCCCCTTTTACCCCATCCATCCATCTCATCCTTGGTCGCCTCCTCATGTTCACTCCTCCCACCTCTGCCTTTCACAGCTCTTTTACAAATCATTCTTCACTCATTCTTTCCATGTGTCCAAACCATCCCAATACTCTTTCATCAACACTATTTCCCAGCTCCCAAACAAATAAACAAATAAATAATTGATAAATAAATAATAATAATAATCATAATAGAAAATTTATAAGGTCATACAAAACTTTTCAAAGAATGAGGACATTTAATTTAATGTACGAATATCACAATTAAAAATACTTCCATCATTGGTCAAACAAAATGTAATTTAAGGACATTTCCCCAAAAGAAATTGGTAACATTAAAATTATGATAATGACAATAATGACTACAGTATAAGACTCATAATTATTTTTTTTTAATAACTAATTACCAATACAATAATAAATCATATGTCTAACTAACCAAATGTCTTCTTCAACTACGTGTGGAATGATCTTAGGAATAAATAAATACTCACACACTGGGTTTTTTCTCCACTTGTCATAATACACTCCTTAGTGCCTAGTGCAATGTGTATAATTTGTCAAATTCAAAACTACCCTCAACTAAAACCAACTACCCATACTCTACTACATCTTTTATTGTTAGTTTATCAGTCTTTTGCAATAAATATATTTGGAAAAGGATTTCCTAGCAATCTAGTTTTTGTATGATTCTAAATTGAGGACAGGAATGTGACATATTTTGTTTGCTTTCAAGCTGAAGATAGGTAGTTCAAGTTGGTACTTGGCAAACACATCCAGTCCTATGTCTCAAATCAGTATTACTCCTACTCACCCATTATGTACACATATTCCTAAACTTCAGACACAATTGTCAATACTATTTTTGTTTAAATCATGACAAATGTGAGAATGAGGATGGGAGAGAATGTATGAGAAAGTTGTGTAGTATATGTTTTTTGACAAAATGTAGGAATCTATTACACTAGCTTTCCTGTGCATCCCCTCCATTCTCATCCACACACTATGTGTGATTATACACTATATCACCAAAAATATAATGTATTTATTTCATTAATAAATTCAATGAATTATCATTTACCTCCATATTAGGTGTGAAAAGGGCACAGGAGTAAGCAATATTTACTGCTGTCTCCTGCTTGTCACCAGTAAGAACCCATACTATGATACTAGCATTCCTCAAGGCAGTGATAGTTTCTGGAACTCCATCTTGTAAACGGTCCTCTATACCAGTGGCACCTAACAAGAAGAATACAAGAATGTGCAAGTGTTACAACAAAACAAGAAATCTAATGAAAAACATGGGTTTTGAAGCAAATTAAACTATTCAAATTCTCAAATAACTATAGGAAACTTCACATTGACATCTCACTGTATTGAACACATAACATTTATTTAAGAGTGCACAATATTTACCCAAGAGTGTAAAATTTCTTTCAATTCTATTATAACTTTCAAACAATTTGTGCTCTCTATTTGACAATGAATTTTCAGCTTCCTTATGCTGAATAGCCCAGTCCTCATATTCTGTGTCGGAAAGGATTCTCTTGGCTAAACACAGCACTCGTAGTCCCTTTTTGGAGTATACATTGAGGTGCTGTTGTGTTCTAAAGATCCTTAATTTAGTTTTGTCATCTACTCCTCGACTTAGGTAGTCTAGGATGGCTGAGTCAGCACCTATGGAAGAGAGATACTGTGTTAGAAGGAAATAAAAAGAGTGAGGGGAGGTGAAGCCAGTAGAGATGAGAAGGTAAAGGGTGCAAATGGTTGTTCAGTGTGTACATGGACAGGATAATGAAGAAGGTAAATGTAAGGGTGTACAGGGGTTTGGAGCTGGAAAGGAATATCCCTTTATTCATGAGAAGCCAGGATGACAGGGGCAATGAACAAGTTTTGGATGTACAAGTGGGTTTTATTCTTTGACATAACTATCCCCCTTAAAGGGGAGGAAAGTTCTTCTGGTATACATATGTATATATTATTCATGTAATAATTTCACAAAGTCAATATACAAAAACAAAGAGTGTTGCAGTAATATTTGATAATTATAATACTAACCTTTACAATAAAGTATTTTTTCCTGTGTGTGAGGATGTTTGACTATAATGGACATTCTCTTGCGAGTAGAGTCAAATGGAAGAACATGAAGGATTTCAAATTCACAAAGTCCATGAGCTAAAAAAATAAAAATTAATTTATTCCAAATACCTTAAAACAAGTAAAAAATTTTATCTCAACACAGTAACAAAGTGACAAACTCAAGAGTATGGCATAGTTTAAAATGTTGTTGATACTACATTTGCACAACAGAAACACTGCATGCTCTAGCTAAATTACATGCATCACATACATTCAGCCCTCAATTTAACAGACACCTATTTAATCATTCTCAGAGGAAAAGCACAAAGGCCTAGAATAAGTTTTTAATATCCCCTCTATATGATCATAAATCGTGTCAAGAATCCATCTTCACAATCCTTGGTAAATCTGATATGAAATTACAATACATATGTTGAATTTATCATATCTATTGAGCTAATGTTCTCCCCCTTTGGTCTGCTAAATCAAGGAATGAATGTAGTTTGATTCCCCATAATCACTTCAAGAATGATTTATCTTACCAGGCAGTGACACAAGGACATTGTGCAAATTTCTCCTGAGCAGCCGACACCCATATTTATAAGCTGCATCCACCAAGGCCAGCTCATCTGGGCTCTCTGCCTCATATATGGGTTTGATATCCATTGGTGAGGGTGTTGGTGATGCTCGTGAAACATTATCTTGCATCAAGGAAGACATGGCATAGCTCTGCGCTGCTTGAATGTTGAGGAGCGATGGGCGAGGTGGGGGTGAGGTACTGTTGCTCCCTGGAGTTGTGGCAGTGATTGTAATTGCTGGCGGAGATGGAAGTGGAGGTCTCTCCTCCATTCCTGTTAAGTTTAATGCAGTGCCATTGTTATGGTTTAGGGGCATAAGGTTGATGCCCGTGTTTGATGAGGGTGAGTCAGTCTCCTTTGGGGTGAAACTGAGAAGGGTGGGGTCACGAGGTGTGACTTCTGGAGTGTGTGGAGGGCTAGAGTTGGGTGACGAAGCTATGGGAGATAGGGGACGAGAGAGGGGCAGGATTCCACGGAATAACTTGGTTCCCCCAATGCCAATGTGGCCTAAACTGCTCTTCTGGAAGTGATTGTTGCCATCTACTTGATTACTCCCTGAAGTGTTTGGAGTCTCACTTGGGATGATCATCCCACTTGCATTCATCTGCAATGAGGTCATATATAAACTATTTGCAAAACTTTATCTTACCTTACAATATAGTTCCAAAACTAAAATGCTATCTTCCTCATACAATATCTCAGTTTAAGAACTTAGTCTTTAAGAATCTGTGGTTAAAAATAAAACACTTCTGTACAAACAGCCTTGTTTTTCTTTACTTACATATCTAGGTCATGGATAAAAGATGAGATAAACTTTATGAACTCTTTGAAGCAATGATTTTAAAAATAACAACACTTTCATTACTACTACAAAGGTTGTAATGTATGGCAATCTTAACTACCACATCATTCTTTTCATTCTATTTCAATTCTATCGGCCTCACAACAACCTAGGAACTCAACAATGTTCATGGCCATTATATACTAATTACAATATATACAGAAAACTATATCTTAAACAAAAATGTAAATATATACCATTATATTTTGTTCAAACTAAAAGGCCTTTGATATATAGATAGATAGAACTTATTGAAAGAATCCCTCTCTAACCTGATCACGATGTGGATGTTTGGCAACAATGACAGTGTTGCATGCTGCCATGGTGAAGAAGAAATCAATCATTTGTTGTGCACTGCAACCTTTGCCTGTGGTCTTTGTGTTACTGTTGTTTGGTAATTCTATGTTGCTTAGGTTTACATCCCCATTCAGGCTTCTATTGTGGGTTGCTGGCACTTCCAATGCTGCTAATTCCTCTTGCAGTTGGTTATTTATGGTGAAAGTATCACGTTGATTGTCTTCCTGCGAACCAAACCCAAGAATTAGATATGAAATTCTGTCTAGGGTAAAATGGAAAGGTCACTCTTCAAATTTATTTCTTGCCTCTTTTCCTTATTATATTTTACTATGCAACAATAACTTGCCATGAGGCCCACCAGACAACTCTCCAACACCACAAACAAACAATAATGTTTATAGAAAGAAGAATGAAAAGAGAGAAAGGGAAAAAAAAAAAAATCTTACCTTTCCAACAGAGACAAAATTATGTGCAAAGTCAACGCCCCCAATGGAGCAGCGCTGGAAGACCATATTGTTCTCTGTTAAGGTTCCTGTCTTATCAGTGAACACATACTGAACTTGACCCAGTTCTTCAGGAATGTTAAGTGCTCGACATTCTGAGGAAGCAATAATAGACATATCTGGGTTATCAAATGAGAGAAAGAATGGAAAAAAAAGAAAAAAAAAGAAAAAAAAAAAGGACTACATCAATCATCCATGGCTGTGAATGGACTACAAATTGATGCAACCCAAAAGGTTTTTACCTTGTCTTCTCTGTTTTCAAATGAGAAGACTAGGAAGGAGGGCTGCCATGTTAATAAAGTGGCTGGCCCTGTTATGGATGTGCTGTGTCCTGCTGCATTGCTTCTGACCTGGACAATGGGCAGAGGACAGGGACCCTTTATCCACAAGGAACTAAGAAGAAAGGGAAACAAATAGATGATGAACAGGAGTGGGATGGATATGGGTGGGTGCATCCCTTGGCTGGCTACTTCCCTTACATGGAAGAAGGGCTTTTTGGTACATGATGATGATGATGATGATGATGATGATGATGATGATGATGATGATGATGATGATGATATGGTTTAACGTCACACACTCCCCCCTATCAGGAGGCTAGGATGGTGCCCCTCACAGAGGGCTTTGTAGATGTGAATAATAATAAACAATATGTACAACTTATGACAAGGGGACTTCAGTTATGTTTGAGGCTGTCATTTACAGTGCTGTAAGATAGGTAGATTATTTTAGAGAGTTGTTGAACACAACACCTAAAAAACATTGATGATTTACCTATGGTTTTTCCACTACGTTTGTCAAGAAACTCTGTATCTTGATGGATGTGGTAAACCTGCATCAACTTGATCACTTCGATGGTTACATAGAGCGATATTGGAATGATGACCTGAAAAGGAAATTAAAAAGTTTTGAATGTGTAAATTCAAGACTGAATGAATAAATAAATACATGAATAAAAAGATATGCATATATTGACATCAAATGAATTAACAAGTAAATAGAATAGTTAGGAACTAATGTGACTAAGTATTTCCAGGACTCAATCACATTAGTTCTTATGAATCCAGTTTTCTGTATGAGGGGTTGAGGAGGGAGGGTCATCCTGATGTGGATGTGCTGTGTCCTGCTGCACTGCTTCTGACCCGGGCAATGGGCAGGAAACAGATGACCATCCACAAGGAGATGAGAGGGAAATGAAGGTTGGTGGATGGGAGTGGAATGGGCAAGAGTGGGTGCAGGACTTGAATGGCTACCTCCCTTATAAGGGAGAAGAAGCCTTTGGTAAATAGAGATAGACAGAAGAACTAAAGGGGTATATGGCTCATTTTCAAACTTGAACCAAACAATAGAATCATACAGGTGATATTGGAGAAAATTATGGAAGGGAGCACTGTAACAGTAAGAAGGGATCGCACAAGTTAAGAATGAAAGTTACATTATATTTCAATACACTTCTTTGTCATACAAATACACAAATATTTGATCTTCAATAATATGTTAGCCAACTCTTCTATCTGCATACTTTGTGTGATTCACCATGGTCTTGGATCATGTGTTGGATTCATGATCAACAGCTATTACTCTCCTAGATGAGAGCTCTGAGCTATTATATGGCCCAATCTATTTGTAATGCCGTGACCCACACCCTCAACTCCTTGCCCACTAGTGCTGGAGTGCCAGTGATACTGAGTCCTGTCCTGGGCAGGACTTAGACTCAGATTACTAAATTAGTGGTCAAGAACAGTATCACTGCACAATTGAGCCATGTGCATTAGCCAGAGTGTTAGTAAAGATTCCTTACTATGACAATGAAAATTAATAATAATTTTACCTGGAAGATTATGACAAATGTCCAGAAACTTATGAATCCAACCTCCACTGAACTGTTGGATAGTTTGAAGTTTGACACATCAAGACCAAGATCATATGGGGGGATAAAGGGCACCATACCCAAGGTCGAGTTCTTCTCATAGTAATTCTGTAAATCAAGAATTGTTTAAGTTTGCCACATACATATATATATTACTATCTATATAACAAAACAAGTCTATGTGATTTTTGAAAAATAATGAGGGAGTGATGGTAAACCAATTAAGAATTGTTTAAGTTTGCCACATACATATATATATTACTATCTATATAACAAAACAAGTCTATGTGATTTTTGAAAAATAATGAGGGAGTGATGGTAAACCAATTAAGGCTCTTGGGCCTTATTGTGGAAGTGCTATTTTCTGTTGCATTGCCTCTGACCTGAGCAGTGTCATGGGGGACATGGGTGACCCTTCATCCACAAGGTGCTGAGATGAGTGGAATGAATGGGTTTTTAAATGGGAGTGGGATGAGTGTAGCGTGGGTGTATGATTTGACTTAGCCACCTCCTCAAAAGGGGAAAAGGCCTTTTAGTGCATGTATACAAGAAATGTATCAGTTGGAAGCACATGTATTACTTTCTAATATACTGAATCAAATTTAGGTAAAGATAGAAAAATAGATAATATAAACTGCCACCTGAAGAAAAATTGACTCGGACTACAATAAAAATAATGAAAATTATATTAGGAAAAAGACACTGCAATTAATAAAAAATTACGAAAAGTATGTGATCAATGCCATGAGAAAAAATAACATGAACAAGATGATAGCAAGGTACATTTCGACAAACATCCTGTACAAGTCCTTCTAAATGGACTTACCTGCCAAAGTCCTGAGCCAGCAGCAGAGATGAGGCACATAAAAAACAGGATCACCACACACCAGATCACTTCCATATTCATCTTCCGCTCTAACTGTGATCTTTTATAGCGAGTTCCACCATTGTTTAGCATTGCTTTTGTTTCACGACCTGCAAGTAAAAGAATTGTACACTAGATGGACAATGAATCCAAATAGTTTCTAAAGGGAATTGAAATATTTATTTTTCATATATTACCAGTATTCCTGACCAAGGGGATGTGATCAATATTGGTTCTTCAACTCTCATAAAGCTGTAAGTCCTGATTTGGTTTATGATTTAGTTTAACGTCATGAACTTCCCCTATTGGAGGGCTAGGATGGTGCTCCTTATAGTGAACTTTGTAGCATGGAATTTAATGAACCATGCCCTTAGTGCAACTCATTCCAAGCAGGATTCGAATCATCATCATCTCGACCTTCGCCGCATTTCTGTCACTTACCTGCATACACTACAATGCCCTCCACATAATCTGTATTCTTGATAGCACAGTCGCGAAGCAGAAGGTTGTCCTTGGTTAGGGGCACTCGCTCCCCTGAAGGCAGCGGGATGCTGCCTGTGAAATGGTAGATCTTGGTGGATGGTGCTCCAACTTCCATGACAAAGTCAAACTTGGAGACCTCAAATCGATCATCCTGATGGGAAAATTTTAAATATATTCCTCAGGACCCTTATTATAGAGACACTAACACGCTCAACAACCTACCTACAAGGAAACAAACCCTCTATGAATCTCATTAATGCACTCAGGCATGTACTACCAAAAAGAGAACCCAAACCCTCATGAATACACATTCAGGGACCATCAGGAACCCTGTCAAGAACGACAGACTGCCGAAGACACTCTACAAGGAAGATATTCTCAAGAACCCACCATAGACAGACCGCGGACACTCTGCCTCTGCTTCAGGTTGTTTTCTCCGTCCAGGTTCATACTCTCAATGTAACAGCACCCATGCTCGTCTGACGAACTGAGGAAGACCATGTCTGCTGGGATGACCTCGTTGCACGACAGGAGGATCACGTCGCCCACCCGCACGTCCTTCCATTGTGTCTTCACGTAACGCCGGTGCTCACTGCAAGAATGTGAAAGAGTCACGTGATAAAAGGGTGACAGAGAGAGAGATTTACACACGATCATACACAAAGACTATTCTGCAGCAGCAACACATAATCATGCGTAAACCTAACATATACAGGGAAGAGGTTTTCTTCCAGAGTCCGTTGTGGGCGATCAGTTTCCTTGGTAACTCCGGTGTCATAACTCCATGACATTAAGCTAAAAAAAAAAAAAAAAAAAAAAAAAAAAAAAAAACCGACAACAACAACAAAATTCCAATGGTAAGTAAAATATTCTTTCAAACGTTCATATTGCAAAAACGACAAGTCGCGTGACTTGACTGGTCTTTCTCAGCGATATGAACTTTAATGTCTGTATTCAGCCCTATGTTCATATATTGGATGCTGCCAAGTTATTTCATATAGCTGAAAAAGAACCCACTTAATATGGCCAAATTATTAAACCTATCTAGACTAATCCTTTGGTATTCCTAAACGACTTTGTTAGAATGGCGATCATGTGGTAGACTAAATATACAATGTACAAAACTTGTAGTCAATACTTCAAACCGGTCTATCATTATATCGTAATATTGGGTACATTTATTCATATTTATTTGTGTATCTATTCATTCACTGTGAATGCGTTTATTATTTATTCGTTTAATGTTGATGCGCTTATTTACTGTTACCTATTTATGCGTTCATTTATTTATCGAATGCGTTTATCAATTACATATTTATTGTGAATGCTTTTCTTAACAATTTATTAATTTATTCTTGTTTTCTGCTTAACCAAATGTTCTTTTCGCTTCATTCTCAAGTGACCTCTGGGAACTCATTAGCTCGTTAACTTATTGTTACATAAATGTCTGCTCGCCTTGAGAACGACATAACATCGCAATAATATGCGAAGAGGAGGAAGAAGAGGAGGAGGAGAGGAGGAGAGTACTTGTTCTACACCCGTCCCTCCTACTTCCTATTACCATACCTGACCGCACCCTTATGGTATCTGCCACTAATTACCAATGCTTCTATCCTTGGAGTGGGGTGAAGACACAACCCTTGGTGTACCCAAGCAACCTCAAGGACACACCGCAACCTTACCACACCCAAACACAACCCCTTCCCCCTCGCCCTCCATCCACCCACCAACCACACCCATACGACCCCCCACCCCCCATCCCGTTCCTCCATCAATTGCGATGTCCGCGTCAGGGTCGTTCCTGTGAATGGTGCACCTCTTGGGAAGATGCAGGAGAGGATCAATTCCTTAGGGGGAGGGGGAGGGGGAGAGGAAGAAAGGGAGGGAGGTAGAGAGGGAGGGAGGGGGAGAGAGAGGAGGGAGACAGAGAGAGAGGGGAAGGGTCAGAAGGAGGGAGAGAAAAAAGAGAGATAGTGAGACAGAAAGAGGGGAAGAGAGCATGCGAGAAGAGGAAGAAGAGGAAAAGGGAAAATGAAAAGACCGATGGAGGAAAACAAGAGGAAAATGAAGTAAAAAAAAAACACGAAGTAAATGAAGAAGTGGAAGATGAAGAAGTGGAAGAAGAAGAGAAAGATGAAGAAATTGGTGGTGGTGGTGGTGGAGGAGGAGGAGGAGGAGGAGGAGGAGGAGGAGGAGGAGGAGGAGGAGGAGGAGGAGAAGTAGTAGAAGAAGAAGAAAGAATTACAAACTTCACGCTCCCTTACCCCCTGTCCACCCCATCCATAGAGTTATTTAATCTTCTCTAAAAACAACCAACTGCTTCAGTGCTCACTACATGGCAACTAAGTCACCCACACCTATGCGGAAATAGACAAGAACTGCTTTACCAATAGAGTAGTCAACGAACGGAATAATCTTAGTGACCATGTACTGAGCGCTGAAATAATTTGTTGATTTAAGAGAAGATTAGATATCTTTATGTCTAGGGATGAGGTGGTAAGGAGCACGAAACTGCCTAATGTAGGTCTTATGGTCTCTTGCAGTCCCCTCCATTCTTATATTAACAGTATCTGTCAGCAGAAGCTATGAGAGCCCAATGCAGGACCACCAAGCTAACCATGGGACGATGATACAGCCTCTGTACCTGATCATATCGGCCTGATAAAAATGTAGGGACGATGTGATTTCTGTGACTAGTTAGAAGTATTACTAGAACTTGTACTTAATAGCGACATCTTCGCATGTGGATCACTTTTGTATATTCATTCTGGTGACGCCAAACGATTTTTCATCTCACTTCTAACATTCAGCAATCCCCTATCCCTATATCCGAACAGCCATTAACCCGAACTTCGCCGTTATCCAAATATGATTTGTGTTCATTTTCTATAAACAGTCTTTATTCCTTTTATATTGAAAATTTAGCACTGGAATGGTGGAATGGCGGACTGGGGGAGGGGGAGGGGTAATTTTACATTGCGTATCCGAACACTTTCATCAAATCCGAACAACCTGTAGTCAAAATCGTTCGGATGTAGGAGGGATTACTGTATATACGAGATCGTGTGTGTATTTACCTAGTTGTATTTACTTAGTTGTATTTTACGGGAAGAGAGCTATGCTCGTGGTGACCCGTTTTCGTATCTCTCCGCATCCAGTTTATTCTTAAAATCTTGTATAATTTTGGCACTCACTGCTTCTCCGTTTAGTTTGTTCCAGACATCAATCACTCTATGGGGGAAGCTATTCTTTTTCAAATCTCTTCTGTAACTGTCCTTCTTTAGCTTCTTTTCGTGTCCTCTTGTTTCTCTTCTGTCCCATTTTAATAAGTCGTCTCTATCAAGAATTTCCATCCCTTTCATAATTCTGTAAATGGTCAACAATCACCTCTTTTTCTTGTTCCAGTGTTGATAGATGTGTGTGTGTGTGTGTGTGTGTGTGTGTGTGTGTGTGTGTGTGTGTGTGTGTGTGTGTGTGTGTGTGAGTGTGTGTATGTGTGCACATTTGTGTGAGTGCATGTGTATGGAACTCTAAATTCCTTAAAAAACTTCAAGATCAACTTTGGTTCCTATTAAGAGTGTGCCTAAAGACCAGTTCTGACATACTTTTAAAAAATATCTAAATTCCATTTTTTTTTTCGTTTTTTTTTTCGAATCTTCGTGAACAAGAAAGGAAAAGAAAAATACAACATTTGCGTCTCTCAGTGCCAAGACCAACAGTCGTTAGAAAGGGAAACATTATCTATCTGAAAGAATGTTAAAAAACAAAACAAAAAACGAATCAATTAATTACCATCGAAGACAAAGGGAAAGAGTCTGCTTAAGAAAAAAGAGAGGAGAAAAAAAATCGTTTTTGGAAGATTGGAAGGGCGGAGGAAGAGGAACAAGAAAAAAAAAAGAGGACGAGAAGGAAGAGAAAAAAAGGGCGGATGAGGAAGAGAAGGACAAACAGAAAAGGATAAATAGGAGTAGGAAGGAGGAAGAGGAGAATGGAGGAGATAGATGGAGGAGGAAGAGGAGGAGGAGATAGTTGGAGGAGGAGGAGGAGATGGAGGAGAGAAATGGAGGAGATAGTTGGAGGAGGAGGAGGAGATGGAGGAGAGAAACGGAGGAGGAGGAGAAAGAGGAGGATAAAGAGGAGAGGGCGGAGAAGGAGGAGGGGAGAAAAGAAAGAAGAGGAAGAAGAGGAAGAAGAGGAAGACGAAGGCGGAAGGAGGTGGAAGGAGATAGAAGGAAGGCGGATGAGGAGAGAGCAGGAGGGAGCAGGAAGAAGAGGGAGGGGGAGAGTTGGAAGCAGGTAAATAGGGCAATGGGTCAAAGAGAGGGAGTGAGTGAGAGTGAGGTACGATGAAGTTGAATAACAAATAAATGTTTGACGACGACGACGAGCGAAAAGGAGAAAATGATCAGCACAAACGAAGGGTCAAAATGATGTAGTAAAGGGAGAGGGAAGGAGAGAGAGAGAGGGAGAGAGAAGGAGAAGGAGGGAGAGATGGAAAGGATGGAGAGAAAAGGGAAAGAGGAATGGAGATGAGGGGAGAAGGGGAATAGAAAGAGAGAGAGAGGGAGAGAGAGGGAGAGAGAGCGAGGGAGAGAGAGAGAGAGAAGGAAAGGGAGGAAGACGGGGTAGGGAAGGGTGGGGAGGAAGGGGAAAGATGGATGGAGAGGAAGGGGGAGGGAGAGAGGGGGAGAGAAAGAGAGAGAGAGAGAGAGAGAGAGAGAGAGATGGAGAGAGAGAGAGAGAGAGAGAGAGAGAGAGAGAGAGAGAGAGAGAGACGAGAGATATATATATATATATATATATATATATATATATATAGAGAGAGAGAGAGACAAGAGGGAGAGAGAGAGACAAGAGGGAGAGAGAGAGAGACAAGAGGGAGAGAGAGAGAACCTCGACTAGGTCCCGACCCTCTGGAGGGAGGAGATTATTTTCTCCTCTTCCTTCTCCTCCTCCTTCTCCTCCTCCTTCTCCTTCTCCTCCTCCTCCTCCTCCCTCTTCTTCTTCTACTTCGACAGAACCACGAGAGCACTTCGAAACTATCTTCTCCGAGATCGTCCACCCTTTCCCCAACATTCACTCTCGCGACAACGAAGTGTCGAGGAAGACAAGAGGGGAGGAGGAAGGAGAAGAGGAGCAAGAGGAGGAGGAGGAGAAGGAAGGAGGAGGAGGGCGCAGGAGTGACCAGGAGGGACCAGGAAGGAGGAGGAAGAGGAGAAGGAGGAGGAGGGGACAGGAGGGGGGAGGAGGAAGAGGGGACAGGAGGGGGAGGAAGAAGAGGGGGCAAGAAGGGAGAGGAGGAAGAGGGGGCAGGAGGGGGGAGGAGGAAGAGGGGGTACGAGGAAGAGGGGGCAGGAGGAAGAGGGGCAGGAGGGAAGAGGAGAAAGAGGAAGAGGAAGGAAGAGGAGGAGGAGGAAAGGAAGAGGATGTGTGTATCAGAAGGCCGATTCAAATGTCAACATTTTACTTACAGGATAATTGGAAATGTCCAAGAGAAAGATGGCGCGGGGGCGACACAAGAAGAAGAGGAGAAAGAGAGAGGGAGAGAGAACACACACACACACATACACACACACACACACACACACAAATGCACACACACACACACACATGCACACACACACACATGCACACACTCACATACACACACAAAAACCATACACGAATTTAAGAACAATTTAGACACTGTGAGATACACAGACGGAACCCCACGAGCGTAGCTCCCCTTCCCGTGAGATACAACTATGGTAAACACACAAGTTCATTCTCTCCCTCTCCCTCCCTGTGTGTGTGAAAGTGTTTCACCTTTGTTTACCTTAATGCAATATACAGGAAAAGGAGCAAAGCTCGTGGGGTCCCGTCTTCTCCAATGATCATAGGTTCAAATTCAAGTATAGTTCCAACTTGAGCTGTGTGTGTGTGTGTGTGTGTGTGTGTGTGTGTGTGTGTGTGTGTGTGTGTGTGTGTGTGTGTGTGTGTGTAGTTAATCCAACATATGGACCTTCTCTCTTCATTACCTCACTCCTCCTCCTTCCCACTCCCTCCCCACGATCACCAAATTGCATCCCAAACACTCACTTTGCATCCCCAGCCCCTAAGGAGAACCTAAACGAACCCAGGACATCCCCAGGACAATTCCCCAAGGGAAGATCTCGTGACGTGACGTGACGTCACGACAGCTCCCGATGACGTCACTGGGCGGCGTCTGCGCCGGGCGACTTCATAACGCAACCTGCTGCGCACAACGAGATTTCACACACTGAATCGTCGCCGGTCTTAACCTTGTTCAGGCCCGTAATCGAGTTAGTTAATCCTCAATTAGGCGACGCGGACAGGCTGTGAACTGGCTTCGTGACCACGGCAGTTACGGCTGTCGCTTGTTTTCAGTTAACATAATTTTCTTCAGTTGTCGTAAAGCGATTTTATTCAGCTGTGGAACACCCCCATCCTCTCTCCTTCTCTCTCTCTAAACAAGTCGTCGAAACAAGGTCGAATGCAACAAATGAATAAATAAATAATTAAATAAAATAAAATTATATTAAACAAGTAAAATTAAATAAACAAATAAAATAAGTACATGATAAGATAAAATTATACTAAACCAATAATAATAATAATAATAATAATAATAATAATATAATGATAATAATAATAGTAATAATAAAATGAATGTATAGAATACACAGATAAAATATAAAAAAATAATACAGAAATAAAGTATAACAAAATAAAATAAGAATGAACAAATACATGAATAAACAAATAAATAATAACAGGGGAGACAGGGGGAGGAGAAGGAGGAGGGAGGTGAAGAGATCCTGAGAGGAGGCAACTCGAACCTCGTTTTCTGTGGTCAAGGCTGACCTTCACCCGTTCTTCTTCTTCTTTTTTTCTTCTTCTTTTTCTTTATCTTAACTATTCTGTCGTCGGGCCTGTTGGCCACAAGGATGCGCACGCGCTCACGAGTGCGAGCCGAGGGGGAGGAGGAGGAGGAGGAGGAAGAGGAGGGGGAAGAAGGAGAGGGGGAGAGCGAGGGAGGTGAAGGAGAGGGGGAGAGCGAGGGAGGTGAAGGAGAGGGGGAGAGCGAGGGAGGTGAAGGAGGAGGGAGAGGAGGAGTAGGAGGAAGGAGGAAGAGAAAGGGGAGGAGAGAGTAGGAGGGAGGAGTAGGAGGGAGGAGGAGAAAGGGGAGGAGAGAGGAGGAGGAGAGAGGAGGAGGAGAAAGGAGGAGGAGAGAGGAGGAGGAGAGAGGAGGAGGAGAAAGGGGAGGAGAGAGGAGTAGGAGGGAGGAGTACGAGGAAGGAGGAGGAAGGAGAAGGGGAGGAGGGGGAGGGGGAAGGAGAGGAGGTTGGAAGAGGGGAAGAGGAGGGAGAGATAGCAGGTGGAAGAAGAGGGGAAAGATGAGAGAGGAAGAGGAAGGGAAAGGAAGGAGGAAGAGGAAGAGGAGAACGAAAAGGGGTGCAGGAAAAGGGGTGGAGGAGGAGGGGAAGGAAGACGGGAAGCGTGATGAGGAAAAGGAGGAGGAGGAAGAGGGGAAACAGAAGTACAGAAAGCGACGGAGGAGGGGTGAAGGAAGAGGAAGAGGATTTAGAGGAAGAGGGAAAGCAGGAAGAGGCCGAAGATAGGAAGAAGGAAAAGGAGGGGGAAGAAGGAAAAAGAGGAAGAGGAAGAGGAGGAAGAGAAGAGGAAGAGGAAGAGGAGGAAGAGGAGAAGAGGAAGAGGAAGAAGAGGGGAAGAAGGAAAATGAGGAGGAGGAGGAAGAGGGAAAGCAGGAGGAAAAGGAGGAGGAAGAGGAGGATTAAGAGGAAGAGGGAAAGCAAGATGAGGAAGAGGGGAAGCTGGAGGAAAAGGAGGAAGAGGAGGAAGAGGAGGTGGAGGAAGAGGAGGTGGAGGAAGAGGAGGAAGAGGAGGTGGAGGAAGAGGAGGAAGAAGAAGGAGAGGAGGAAGAGGGAGAGCTTAACATTTTTGCTGACAATGACAGACACTCTCTCTCTCTCTCTCTCTCTGTATATTTAATTCAAGGTCAAGTGGCTTCGTGTTTATTTGATTAAACTTTCAAATTCTGTGGGATCAATGTTACAGAGTCTTTTCCTTTCACATTTGGATCTGATTGTGTCTACGTTTTCATCTTTCTTTTATTGTGGACGTCATAATTCCTTTATTAATTTTATGTATGCGCGCGCGCGTGTCCGCGCGCGTGTGTGTGCGCGCGCGTGTGTCCGTGTGTGTGTGCGCGCGTGTGTGTGCCCGTGTGTGTGTGTGTCTGCGTGTGTGCACGCACGTAATATATACATGCAGAAGTATATATTTACTAAAGCATTTGTAATCATGTTTGGTTTGTGCATGAATGTGTGTATGTATGTATGTGTCGCGCGTGTGTCCGTGTGTGTGTGCGCGCGTGTGTGTGCCCGTGTGTGTGTGTGTCTGCGTGTGTGCACGCACGTAATATATACATGCAGAAGTATATATTTACTAAAGCATTTGTAATCATATGTTTGGTTTGTGCATGAATGTGTGTATGTATGTATGTGTGTGTGTGTGTATTTTTGTTCCCCCAGATGGCTTTGATCAATTTTGTTTATTTCTTCAGGTCGTCTTTCCATTTTCTTTAATTCTGTTGTGGCTTGGGTCCCGAGTACCTCCGTTGGCAATGTTTTTATTCAATTTGAGTCTATTTCGAACGCACAGCTCGCGATAAAAGACAAAATATATAATATATAAGTAGATAAATACATGAATAAATATGTATAAACAAAGAAATAAATACATCATCAACTAAATAAACAACATACACAAATACATAAAAGATTAACAAAAATAAAAATAACGGCGGAAAATTTTACCCGAAAAGACGACTTGGTGAAAATACTAATATTCTATCCTTCATCAACACCGCAAAATACATCATACCTCACTGAAGTACACATTTTCTATAATTACTATTTTTTCCCTCATTAATGCGCGACATTCAAGATTACCTACTCTATCTGGTCGGTAAGCTGGGACAAAAGGTCATCATCAGTGACAACTCCGCAGAATGGCTACAAAATGGCTCACTGGGTCATTTATCGTATCGTCACGTCGCCACTCTCCGTATAAAGGAAGTCTAGTTTAACAGCCTCCCCTCACCCCTCCCTTTCCCCTCTTCCCCCTCCCCTTCCCCTCTTCCCCCTCCCCTCACCGTTCCTATCTCCAGAAACATTCCGTGACCTTTTTGGCCCTCAGAAACTGTAGGAGACATAATCCCTACATACTGTGTAAAGAATGATGACATATAAATGAGTGAAAATATATATTCAAGTAAATAAAGATAAAGCAAATGCGATATAATAATAATAATAATAATAATAATAATAATAATAATAATAATAATAATAATGACAATAATTAAAATAACAATAATGATAAAAATAATAACAACAATAACAAGAACAACAAAATATAATGAATTGATGTCATAAAAAAACTGAAGATGTGGAGAAAGAAAAGATAAAAAAAGGAGGAACAAGGATATTGAAGATGAAGAAGTTGACAAAACGTGAAAATAATATCGGGGAAAAAAAGAAGTTGTCAACGTTGTCACTCGAACTGCTGTTGCCGTCACGGGCTCCTTCCATTTCCACTCGTGTCGTTCCAGATATCTTCGTCGCTGATGTCCTTCTACACTTCTGCCCTGTTTCTCCTACTGAACTCGGAGTTGAGCCAATTATACGCATTCTAGTCCCATTTACCGAGAAGTACAAACGACACAAACAGGCGAAAACAACGGGGAACAACGGGGAGTAATAATGAGGTACAATGGGGTAAGCATGACGACAGGGGACCTTTACGTTCATGACGCAACCGTGGAGGCTTGGGAGAGATGACTGGAAAAAGGGGGGGACAGGGAAAGGGTAAAGGGGCGTGAAGGTCAAGGGGGGGTACAGGGAGGGAGGGAGTGAGGGAGTTGATACGGGAGTGAGGAAGGAAGGAAGGACGGAAGGAAGGGAGAGCTGAAGGTAGAGGAAGAGAGGAAAGGAAAGAAGGAACAGTAGGAGTAGCAGCAGGAGGAGGAGGAAGAGGAGGAGGAGGAGGAGGAGGAGGAAGAGAAGGTACAGGAAAAGGAGAAAGGAGGATTAAGTGGAGAAGGAGGAGGTAGGAGAAGGAGGGCAGTGAGGGAAAATATGTAACTTCTGTAGTATACAACACTGCGACACAAACATACACACACACACACGCACACACATGTACACACGTGTGCACAATTAACATGAACATGGGTGTGAACAACTGGACTCACGGATGAAAAAATGAACACACATTGGAAACCCCCAAGAGGCGTTTTGCATCTCCATCTCCCAGCACTTCACCACATCCATCATCGCCATTACCACCAAGGGTGATGCATGCAAGGTCATTATATTAAGACACCAGGGCAGGACTCGTAGTAATGGACTTAAATTTGACAAATTTAGGTTTAAAAAGAAAATAGGCAAGAACTGGTTTACCAACAAAGTGATTAAGGAATGGAATAGACTTAGTAACCTTGTAATGAGTGATGAAACAATTGGTTGTTTTAAGAGCAGATAACTCTAGGGATGGGGATGATAGATGGTAATGGACATGGAACTGCCTCGTGTAGGCCTTATGGTCTCTTGCAGTCTCCCCCATTCTTATGTTCACCATCACTACCACCACCAACATCCATCAACATCACCAACACTAATATCACCATCACTTCCACCACCACTACAACCTACATCCATACCACCTCTTCACCACCACCAACACCACCATCTCCTCCTCTACCTTTGCCCTACGAGCTTTGGGGACTGTTGGGGAGGTGAGGGAGAAGGTTAACAACAGTCACTGCTGAGAACTGGAAAGAAGCGAGTGCGGGACTCGAACCCGCGGCTTGGAGATGGCGAGCCTCTTGTGCGTTTCGCATTTCGTCGCCGGTGTCCGGCGCTTCTATCCTTGGGGATACCGACGAGGAAGTCGTGGAAAACATCTCACGCCGATTAAGCAATCTCACGCCTTTTGACGGCCATGTTACCAGTCTCACACGATGATAGTGTGTGAAGTGTGGGAAGTAGCTCCGACGCTCTCACGAAGACTGACGTGAGTGCCGAGCGTGAGATACAACTCGACCCTCTCACGACAAATAAAGTGAGTATCAGGTGTGAGAATCAGCGCTGATCCTCTCGCGACAAATGACGTAAGTGACATCCCTGGACAAGGGTAGTAACAGGAGACGAGGAAGACGAAGGAGGAGGAGGAGGAGGAGGAGGAGGAGGAGGAGGAGGAGGAGGAGGAGGAAGCGAAGAGTTACATGGAGTTACATGGACAAACGCTCACCAACAGACCTATTGGTCCTTGCAAGGCTGTTCTGGTACTTTACCTACTATTAATATTTGTTTACATATCTAGAAAAAGAGAAGGACGAAGATGACCATGAACAAGACAGAGAGAAGACGAAGAGGATGTCGAAGAAGACGAAGAAAAATACAAAGAAGACGAAGATGAACAAGAAGAAGGGAGAGGAGAAGAAGAAGACAGAACCAAGAAGACGAAGATGGATAAGAAGGGAGAGAAGAAGAAGAAGAAAAAAACGAAGAAGAGCAAAAAGAAGGAAGGGAAAAGAGTAGCGGATAGGGTCACAGGGTCGACTGCGCTCAAGATTGAAGTACCTGGAACGCGGCCTGCTTCTCTGCCCAACCCCCCTCCTTCCATCCCCTACCATCGATCACTCCCAACACAAGACGAGACCCTCCACAGCTTACCGTCACTCAACGTCAAGAGGGGGAGGGGGGAGGGGGGAGGAGGAGGAGGAGGAGGAGGAGGAGGAGGAGGAGGAGAGAGGATGCTTTTGGTCTTCCAGATGCCGCCCCCCCACCCACCCACCCACACCATCTCCGTCCTACAGAATGGACATCAATTCACTAGAATCAGTACAGAGAAGAATGATCAAAATGATACATGGACTCAAAAATTTGCCTTACGAAGAGAGGCTTAGGCACCTTAACTTACACTCTCTGGAAAGACGCAGAGTGCGGGGTGATCTAATAGAGGTGTTCAAGTGGATCAAAGGTTTTAACAAGGGTGATGCAAACAAGGTCATCATATTAAAACAACAGGGCAGGACTCGCAGTAATGGTTATAAACTGGACAAATTTAGATTTAAGAAGGAAATAGGCAAGAATTTGTTTACTAATAAGTGGATGACGAATGGAATAAACTTAGTAACCATGTAGTAAGCGCTTAAACTATCAGTTGTTTTAAGAAACGATTAGACAACTTTATGGATGGGGATGACAGGTGGTGATGGATACGGAGCTGCCTAGTGTAGGCCTTATGGTCTCTTGCAGTCTCCTTGATTCTTATGTTCTTATGTTATGTTATCTCCTCCTCTACACATTCACTATCTCCTCCTCCACTACTATCACCATCATCTCCTCCTACTCCATCATCACCAATTCCCTCCTCTTCCTCCTCCTCCTCCTCCACCACTCCTACAAATATCACCATTATCTACTCCATTACCAACTTCCTCCTTTCCTCCACCTTCTCCTTCTCTTCCTCCACAACCACCACCATCACTATTCACCATCACCACCATCACACCCTCTTCCTCTTCCACCCAATCCACTTTTGTCCTCGCTCTCCCCCTCCACCTCCACCTCTTCCCCCACCAAGGTCCTTCTCGTTTACTTGTTTTATCTCTTCCATTCGTCTTTCTTCCCAATCTCCTTTTCCTTCGCCATTTTCTCATTGGTGGTTGCCGTCAGGTGATTTTATTCACCTGACGAGACCTCAGGAATGAAAATAATTCGTGACATCATTTACATATTTTATTCTACCGAAATACGCACGATTTTATTAGGCCGATGCGTGGTTCCATAGAAAAGTAGGGGGTTGGGTGTGTGTGTGGGGGGGGTAATTTTATTACGTAGTGTGTGTGGGGAGGGGAATCACGCGCCTGGGGGTGGATATATCACGGGTGGAAATTCAGCATCATTTCTGCAGTATGCTGTATCTATCTGGCTACATGTTATCTGCATGACTGAAATTTATATTTCATTTCTTGATCAAGGATTATCTCAAAATGAACATTAATATTAAATGTATTTTCTACTTTATATATTCATTGATCAATTTATCTATTCATTTATCTATTTACTTATTTATCTATTGTGCCTTTCTGTTGGGTACGCATATTTTGTTAGGAGGGATCATAACTTAACGCATCAAGCTGACAGGGGGGTGGGGGGAGTTAATATATAACGGCAGAGAGGTTGAAAATTGCTGCTTTAGATCAACCTGTCAAATTAACTTGAAGGAACCCGTGGCGGCCAGCGCGTCCTCAGGGCGCTTCGTCCGACGTCACACACGCTCCCTTTGCTGCGTCACGACCCCCAACACGTCACGTCACGACCTCCAAGGCGTCACGTTACACTGTCACGTTCTGGGTTAAACTTTCCCTTCCTACGTCACGGGTTCCCTTCACACGTCACAGATTCCTTACCTACGTCACGGGTTCCCTTCCTACGTCACGGGTTCCCTTCCTACGTCACGGGTTCCCTTCCTACGTCACGGCACCCCTTCACATGTCACAGATTCCTTTGAAACGTCACGGGTTCCCTTCCTACGTCATGGGTTCCCTTCACATGTAACGGGTTCCCTTCATATGTCACGCCGTCCCTTTACACGTCACGGGTTCCCTTCATACGTCACGCCGTCCCTTTACACGTCACGGGTTCCCTTTACATGTCACAGGATCCCTTCACACGTCACGTCGTCCCTTTACACGTAACGGGTTCCCTTCACACGCCACGGGCTCCCATCACATGTAACGGGTTCCCTTCTTACGTCACAGGTTCCCTTCACAGTCACGGGCTCCCATCACACGTAACGGGTTCCCATCACACGTAACGGGTTCCCTTCATACACACGTCATCCCTCCACACGTCACGATCACCATTTCAAACATCTGCGCTCTCTCTCTCTCCTCTTTTGTTTACATTCTCCATATTGCGTCACAGAGTTGCCAGCTTCCGTCCCCTTGCCTCCCTCCCCTCTCCTCTCCTCTCCCCCTCCCTCCACCTGGCACTGGCATCGCTCCAGGTCCAGTGCCAGCACAGCAAATATGAAGACCTCAGGCTTATTGAAAGAAAATGAAAAGTCGAAAGGCGTTCGGAAATGCCCCTCAGGTTACGTGCGACCGTGTCTTTAGTTATCACTCGGTTTCTATTCTTTTGGACACTGGGGTTTACTTTTTCTTTTTACTTCATTTTATTCTATTTCATTTTTTATTTATTTATCTATTTATCTATTCATTTATTCATTGCTGGAGATATTCCCTCCTCATCCTCCTCCCCCACTCTCCGTCCCCTTCACCGTTCTACTAGTGTCATCAATTTTATGCATACGGTTGACGAACACACAGATGAAAAAACATAGACAACAATCATATAACCTCATTCCACTAATATACAAAACACACACACACACACATACACATACACACACAGTGTGCAAACTATTCAAGATTTTAAGAAAAAAAAAATGATGCTGAAAGATACAAAGACGGGTCACGATGAGCATAGCTCCCTTCACTTTTCACCACCACCACCACTCCCTATATACTTCAAATGATGCTGTGGGCGTCAACAACGCGACAGTTTATATATCTGTTTTAATTTGTTTGTTTATCTATTTATTAATTCTTTTATCATGATGTGTATTTGTGAGGGGAGGCAAACCTCTGTACTATTAAGACATCATAAATTCCCCCCAAATAGTAAATACTAATTATAATAAAAATAATAAATAATAATAATGATAACAAAAATAATAATAATAATTACAACCATATGAACAATAAATCAATATAAAACAAATAAATAATCACATCTAATGCAGTAGTTAGTTAGGGTTTCTGGAAGTGAATTGTGTGCGCATGTCTCTTCGTGGGGGGAGGGGGGAGGAGGAGGTGGAGGGAGAGAGGGAAGAGGTGGGGAGTCCGAGCGGATGTACGCCTCAAAAACTGGAAAAGCCAGGCACTCGTGTGTGTGTGTGTGTGTGTGTGTGTGTGTGTGTGTGTGTGTGTGTGTGTGTGTGTGTGTGTGTGTGTGTGTGTGTGCTGACCAAGCCGTAGTATGCAGGATAAGAGTTATCCTCGTAGGATCCCGTCTCTCCCATATTGTTTGCCTTAAAGTGTGTGTGTGTGTGTGTGTGTGTGTGTGTGTGTGTGTGTGTGTGTGTGTGTGTGTGTGTGTGTGTGTGTGTGTGTGTGTGTATTTACTGTCTTCGGCACTCTCCCTTGGCCAAATAAAATTACCTGGGAAGAGAGATGGAGTGAAAACGTGGAGGGAAGGAGGGAGAGGTGGAAGGAGGGAGAGGTAGAGGGAGGGCGTAAAAGGAGGGGTACGAAGTGGGAGGGTTAGAGGAAGGGAGAGCGAGAGGGAGAGTGAGAGAGGGAGAGGAAGGGAAAATGGGAGGCAATTTCAATTACGTCGGTTGCTCCACCTCCTTCGTTCCCTGAATCCCTCCCTCCCTCCACTCAAAAATCCGGGTCGGCCTCCTTGATCTTCAATTATTTTTAGATCTGATATTTGGAACCTTCACATTCTACAACCTATTACATTGAAAAAAATATATAAATAAATCATTCACATTGTGTGAAAATAAGAAACGCGAGTAACAATTTTACATGTTCGCTTTTTCGTGAGAAACTACTGATTTTAATTTTTATTTTCATAAAAACACGAATGGTGTGGATGGCCAATCATGGCGACATCAGTGACGTCAAATCGCTTTCAACTGTCGCCCGCCAATCCGAGCGCGGGCGGGAAAATCCGACGCGTCCGATCTTATCACAATAATAGCTTTCCAACTTATTTAAACAAAGTTCGATATTTTTTCCCCTTCCGTTTAGGGCGTAACAAAACTACATTTCTGTTTAATGGCAAATTATTGATGGAGCGTTCATGATCGAAGCTTACAAAAGACCAGAGAGAGAGAATGTTCTATTCAAACTCCAACAAACAGCGATTCTGAGAATTATGGCGGGAACTCAGGCAAGGTAAACAGAAATGAAAATAATGAAGAAAAAAAAAATGTACACGTGAACACATGCGTGTGCCTCTTGTACGTATACTCCAACGTATTTTGCATATGCACATTCAGAGAAACATACATGCACACACACACACGCACATATACTCATAAGGCGAAAACATAATTTCTTTCCTGCGGAAATGAGAGCAGAGACTTAAAGGAAGCAGAGCGAGACTTGGAAGGAGGGAAGAGGAGAGGCGAGGAGGGACGAGGAAAAGAGAAATGGAAAGATGATTAGGGAAGAGGAAGTAGAAGGATGGTGGAGGAAGGAAGAGAAGGGGGGAGAAGGATAGAGAATGGAAATGGAGGGAGGAGGGAAGGAGAGAGAAGAACAGGGATGGGAGGGGAAGAAGAAGGACGAGGAAGGGATAAGGAGGATGGAAGAGGAGAGGAGGCAACAGGAAATATAAACCGGGAAAAGGGGAGAGGAGGGCAGAAGAAAGGAGGCAATAAGAGGTAGAAGGCGGGAAGAGGGGGAGGAGGGAAGAAGAGGGGGAGGAGGGAAGAAGAGGGGGAGGAGGGAAGAAGAAGGGGAGGAGGGAAGAAGAAGGGGAGGAGGGAAGAAGGGGAGGAGGGAAGAAGAGGGAAGAGGAAGTAGGAGGAGGGAAAAGTAGAGAAGAGGAAGCAAGAGAAGGCAGAAGACAGGAGGAGAGACGAGGAGGAAGAAGAGGCGGTAGAAGAAAGGAGAAAAGAGGAGGAGGAAGAAGAAGAGGCAATAGGAAGAGGCAAGAGGAAGAGGAGGAGGTGGCAAGAGGAAGAGAAGGAGGGGGTGGAGGAGGCAAGAGGAGGAGGAGTAGGAGAAGGAGGTAAGAGGAGGAGGAGGAGGAAGTGGAGGGGGCAAGAGGAGGAGGTGTAGGAGGACAAGAAGGAAAGTGGTATGGACTGCTGAAGGTGTTGGAGGTAGAAGGGGGGGAGGGAGTGCTGAAGGGGGGGGAGGGAGTGTTGAGGGGGGGAGGGAGTGTTGAGGGGGGGAGGGAGTGTTGAGGGGGGGGGGAGGGGAGTGATGTGCAAGCCGGAACTGGGTCAAGCCGTCCCCGGCCCGGACATCGCACACCAACACCGGAAAATCCGGGACTGGGGGGCGGGGTGGGTGGGTGGGGGGTGGCATCAGGTACACACACGCACACACACATGCATACGTACATGTTGATTTGTTGTCTGAAAATGGTCTATTGTCGAGTATGCGCTTCTAAATCCTGACTGTTCTCTTGGTTAGTTTTCATCTAATACTTTACTTTAGTCCATTTGTAAAGATCTTGGAGAATACTTTGTATACTGTACATGTTATGACAAGCTAATCGGTTGGTAATTATTAAGGTCTTTCCTGGTCTCCTTTCTTGTAAGGTAAAATCACTGAAGCATTGCACCATGATTCAGGATTTCCTGATGTTAACACTGGGTATTTCAATGAGTTAAGAGATCTATCGATATGCCATCTTCCCAGGTGCTTTTCGTCGTTTCAGTTTTTTTGGGGGGCCAACGTTACTTTTTCCTTGCTAAAGTTTATAATCAATGTATGGTGTCATCTTTTATATACAGATGTGAGACTTGGAAACTGATGAAGGTAATGGAGACAAAGCTATGGATTACACCGAGAATGGAGATACCAGTGGTGGGAATAATACTGAGAGATCGAAATAGAGCAAGTTGGGTGAGAGAGCAGACTGGGATGAAAGATAATGTGGAGGCTATGAAAGAGATAAAGTGGAATTATTTGGGCAAGTAAAATAGCGCGAACGAATGATGGCCGATGGGGCAAGTGTGTTAACCCCTTCCATACGATGATGCCTAAGTCGGCGCCAGGAAAAAACGTCCTCGGGCGAAAACGTCCGCAGGTCTACAAAAACCTCCTCGGGTCATACCGGCCTCACTTTTGTTTCCGAGTGGGAAATTCGGCCAACGTGTTTCAAACAATATATCGAATAAGGTATACATTTGGTTTTACAATGTTTATAAAAATCGTATACATAATACAAATCAAATAAACAAAATAATAAAAAATTACACAGTTTTGCACATTAAAGTGTTCGTCAGGTCACACCTGCATCTTTATTTTAAAAATTAACTTATTAACAACTATTTTATACATAATTTTTATACAATTATTAATATCGGGTACACTTTGCAATTTAAGGCAATACATGTACATATTAATAAAACAATATAGAATAAGATACACATTTGTTATTTATTTTAACCGATAATCCCTTCAGGCTCACCAGGAAGCGACGGGTAACCATTCAGTACCATCCATTCCAGCCTGTGTCATGACATGCATAAGATCGTGACATGCATGAGATGAGGCGGCCCCCTAATTAGACCGTCGTCCACAATTAGACCGAGGACGTTTTGGTCGCCCGAACCCGAGGAAGTTTTTGACCGAGGACGTTTTAACTGAATACCGGCGTCATGAGGCATGATTGGGTATAAGAGGATCCCGGCGTGTTTTCTGTGGTTATTAATATTCAGAGTGAAAAAGAACAAACAATACATCTGTAACTTTATATTTCATGACGCGAGTATTGTGATACATGCTGCCCGCGAGAGGGTGGAGGGACGCGATAGAGAAGTTTGCAGGAGTGACGCGGCAGAAGTTGGTGCAGTTGTGCGAATCAGGGTATGGGAGAGGTCTTTGTTCAGCGCGCACGCACACGCGCACGCACACGAAGACACTTAAGAGTCGACTGCAAAGACTGAATGTTAATAAATAATTTAATAAAATAAAATGACCCTTGTGACGTTCTCCCACGTTCACACGTTCACTTTCCCACGCAATGAACAACGTCAAGGAGGACCCTTACCCGCCACTCAAGGTCTTCCTCAATGTTCTCGAGTCGCACTCGAATCACGGCAACAATTCTGAAACATCGGGCCACTCCTCCTCCTTCACCTCCTCCTCCTCCTTCACCTCCTCCTCCTCCTTCACCTTCTCCTCCTCTCCCACCTTCTCCTTCGCCTCCTTCACCTCCTCCTTTGAATACTCCTCCACCTCCTCCTCTTTCAACTACTCCTATACCTACTTCACCTCCTCCTTCCTTCCCCTGCTGCTCCTCCTCCTCCGTCTTCACTTCCTCCTTCACTTTCTTCTCATCTTCTTCCTTCTTCAACTCCTCCTTCACTTCATATCCATACTACTTCTCTTCCTCCTACTCCTTCAACTCCTCCTCCTCCTCCTCCTCCTCCTACTACTACCTCTTCCACCTACTCCTTCAACTCCTACTCCTCCTATTTCTTCAACTCCTTGCCTTGCCCCTCCTCCACTTCTTCCTCCTCCTCCTCAACTTCCTATTCAACTTTCACCTCCTCCTAGCCCTCCTTTGAAGGGTGACAAGTTCGAGCAACTTCAAGTCTTTGCTTTGGTTGGCGCCAAGTGATTTGACTCAGCTTCGAGGGCGAGGGGAACATCACACGATGGCGTCAGCTTCAGGCCTCGTTATTGTTATCCTTGTTGCCATCCGGATGTTATGTGAATACGCTCGGTTTGTTGTTGGACTGTAATTTACCAGCGGCTCTATCCTCAAATGCGCTAAGACGCGGAGACCGTGTCAACTCTGGCCTCCATACACCCATGCACGACCGGACTATATGCACTTCATTCTTGAGTGTTTGAGAAAAAAAATCCTACGTATGATTTTATTATTACAAATGTTGGACGATAAAAATGACTGGAAACGAGTGAACCCTGTTTTATTCTGAAATACGAATTTTTATTTATGTAACTTATTCGTTGAAAAATAAAAACAAAAGAATTAACAAGTGGACGTTGCTCTTTTGAAATACGAACTGACTTATTCCCGTACTAAAAAAAAAAAAAAAAAAAAAAAAAAAAAAATGCAGTTTGGGGGTTGCTGTGGGCAGGTTTCCGGTTTATTCAACAATGTACACACACACACACACATATATATATATATATAAATAAATATATACATATACCAAGGCTTCTTCACCCTTACAAGGGAGGAAAGGGCATAAAATCATTCCCACCCATTCCATCCCTGAATACACTCCACACCCCTCCACCCTCCCTCTTATCTTAGCACCTCCTGGATGACGGATCATCCCTGCACCTTGTCCACTGCCCTGGGTCAGAGGCAGTGTCGCAAGACACAGCACATCCACAGCAAGGCCGCTTCATTAAATCGGCGACCCCCCCTCTCCGTCCCCCTATGCATAAAAGGAGAAGACGGGGAGAAATCCCTTCGGGCTGCGTCAAATTTTGCTCACTCATACTACCTCACCCCCTCATCCCCCCCGCTCATTCCACCTCATGCATCACATCATCATCTATATACAACCATTCTCCACTGGTACTCGAACCCTTGGCTGTTTAATATAATCACAAAACTAGGACGCTAGCCACTACGCCATGCAGATGGTACAAAAGGATTTGACAACCCCCCGAGCTCCTAAAAATCCATTTGTCTTAAATTCACGACTTGTCGCATGGCTCGCCTGAATAAAGACTCGATGAAAACGAGACTGTATTGCTACACCACGCGCGTGTGGTCGGGGAATTGTCTACTTCTGTACCATCTGCAGGGATCTTCGTAACTTGTATGTCTGCTCCTCTATCTGCCATCAGACGATTCCATTCACCCGGAAGGGTTTCACCAGAGGCATACCTTTGGGAATTGTCTTTTTGGAAAGCCTCACACGATTTCGTTACCTCTGGGGACACAAACCCCCCCCCCCCGACCACCCACCGGGAAGGGAATAGGTTGGAGCTTGTTATACGGTAACCTAGACACACCCATACCCTCCCATTCCCCCTACTCCCATTACTCCTCCTTCCCCTACTCCCCCCACTCTCCTCCTTTCCCTACTCCCCCTCCCCGTTCCACTCCCTCACACCCTCCCACACTTACCCACTTCCCCTCCTCCCACTTCCTTCCTTTCCCTCACCTCCTCCTTCCCTACTTCCCCCTCCCACTCTTACCCACTTTTCCCTCCTCCTCATTTCCCACCTACCCCGCCTCCCCCAACTTCCTCACTTCCTTTATCTCTCCTCTTCCTCCCCTACTCCCCGACCATTCTTACCCACTTTTCCTTCCTCCCCCGTCCTCTCCCTATCCTTCTCCTATTTCCTCCCTTCCTCTTTCTCTTCCTCCTCCCCTCCCCCTGTCCCTTGGAGCGTCTGGGTGCGGGAGGGAACCCCAGGGGCAGTCCCGAGAACGAATGTGGGATTTCTCCTGTCACACAGGCACAGCTTTGTTGTTGTTGTTGTTGTTATTGTTGTTGTTGTTGTTGTTGCAGACCCAAACGTACTCCGCAGCAGTTGGCATTTTTCCGCGTTTGAAGTTTCTGGTTCGTTAAAATTGCAATTTTTTTTTTTTTTTTTTGTCGTATAAAGTGTCTGAAATACTGAAATTCTTTCGAGCGCCGTGTCCTCTCCTCTCCCCACTCCCCCTCCTCTCTCTCTCTTTCTCTCTCTCGCTCTCTCACATCATCGTTCCAAGTCTTTATATTTATTGCATACCCATTTATGATAACTAGGGAATTTAATCCTTTCGCCGCCCTAGATGGGGTTCCTTTTAGTTGATTAATATCGCCTGGCGGCAGCCAGATTAGACAACTCGAGTCTTAAAACACCAAAAGAGTTAGCAAAGGTGCAGTATGTGTGTGTATATATATATATATATATATATATATATATATACACACATATATATATATTTGTGTGTGTGTGTGTGTGCGCGCGCGCGTGTCTGTATATGTGTGTGTGTATAGTGAATTTAGGACAAATGGATTTTAGAAGCTCCGCCGCCATTGATATATACGAGTATACATATACATATATGATGTAAGCGGAATAGGAAACACAGGAGTCTTAGTCTTGAGTTTATTCCTGACTAGTTTCGCAGGTATGCTTTTTCAAAGGAATATTCCTTTGAAAAAGCATACCTGCGAAACTAGTCAGGAATAAACTCAAGACTAAGACTACTGTGTTTCCTATTCCGCTTACATCAACCTGTCAGAATGTCTCAACATATACATATATATATATATATATATATATATATATATATATATATATATATATATATATTGTTGGGCAGGCAAAAACAGTCACTGCTGGGAATCTGAGTGGAGTGAGTACAGGAGTCGAATCCACGAACATTACCAGGCTCGGTCTCGCAGCTTCCTCCAAGTCGTCGAGTCCCGCAATCACACCACTCCATTCCCAGCAAAGACAGTTTTTTCCTTGCCCACCAACGGTCCCCAAACCGTATAACAGGACAACTCTCACGGCTTCGGCCGTAGCTACTCAGCGCCTCCTGGTGTAGCCTCCTCACCACCTACCTTTGACCACTCAGCGAGTTAACTTTCCAGTTAAAAACATGATTCCAATTCCCATCTCTTCCAGGTCCTGGAAAAGGTCGACCCGACTTTTTTTTTTTTTTTTTTTTTTTTTTAATCCGGTCGATGCCCTTCACCGTCATCTTAATCTCAACCTTGATCTCGCCCTCTTCAGACTCCTCTTCCTTATCCTCCTCCTCTTCCTCCTATTCTTGCTCCTTCGCCTCCTCGTCTCGTCCTCCTGCTCATACTCTTCTTCCTACTGCTCCTGCTTTTCCTCTTACTATTCTTCTTCTTCCTATTACTACTCCTCTTCTTAATCTTCCTTGTCCTCATTCTACTACTTATGCTCATGCTCCTCCTCCTCCTATTACTACTCCTCTTCCTTCGCCCCCTATTACTACTCCTCTTCCTTCTCCTATTACTACTCCTCTTCCTTCTCCTGATAGTACTAGTACTACTACTAGTCCTACTCATGCTTCGCCTCTCACTTTTTCCTCTTCCTCTCTCTTTTTCTTCCTCCTCATATTACTACTCCTGTTCATGTTCTTCCTATCTCTTTTTCTTCCTCTTCCTCATAATACTACTCTAGCACATGGTCCTCCTCTTTCTTCCTCCTCCTCCTCCTCTTTAAACTAATATTAGCTCTATCTCTGCTCATGCTCTTCCTCTCTATTGTTCCTTCTCCCCCCTATTCCTCCTCCTCCTCCTCCTCCTGTGGCTTCCGGAAGGGCCTAGCGCTTTCCTGCCCACGAGCCAATCCCTAATCACCACCTATTCATCTCTTCGCCTACTCACACTAACAACTTAACCCCCCCAACTAACCTCCCTTTCCTCCCCCCCCAAAGAATTGCGTGTTTGTGTGTGTGTGTGTGTGTGTGTGTGTGTGTGTGTGTGTGTGTGTGTGTGTGTGTGTGTGTGTGTGTGTGTGTGTGTGTGTGTGTGTGTGTGTGTGAGATTCACCTTGGTCTTTGGATCACGTGTTGGACTCGTGGTCGACAGCTATTTCCCTCCCGGAAGAGAGCTCAGAGCTCGTATGACCGACCTATAGGTAACGTTATGACCTTACACGTACACACACACCCAACTCCCCGCCCACGAGAGTTGGAGTAACGACTCGAAGCGCAGCGATACTGAAATAACTTCAGCCCTGGGCAGGATTCGAACCAGGTACAGGCGGTACCGCCATACTGACAGTCTGGGACTCTACCAACCGCGCCACCGAGTCGTGTGTGTGTGTGTGTGTGTGTGTGTGTGTTCGTACTTACTTAATTGCAGTATACAGGAAGGGAGCAACGCTCGTTGGGTCCCGTCACCTAGTCTCCAATTTATCATAGCCTTAATTTTATGTTGAGTTCAAACTTAAATCTAAATTCTTAATTTCATCATATTTAGCTTTGATTTCATGTACTGTTCCAACTTGGGCTGTATCATCTTGTAAACTATGTGTGTGCGTGCGTGCGTGCGTGCGTGTGCATGTGTGTGTTTAAGGTCACGGCATTACCTATAGATAGAACCATATATGAGCTCCGAGCTCTCATCCTCATCCGGGAGGGTAATAGCTGTCGATCATGAGTTTAACATGTGATCCAAGACAGTGTTGAATCACTTAGCAACACAAGTGTGTGGAAAGTAAGGGAGCAGGTTCTCTCGTAAGCATGTGTTGTTCCAGTCGACAGCGTTTTAGTAGTTGTAGATTTTCCTGCGGAAATTCTGTACTGCTCGGTAGTGGATACGTACATGCGAAAAGTACGAATCCACGACCGAGCAGTGCAGCATACGGAATCCTTACAGGATTTCCGCAGGAAAATCTACAACTACCAAAACACTGTCGACTTTAACAACACACCTTTACCTTTCCCATGTTCGTATCCATGACCGAACAGTACAGCATATATATATATATATATATATATATATATATATATATATATATATATATATATACACACACACACACACCATTGTTTTCCACCTTGTAAAGAGGGTGGCCGTGCCAAAGGATGCCACGTTTTTTCGCTGGGGAATAAAATCGCCTGACGGCAACCTGAATGCTTACACGATTCGAATCCTGACATCAAAGAGTTAAGATGGATGTCATGAGCTGAATAAAATCGCCTGGCGGTCTAAGAGATGGATTGAGCCATGGGGGCAAGGAAAGATGTGGTGTGGGTTATGTGGTAGGAATGGGGGGGTGGAGGGAGGTTGCGATGGGGTGAGGGAGGAGGAGGGAGTGGAAGGGAAGGGTAGGAGGAGGGAGGGAGGGGAGTAGGACACAGCTGCAGTTAGTGAGCCACTATGTAGCTTTCGTTTCTCTTACTCTCTTTCTCTCTCT
>NC_134810.1:22867169-22869669 GCF_046742065.1 Oratosquilla oratoria | reverse complement strand
TGCACGCAGTTGCTCAAGAAAGTTAATGCCGTGACTTAAATAAAACTTACTTTTCTATTTAATTTTTGCAAAAATAGAAACGAACAGAGTACAGATCCCAGGGAGGGAGTGGGGGGGAGGGGGAGGAGCTGACTTGCTGACCACTCTACTACTGCTGACTACGCTGCTGATGCTTGGCGTCAGCTATGTCGGTGGTTATTTTCATTTATTGATTTACTTGTTTTTTATTTACTTATCTATTCTATCTATTTTATCTATTTATTTATTTAGTTTACTTGTTTATTCATTTTTATTAATTTATCTTATTTGCTTCATTATTTATTTATCATGTATTTATATTATATTTAGCATTTATTTGTAATATTCATTTGTAAATGAATTTATTATGTATTACGAATTTATCTACGTTTCTTTTATTTATCTATTAATTTCACTAATTTGTTCTACTTGCTCGTTAATTTACTTATTTGTTTTCTTATCTATTTTAAATCTACTCTACTTCTTTTCTACACCCGACCTCGCCATGGACCAAAGGGTCTCCTGTTAGCACACTTTCCCTCATTCATCACCCTGGGCAGCATCACCCTCCTTTGCCACGTCATCATCTTCATCATATTTATTCGCAAAGTCATCACAATCGCAAAATTTCTCTTTGTTTAAGGTAAACCTTTCTCTCTCTCTCTCTCTCCTTCAACATGTGTGAATAAAATCACCTATGGTGATGACACAGGGCATCTCATCACCTTATTACGCGAACCAAAATTGTGGTGGTGAATGTGGTGCAAGTGATGATGGTGGAAAGAACCGATGTAATTGTGATACCGGGTGTAATGATGGTGATAGTGGTGGTGATAGTTATACTGGTGGTAGTGATGATAGTGATGGTGATAGTAGTGACCTTAGTCATGGTGGTGGAAGCGGTGGTGATAGTGAATAGAGGTGGTGGTGATAGTGTTGGTAGTGCTGATGGTAGTGGTGATAACTGATATAACAACAGAAGTGGTGCAAAAATATGCATGGTGATGGTAGTGGTGGTGATAGTGAATAGAGGTGGTGGTAGTAGTGTTGGTAGTGCTGGTGGTAGTGGTGACAACTGATGTAACAACAGAAGTGGTGCAAACATATGCATGATGGTGGATGCGACAGGAACCAAAGTGACCTTTTGCACCAAAAGGTGGAGCAAGCTGAACAGGTGGTGGGTACGTGACGTTGGTACGAACCAATGGTATCACCGATGTTGGCACTGACCCGTCTCCCACCCTCCTCCTCCTCCTCCTCCTCCTCCTCCTCCTCCTCCTCGGTCAACATGGAGGTCAACGTTTTGTTTCCATTTTGCATCTTGAGCCTACCTCCCTACTCTGTGTGTGTGTGTGATTCTCCATAGTCTTGGATCACGTGTTGGACTCGTGATCGACAGCTATTACCCTCCCGGAAGAGAGCTCAGGGCTCATATATGACCGATCTATGGGTAATGCTGTGGCCTTATACGCACACACAGACACCCAACTCCCTGCCCACGACAACTGGAGTAACGACTCGCAGCGCAGCGATACTGAAATTATTTCAGCCCTGTGTGTGTGTGTGTGTGTGTGTGTGTGTGTGTGTGTGTGTGTGTGTGTGTGTGTACGCACAGTGTCCTGGCACATATCAATAAACAGTGTATAAAACATAACTTCGGTCTTTGCATAAGTTTTATAACACATATGAAAACTTAACACATTTTCAATATATACAAATGCTCAAAACACACACACACACACACAACCGAACGATATGAATCTAATTGTAACACTTTAGAAAAGCGACCCGGCAATAGCGGCCATTTCCAAATGAAGATTGCTTGTTATCGAATAACAATATTTCGGCCTCGCATGCCGGAAAATGCTAATGCATCTGATTAACGTGTATTTGCATGTATTAACATCATGTATTTCCCAGAGCGATAACTGGCCGGGTCCGTTCTTTCAGGAAGTATTCAACAACAGAGCGGAATTCACTAAGCAAAGAGATACAAATATGATGTTCAGGAAAGGGGGAGAGGGAGGGGGAAGGGGATGGGGGAGCGGGAGGGGGATAGGGGAATGGGAAGGGGAGGAGGAAGGGGAGGGGAAGGGGACGGGGAAGGGGGAAGAGGAAGGGGACGGGGAAGGGGAAGAGGAGGAGGAGATGGTTACCTAACAAGGAGGAGGAGGGGGAAGAAAGATGGGGAGGAAGAGGAAGGAGAGGGGGACGGGGAGGGGGAAGAGGAGATGGTTGGCTAACAAGGAGGAGGAGAGAAACAGGGGAGGGGGGGAAAGGAAGGGGAAGGGGACGGACATGGGGAAAGGGAGGAGGTGATAGACTAACAAGGAGGAGGAGGAGAGAAAGAGGGGGAGGGAGGTTCAGGAAGAGAAAGGAGTAGAGGAAGAGCAAGAAGAGGGAAAGGAGGAGGAGGAGGTACGAGGAGGGGTAAGAGAAAGAAGACAGGCAGAAGAAGAACAGGGTGAAAAAGAGAAAGGAA
>NC_134810.1:22857169-22864669 GCF_046742065.1 Oratosquilla oratoria | reverse complement strand
GGTCGCTGCTATCAAACGGTGACGTAGAAATAGTCCCACATTATTACAACATAAGAGAAGAGTCCAAATTTTCTTCCAAGGACCGTTGCCAACCACTATGGGGCTAAGGGTTCCCAGTTTTTGAAAATCGAAGCGACATCCTATCGTCTTACACGACTTCAATTAAAAATGGAGGAAAACGCATTTAATATGAATTAACTCTATCATTCCAATGTTAACCTGACAAACTCATTTTACACAGGGTTAAGCAAAAATCTATATCAGTAACTAAGACTTCAAGAGCCTAAAAATAACCTGTGACTCCTCTTCCTCCTCCTCTCCCTCCTCTTCCTCCTCCTCTCCCTCCTCTTCCTCCTCCTCCTCTTCCTGCTCCAGCTGCTAACCAGTAATACACAAATAGACTAACACAAACACAGCACATAAAACAAAAACATTTCTAACAATGGCAGGTCGGAGGACCGTTGCTGGTTGCTGTGGAGCTCCGGGTTTCCAGCAAGTGAAAGTTGAGGAAACATTTATTACTAAATCACCTTAAATCGCCTGAAAGCCATCTACCTGAAACTCACTGAAGCCACCTGGGTTCAGTTAGAACAACATCTGTACAAGACTGAACATGGCTGAAAAATTAAAGTTACAAAATTTCTTTCATTGTTCCTGTATTGTTCACATTTTTTCGTTCTTATTCAAAATTCCATTCTAATATTCTTTCGTGAAAAAACGAGGAGTCCAGGGTGGCGAAAATATACCACACCAATATAAAACACGAGCGTATTATAATACCAAAAGTTCACTCTTAAGAAAACTTAATAACTGGCTTGCATTAATTTTGCATAAATATTAAAAAAGAATATATAAAGAACCACGAGGCAACTAATGCAATATTCACACACACACACACACACACACACACACACACACACACACCGACTCGGTGGCATCGTTGGTAGAGCGCTGAACTGGGAAGCAGAAATGCTCCCAGCACCCAGTTCGAATCCTGCCCAGGGCCGAAATTATTTCGGTATCGCTGTGCCTCGGGTCGTTACTCTGACTCTCGTGGGCGGGGAGTTGGGTGTGTGTGTGTGTGCAAGGTCATAGCATTACCAATAGATCGGACCTACGAGCTCTGATCTCTCTTCCAGGAGGGAAATAGCTGTCGATCACGAGTCCAACACGTGATCCAAAGACCAAGTGAATACACACACACACACACACACACACACACTTGGATGAGGATATAGTCTCGTCCGCCCTAGACTGGAATATGAAACAGTTGTGTGGTCACCACACAATATACATATATATATATATATATATATATATATATATATATACATATATATACTACAAAGAACGGCACCCAGAACGACCCCATGCCGGTCAGATATGACAAATAAGAACATAAGAATGGAGGAGACTGCAAGAGACCCTAAGGCCTACAGTAGTCAGTTCTATGTCCCTTACTGTCTGTTGTCAATATCCATAAAGTTATCTAATCTTATCTTAAAACATCCAGTGGTTTCAGCGGTCAAAACATGTTTACTATATCTATTTCATTCGTTAACCATTCCAATCTTTTCTAACCACCATTTCTTGGCTATTTCTTTTTTAAACCTAATTTGTGTCCAATTTGACTCCACTACAACGAGCCCTGCCCTGCTGTCTTAATATGATGACCTTACCTGCATCAATCATGTTAAAGCCTTCGACCCAAATGAAGAGATTTTGGGAAAAAAATGGGATTACCTACACTGGAGGAGAGAAGAGAGAGGTGATGAGATAATGATACATAGAGCAGAGAAAGTAATAGAAAAGAATGGACAGAAAGGATCTGGTTGAATGGGAGGAAAGACAAAGCAAAAATTATGGAAGATAGATTACCTGAAGGATGTGGGGAAACATAACTTTCCGCATACACGCGTTCATTTGTGGAAAACGTCATTAGACATAATCCAGGCCAATCAATCAATCTTTCCAGACCAAAAACATTTATCAATCTTAAGACAAACTTTGAAAATTTGAGCTATACGGTGGTATTCTTAAAAAAAAAAAACCTTTCCTTATATAAATCTTATAAATCCTTGGAAGGGAAGGTTTGGTATTCTTTGAAAAAAAAATCAATAAAACACGCAGACACAAGAATGTTAAAACAGTTTTCCGCAATGGTATGCCACTGTGTGGAATAAAACAGAAGAAACAATTCAAAAGGACATATAAACTTAAAAATTTTTGGTAAATAGAAACAGAGAGACAGGAACCGTGAGCATATCTCTCCAAACCCGTATAATACATTCGCAATCCTATGCGTGGGCTTGCGCTCCCGCGGTTGGAACATACATACACTCTTACGTCGGTTCGTCGGTGATCGACGACGACAGTGCTCCGGTAAAGTGTAATGCGGTGAGTGAGGCTGGGTGGTGGGGCTGAGGCCTTTGGCGCTGATGCCAACGGAAGTGATTGTGGAGCCCAATTCTTGACTCGCATACATACACATATACACACATACACGTACACATACACGCATACACACGCGCGCAAGCATACTAGCACAGATGAACACAAACAAGTTCTCCTTTATTTACAGCTTCTCTCTTTCTTCCCACCTGAAGCCATTCATCTCTTCTCCCACCGCTCCCACTCCCTTTCCTCACCTCTCTCCCACCTCCTTCCTCACTTTCTCTCTCTCTCCTCCACCTTCTTAGTTTCCGTGAAAACGTGGCGGCTCTATCCCTGTCTTCTCAAAATTTTATGTTTCCACATACTTAACCTGTTTCCTTTCATCTCCACGTTCTTTCTCTTCTTCCTGTCTCCCTTCGTTTCATCCTTCTCTATCTGCTCCTCCGTCTGTATTTCCCTTTCCACCTCTTTCCTCCATTCCATCTCATCCAAAATTTCCTTTTCCCTTTTCCATTCCTCTTCCATCACTCCATCTCTATCCCATCTCCTCTCACGCTCCTTCCTTGCCTCTCCCCTCCCAATCGTACCCTCTTTCAACACCATCCCAACTCCTTCCCTACTTTTCCCTCCCCCTTCTTCTTCCCCCCATGTC
This sequence comes from Oratosquilla oratoria, assembly GCF_046742065.1. Classification (NCBI taxonomy): domain Eukaryota; kingdom Metazoa; phylum Arthropoda; class Malacostraca; order Stomatopoda; family Squillidae; genus Oratosquilla; species Oratosquilla oratoria. The sequence goes on along the minus strand of NC_134810.1, from coordinate 22,861,623 downwards.
AATTCCCCCTCTTCCCTCCCCTTCTTCTTCCGCCTTTGTCAATTCCTCCTCTTCCCTCCCCTTCTTCTTCCCCCCTATGTCCATTCCCCCTCTTCTTCCCCCTATGTCAATTCCTCCTCTTCCTTCCCCTTCTTCTTCCCCCTATGTCAATTCCTCCTCTTCCCTCCCTTTCTTCTTTCCCCTATGTCAATTCCTCCTCTTCCCTCCCCCTTCTCCTTTATCTTGCCCCTTTCCTTTCCACTGATTTCCCCTCCTCTTCCTTCCCTTCTTTGTCCACCAACCCTTCCCTCCTGCTCACCCTCACCCACCTGCAGGACTGAGGATTCTGCTCGACCTCCATGGGCTTCCCCCAATTCACTTGACTGAACACCCCCATTCAAGGCTTGCATGCACCAGCGTCCTTACCTCCCCTCCCCTCCCCTCCCTTCCCCTCCCCTCCCCCCTCTCCCTCTCAATCGATTCTTTGTCTTACATCTTAACACCTCCACTATAATTTTCCTTCAAAGTCTTTCTCTATTACAACCTGTTTCAGTTTTCATCTCTAATCATCCCTAACTTTCTCTTTCTCTCTCTTCTATAATTTTTCTTCTAACTCGCTTTCTCTTCCATCTTATCCACAGTCTCGACCTCTCATTCCCTTTCCGTCTACTCGTACATTTCTCGTTTTCATGCTCTGACGCTATTTTTTCCCTTTGCCTCTTTACCTCCTCCCCCTCCCCCTCCCCCCCCCCGCCTCTCCCGCCTCCTCCTGGTCTCCTATTTTTGAGCCGATCCCTCGGTCTGCCTCTCTTGTTACCTCTTGGTACCCGACGTCTCTTCACCTTTCAACCTCCTTAACCTCTTTGTAACCTCTTCACCTCCTCGCTTGCCGTACCTCCTCACCTCCTACTCCTCTTCTCTGAGAGGCGTTGTCTCATCCTCCTCTGACTGCGTACAAGCATTCACAAGCGTCACCGAACACATATAAACCCATGCAAACATAAACATGCACAAACGTTTAGGTACGCATGCTTGCCGCATAGACACGCATGAACACAAACAAACACCAACAGACACAATTAAGTCTATGCGGGCTCACGTATGTACACGCGCACGCACACACACACACACACACACACACACACACACATACACACACCAGAAAAAATATAAGAATAGATAAAAATAAACAACAAAATACGAGGAACCACAAAGGTGAGGAAGAACAGCCCAGCGAGCAGGTAGTAAGAAAATGTCTTCGTAAAATACGATCACACGCAAACACACGCCCTCCAACGGGTGTGTGTGAGAGAGATAGAGAACGAGAGAAAGAGAGAAAGAGAAACATGCCTGGTGAAATTGTTCTGATGTCATAGTTGGAGAAGTTAGTTGTGACAAGTGAAGAGGGTTGTGGTATTGCTGGTGGTGGTAGGGGTGTTGGTAATATTGATGGTGGTGATGGTGGTGTTTATGGTGATAATGGTGGAGGTAGTGTTGGTGGTGATGGAGGTGGAGATTGACGGTAGTAGCAGAAGCAGTAGTGGTAATAGTAATAGCAGTGGAAATGGTAGTGGCAATAGTAATAGATGTAGTAGTAGTAGTAATGGAAGTGGTAGTGGCCGCAGTAGTAGTAGTAGTAGTAGTAGTAGTAGTAGTAGTTGTAGTAGTAGTAGTGGTAATAGTAGTAGCAGTGGTGGTGGAAGTGATGATGGTAACAGTAGTGGTGGTAGTTCTGGTAGAGGAAATGATGTCGGAAGAGGTGATGATGACGTGTCATAATTACGATATTATCACGACGTGCCTGTGGGAAGAAGAATGAGTGTTGAGGAGGAGGAGAAAGTAAGGTCAGAGAGGAAGATGTGGAGGGAAAGTAGGAAGAGGAGGACGAAGAGGAGGATTCAGAGAAGGAAGAGGAGGAAGAGGAGGAGGAGGAGGAGGAAGAGGAGGAGGAAGAGGAGGAGGAAGAGAAGGAGGAAGAGAAGGAGAAGAAGGAAGAGATATTGAGGAAGGGAAAGTGCTGGAAAGGGATTGAAGAAAGATGGGGAAGATAAAGAGGAGGAAGAATAGGAAGAAGAGGAAGTTGAAGAGTAGGAAACAAAAGAGGAGGTGGAGGTGAAGAAAGAGGAAGGGAAGAGAAAAAGAAGGAATGGAGGAAGGGGGAAGAATGACAGGAAAGAGTATAAGAAAGGGTGGGAAAAATGACGAGATAGAAGAGGAGGAGGAGGAGGAGGAGGAGGAAGAGGAGGAACAAGAGAGGGAAGAATGAGAAGAGGGGATAGGAGAGAAGGAAAAAGGAAGGAGGAGGGGGGAAGGAAAGGAGGGAAGAAAAGGGGGATGAAGAGGAGGTTCGGATAGGAGAGAAGGAGAGAAGGAGGAGGGGAGAAGAGAGGAGGGAAGAAAGGGAGGAAGGAATAAAGAGGGGATGAAGAGGAGGGGACAGGAGAGGAGGAAGGGAGGAGTAGGGGGGAAGAGAGAGGGAAAGAAAGAGGGAATGAAGAGGAGGAGGAAGAAGTGGAGAGTGAGTTGGAGTGGAAGAGTAGTATGCGGAGGAGTGTGAGGAAGTGGAGGTGGAGGAGGTGGTGAAGAAGGTTAAGGGAAGGTGCAAAGGACGGGTTGCAGAAGCTCTAGTCAATTAACAGGGGCGTTATTATCAATTAGCAATTCGAGTATCTGGTCTGTTTCTATCCACAGACCAAGCAGGAATGTGTGCGTGTGTGCCCGTACGCGCACGCGCGCGCACACACAAACATACGAACGCATGCTCTCGATGCTGTGGTGGGCCAGCGCTCGACCGCTAATTCAGCAATCTGATTTCGAGTCTCGACCAGGGCTGAAAAATTTCAGCATCGCTGCACTGCAAGCCGGCACTCCAACTCTGGTGGGCAAGGAGTCATGTGTGTGTATGCGTGCGTGCGTGCGTGTGTGTGCGCGGGCGCTCGCGCCAGTGCGTGGTTCTGAGAAAGTAACTATAGTTGGTATTTACTCCCTAGAATGTCCAGTACACACGGGCTGCTGTGCAACTATAATGCGACTATATCTATGGGGCTGGGGTGGCTGAGGGGGCTGGGATGGCTGAGGGGGCTGGGGGGGGCCGAGGGGGGAGGGGGGATATGGCTTTCCATCAAAACTGGGTCACCAAGAATATTTGAAACTTAAGAGAGTTCGACTAACTCGACTGGAACTATGAACACAGCGCCAACTGTCTCTTCTTCTTCTTCTTCGCCTTCTTCGCTTTCTTCATCTTCTTAACATTCATCATCTTCAGCTTTTCCGTGGATTTGAGAAGTACCCACCCGAGTCACCCACGAACTCTCAATAAATCTTAATCTGAGTTGGTGTAACCAAACTCTTCAGATCGGCTTGGTCTTCCTCCCCGTCTTTCTATTCCGCCCTCAGTGCTTTCTTCTTCCTCGTCCTCTGCCAGGTCATTCTTCATCTGACCATCACACCTGACGCGTTCTGCATCCTTCCCGACTTCCTCCTCCTCTTTTTTATTTTTTTTCTTCCTCTTTGCTCTTACTCCTCTTTTTTCTTATCATTTTCTCCTTTTCCTTTTCTCCCCCTGTCCCCACTTCCTCCCTCTTTCTCCTTTCTCCACCTCCATTTTCTTCCACCTTTCTCCTCTTCCTCCTTTTTTTCCATTTTCTTCTCTTCCTCCCCTTTCTCCTCCTTCCTCCTCGTTCTTTTTTCTCCTCCTCCTCGTTCTTCTTTCTCTGCTTCCTCCCCATTCCCCCCACCTTTCTCCTCCTCCTCGTTCTTGCTTCCTCTTCTTCGTCCCCCATCTGTCATATTACTCCTCCGCCGTGTAAGTCTTCTTGCGTCGCCATTTGACTTGCAAACGAGACAAAGAAGGTTTCTGCAGGTATGCAGGTCCACGGAAGGCGAAGCTCTGCCTCCTGCACATGCGGACTGTCACGCGCGTGCACGCGCGCACGAGCTACCGAACGAGCTCATGTACCTAACAAGGAGCTGAGCTTGAAAAAGCAACAAACGATTTTCGGATGCGTGTGGAACAGAGGAAGGGTGAGACTGGAAGTCGTGAAGGGTGAGTGTATGCTTTGATTAAGCCATAGCCCTTATTAGGGGAAAATATGCCTTTTGGTACATATGTACACATATCTACTTAATTATAATGTACAGGAAAATGAGCTACACTCGTGAGGCCCCGTCCTTGATTGTGTTGTATGACTGGCCTATTTCTTCGTTTGTTCAACAAGTCGATACAGTAGCACGAGATTTATTGTACATATTGTATTTTTTGTATTTATTAAACAGTTCTTTTCCGGTTTCTTTACATGCATTTGCACAAACGTCACGGTTTTGGATCACGTGTTCGACTCGTGATCGACAGTTATTACCACCTTATCGGATGAGAGCTCAGGATTAATTTATTACCCAATCTATAGGTAATGCAGTGACCTTACACACACCCAAATGTATATGTGCGTGCGCGCGCGCGTGTGTGTGTGTATGTG
>NC_134810.1:22837169-22847169 GCF_046742065.1 Oratosquilla oratoria | reverse complement strand
TATGTGCATGTTAGTATGCACGTGTGTGTGCGTGCTGTACATACTCATACATATGTATGTACGTATGTATATATGTATGTGTACGAGTATATGCATATGTGCATGTTAGTATGCACGTGTGTGTACGTGCTGTACATGCTCATACATATGTATATACGTATGCACGTATGCATGTATGTATGCACGTATGTATGTTTGTATGCATGTATGCACTATGTATGCACGCACTTATATATGTATGTTTACACGTCCATATATGTGTGTAGGACTTTCCGCCCCCCCCCCCACCTCCACGCCTCACAATGACCTGATTACAGTTCGACCTAATTGCACCTGACCCCGGACCTCGACCCCCGTGTTTGTGCCCATCACCTGCAAACGACCCAATTAGACCCTCGCCGGCGCCAGGGAACTAACGAGCCGGGTCTTGCCAACTCTTTCCGGAGAAAAAGGGGGAGAGAGGGGGAGAAGGGGAGCACGAGTCTTCGGGGTAAGGGAGTTCAGGGAAAAGCGTGGGGGGGGAAGCGTGGGGGGGGAAAGCGTGGGGGGGGGTCGAAGATAATATGGTGTGGTTGGCGGTGGTAGTGGTGGTAGTGGTATTAGGGGTTGTGGTGGTATCAGGGGTGTTGATGGTAGGGGTGGTGGTAGTAGGGGTGGTGGTATTAGTAGAGGTGGTGGTGGTGGTGGTGGTGGCAGTGATGGGGGTGCGGGTGAGGGTGGTAGTGGCTCTGGTGTTGGCTACAATGAGGACCAGATCTCATCGTGGTGGTGATAATAAATCTAATGATGGTGTCTGTGTCTGTGTGTGTGTGTGGGGGGGGGCTATAGGGGTAGTGGAAACGATTGAGATGGAAGGGAGGGACGGAGAGAGGCGATAGATGTTGGGGTGGATGTGGTTGTCCGGCCTGGCCCATTTCTTCAGAAAACCAGAAAGAGGTGGGGGAGGGGGGGTAAGAAGAGAGGGGAGAAGAGGGGGAAGGGGGGTGAAATACAGAGAACAACGAAGCCCCCCCCCACCCTTCAGTTCTGGGAAGAATCCAGAGGCCAAGGAAATTCCATAGGGTGGACGACCCGGAAGAACCAAGCATCTCTGGAGGATCCAGGATCTTTGCAAGAAGGGTAGATGCAGTCAGGAGGGCTACCGAAGGGAAGGGAAGGGAAGGGAAGGGAAAGGAAGGAAAGGGAAGGGACGGGAAGGGGAGGAGGGAAGAAAAAAGGAAGGAAACACGAGACAGTAGGGGAAGGGAGGGAAAAGCAGATGAAAAGGACCGGAAGGGAAAGGTATGAAAGGAAAGGGAAGGAAAGGTGATCAGGAAGAAGAGAATGTCGGAGAAATAAGAACGAACCTCAATTTTCAATCTATCATTTATTCATGTATTTATTCTTTTTTCTGTTCTCTTGTTAACAAATGCAGTGTCACGTCCGTTAACCAACAGATTCTCGCCCCCCCCCCCAAACCTTCCATGCGCTCTTTTCCTTGAAACGCCCATTTTCCACTTCTTGGGCTGGCTCGTCCATCCCTGGTGTCTAACCCAAGGTCAGTCAATCACTCACTCACGGGAGGAGCTTCTGCAGAGGCTTTATGAGAGGGTAAGGGCTGGAGTAAAGAGGAGGTAGAAGAGGAAGAGGAGGAAGAGAAAAAGGAAGAGGAGGAGGAAGAGAAAAAGGAAGAGGAGGAGGAAGAGAAAAAGGAAGATAAGGAGGAGAAGGAGGAGAAAGAGGAGGGAGAGGAAGAAGAGAAGATGAAGATGAAGAAGAGAAAGAGGAGGAAGAGGAAGAAGGGAGGAGGAAGAGGGTGAGGAGGAGGAAGGGGATGAGGAGAAAAAAGGGAGGAGAAAGAGGGGGGAAGACAAGGAAGGGTACGGGGGTCACTATCCCACACAGTACTGCAGATAAAATCTACTGGCCAGGACTCGAACCCAAGAAAAAGGACCGGTGTGGATGTTCAATGGATAACCGGGGGCTCGGATGGCTCAGGGTGCGTTAATGGTGTTAGTGACCACCACTAACACCACTTGTGGTGCTAGAAGTGAAAGTGATGTCGGAAGTGGTCGGAGATGATGCCAATGGTCTTGATAATGGTGGTGTTAGCAGTGGTGGTGTTAGTGATGGTGATTGTGGAGGTGATAGTGGTGGTATTAGTGGTGGGGGTAGTGTTAGTGGTGGTGGTGTTGTTAGTGATGATGATTGTGCACGTGCTGGTGATGGCTGTAGTGTTGGTGAAAGTAATAGTGACAGTGGTGGTGAAAGTGGTGATAGCCGTTTTTGAGGTCGGTCATGATGGTGTTTGAGGACTGGCAGTGTTGGTGATTTTCGTAATCGTTGGTGATAACGGTAGTGGTGGTGATAGCAAAGGCAAAGTGTGGTGTTAGTGAATATGTTAGTGGTGATGATTGTAGTAGAGGTTGTGATGCTGGTGGTGAAAATGGTGATGGTGATGATGAAGTTCATGGTGAGGTTAGTAAAAATGGTGAAGATGATTATGTTAGTGATGGTGGCACTGTTGATGCCGATGGTGGTAATGATAGTGGTATAAAGGTGGTAGTGGTGACTGTGGTAGTGGTGGTGATGGTGTTGGGCGATGTCAGGAAGCGAAGAGAGAGTCCGGAAGACGACGACGACGGGGAGTGAAGACGACGGAGGTCCAGTGACAGTTGCTGAAGAGGAGGATGAAGGGGAGGAAATGGATGAGGATGAGGTGGAGGAAGAAGTAAGGAGGAAAATTATGAGGAAGAAGAGTAGAAACAGGAAGAGGAAAAAGAGGAGAAAGAGGAAGAGGTAAGGAGGAAAATTATGAGGAAGAAGAGGAGAAAGAGGAAGAGGAAAAAGAGGAGAAGGAGGGAGAGATTGAGAGAGAGAGAGAGAGAGAGAGAGAGAGAGAGAGAGAGAGAGAGAGAGAGAGAGAGAGAGACAGAGAGACGCAAAGCGGACGAGGCTACCTGCTGCACAAGGACCAGGAAGGAGGAGAGGAGACGAGAGGTCTGGCATCATGACGCGTCAAAAAAAAAGAAGAAAAAAAAAAGTAAATAAAATAGGCGTCCGGCTTTCTTTTCTAAAGTTCAAAGTCAGTATGACTTCCTCTCTCTCTCTCTCTCTCTCCCACTCTCTCTGGCACTGCCTAGTGTAGCCTTATGGTCTCTTGCAGTCTCCCCCATTTTTTTCTCTCTGTCTCTCCCTCTCTCTCTCTCTCTCTCTGTGTGTGTGTGTGGGTGTGTGTGTGTGTGTGTGTGTGTGTGTGTGTGTGTGTGTGTGTGCGTGCGAACGCGCGCGCGCAACGGGCGAGGACAAACAGGTCGTAGTTCCTCTAGAGCGAATGAAATCATCTGGAGGCAGTGACAGGATCAAATGTGCAGTTCTGCACTCCGGACAAGAGAAACTGACCCACATGGTACCAGAGCTATGCAGACACACGCGCGCGCGCGTGTGTGTGTGTGTGTGCGCGTGTGTTTATAATGTATGTAGGGCGTGTGTGTGTGTGTGTTTGTATAGTACACTCACTCAAAAGAATCTCTTGACTGGCGTGTGTATTGTCAATCAAAACACTACCATTGCTAGACAACGACGTTCCTGTCCGGCGTGTAACGTGTCATTTCGCACAAGCCTAGCACGTTGGGTCAAGGCGCTACCTAAAACAATGGGTGGACGCAATACCTCTACATCCTGTTAGCCTCGCGATGGGAAAGTGTGAAGCCTGTGACAATTCGTTTGTGCTAATTAGGTATTCGGAAAGAGAGAAAGGAAAAGAGAATGAAAGAGAGAGAGAGAGAGAGAGAGAGAGAGAGAGAGAGAGAGAGAGAGAGAGAGAGAGAGAGAGAGAGAGAGAGAGAGGCAGAAAGATAGACGAAGATAGAGGAAGAGAGAGGCAGAGATAGAGACCCTTTCTTCGGAAACCTACATCAACATATTAACAAGCAAAAATATATAAAAACATAAACAAATAAAAAAGAATTTGATATATTAATGAATAAACAAAATTCTCACTAGGTAGGACTATTCACTATAAGGTGGTGATGCTAACATGACGCAAAACAAGCAAACGAACAGGTAATTGCCCTGTTTGCAGGATCGGTTATGACGTGGCAGAAGAGAAATGGGTGGGAAGGATGTGCGCACGCGCCAGTGACGTCACAGGGAACAAAGAGAGCGCATGTGCAACGCTTCCCGGTAATCTGTTTCTCTCCATTATTGTTATGTTGATCAGGCAGCCATTGTTGACTTCATGTGCCACCGAAAGTCCGCTTACGATGGTTGGCCCCAGCTGTCAATTTTTATTTGATTTTTTTTTCTAATTCATCTATAAATTATCTTCTTTTTCATATTACCTACGGTTTAGGTACTATTATTATTTTAATGTTTTCCTATTAATTTTCTTTTCTTTATGTTTTTGATTAGTTAGATTTCTATTAATTTTGATTTGTACATGCATGGTCAATGAACTCTTCGTGTTATAAATCAACCTTACTCTAGACAAATACAGACGATTTGATTCGGCTAAGACTTGAACATCCCACTGAAGGGAACGACTAGGAAACAGAGAAAAATTAATTAAATAAATATTTCATCGCTGCTCCCCTCCCACCTAGTCCGCACTCACAATGCTTTTGAACTTGATCCCACCCTGACATCCTATCTACCGTCACCACCATATGCAGTTTCTATCCCCCCACCCACTCTTAGTGACTAAATGAACAAATCAAATAACCAGGTTGGTGATTAAAAATATTACATACATACACACACAATGACGATAGCGTGAAAGGGATTTGTTCCGGTCCTTACCCCCCTGCTACGAGTGTGGTTGGCTCTTCTGTGAAAATAGGAATTTGGGCCGAAGTGAGTGGTCTTTCCTAATTTCGGGAACCAGTAGCGTTTCGAGTTGGAGGATTTTTAAAACCATCGATAGCTGAGTGGTCTAAGGCACTGACTTAGGAGCCTCTTGGCGCCAGAGCAGTAGGTTCGAATCCTCTGCGCAACGGTCATAAAAGTTATCATATATATATATATATATATATATATATATGCATAAAATACACTGGGAAATGATATATTTAGTCCGAACGTTTTCGTCTATTTTAAGACATCAGGGAACACAAAATGACAGAGACAGCGATACATATACTGATTAGATGAACGCATTTAAAGGAACATGGACAGGCCACACAAGATACTCCATTACACAAGTTGGAAAAAATACCTGTGAGTAATGGCAAGATTTTATGGACATTAGATCACACAATATATTTCCACCGCACAGGCCAAGAAACCCTTGGACCTGTAGAACATTCAATTTTTTTTCTTTGTAATATTATTGAGTTTGTACAAACTCAATGCTTTAGAACATTAAACAACTTTCTTAGAAATGAAGTTATTGAGTTTGTACAAACTCAATGATCTACATCTTCAAGGGTTTCCTGGCCTGTGCGGTGGTAATATTTTGTGTGATCTAATGTCCATAAAATCTTGCCATTTTTCACACGCGTTTTTCTTCGACTTATGTAATGGAGCATCTTCTATGACCTGTCCATGTTCCTTTAGATGTCTTCATCTATTCATTATATGTACCGCTGTCTCTGTCACTCTGTATTCCCTGATGATATCTTAAAATAGACGAAACGTTCGGATTGTCATATTTCTAAAACCTTTCGCCAGCCCTAGCAAATTGTTTCTATCATTGGAGAGCAGAACTTTACCAACTTTATTGACTATACTTATAGAAATAACCGGTAAATTTTATAGGTGAGCTACAAAGGCAGGTAAGCTTAACCAAAAATCTAGGCGAAATTCATTTTAACGATGGAAAGCGTTCGCAAGGGTTGGCGAATTGTTTTAAAAATATGACCCTAAGTTTCTTATTTTCCAGTGGTTCTTCTGCAAGTTTATTTCCACGTGTCCTTGTGAATTGCTAATATATATATATGTATATTCCTCCCACGCTCCTCAACCCTCTCCCCCACCACATCCGGCTTCACCTCTCCAATACGATAGTCGGATAGAAACGCTAGTAGCCACCAACGTTATACTGATACCAGGTAATCAATCTTATACGAGCCCCGCCACAAGCAGTCGGTGCTTTGTGTGTTAAATCCTGTTTGTTCCATCACTGTCAACAACACAATGTGTTCTCATTGCTCGGGATGCCGCCTCGGTGTCCCTCACCGTCTGCACCTGATGCTGATTCTAATTAATCCACTGCCATTTCATTCGCATCTGTGTCTGCCGCAACCACAACATATATATATATATATATATATACATATATATACATATATATGTGTGTGTGTGTGTGTGTGTGTGTGTGTGTGTGTGTGTGTGTGTGTGTGATTCAACATGGTCTATCACATATTGAATGCGTGATCGACAGCTATTGCATTTCCGGACGAGAGCCCAGAGCTCATACATGGCCCGATCTACAGGTAATGCTGTGGCCTTACACGCACACACAAAACTTCTTTCCCACCAAAGTTGAAGTGCCGGCTCGCAGTACAGCCATACTGAAATTTCCAGTTCTGAGCGCGACTCGAACTCGGATCGCCGGATTAGCGGTCGAGAGCGGTACCAGTGCACCATCAAGCCGTGTGTGTGTGTGTGTGTGTGTGTGTGTGTGTGTGTGTGTGTGTGTGTGTGTGTGTATGTGTGTGTGTGTATGTGTGTGTTTTGCTGAAATCACTGGCAAAGTAAGAGACGCAATCCAAACGTTTTCGACTAAATCAACAGGTGCAGGGGAAGTCGACATGGACGAAAACGTTTGGACGACGTCTCTTGATTTCACAATGGTTGGCAGCAAATTCTATATTCGTGTTTTGGAAATGTTGCGCACACACGCGCGCATATATATATACTGTATGTTGAAGGGGAAACCAACCGAGAGAACAGGCAGGCTTTAGAAGCGGATTTATGACTTCAGACCATTTGCAGGCGATGAACCCACTAATCGAAAAAACGACAGAATACAATATACCTCTTTGTTTAGCTTTTGTACTGTAGATTACCAGAATTATGACTTGGTAGAACAAATAGCGATACTAAACTCGCTACGCAAGCAGGGTGCAAACGAACAGATCGTAAGGGTTCTAGAAAAGATGCGAAAGGTACGGCTGTAATTCGACTACATAAAGATACAAAAAAGATCAAGATCGAGAAAGGAGTCCGGCAAGGCAATACAATTTCACCCAAATTATATATTGCTTACTTGGTAGAGATTTTCAAAAAGTTGAGTTGGGAAGAGAAAGGTTTGAAGATTAATGGCGAATATTTCAACTACCTAATATTTGCGGATGACATTATTCTTATCTCAGAAAGAGCAGAAGACTTGCAAGATATGCTGAGCGATCTGAACAAAGAAAGTCTCAAAGTAGTTTTAAAAACGAATGAGAGTAGAACCAAATTAATGTTCAACACGAAAGTTCAAAGTAAGGAGATTATATTCGATGGTGAGAGTCTTGATGAAGTGGAAGAGTATAATTACTTAGGCCATATGGTGAAAATGACCAAAGATCATGAAATAAAAAGACGTATATTGGCTGGAAAGTGGTAAGTATAATAAAACTCTGAGATGCTCTCTACCTTTACGTTTGAAACGTAAATTTATCAATGCATTCTGCCAGTAATAATCTACGGGTGTGAGACTTGGAAACTGACGAAGGCGATGGTGACACAACTAAGGTATGTACAGAGAAGAATGGAGAGATCAACGATGGTAATAACGTTGATAGACCGAACGAGAGCGAGTTGGGTGAGAGAGCCGACTAGAGTGAAATATACTGTGGAGGGGGTAAAAAAGAGGGAACTGGGCAGGTAAGTTAGAGCGAACACCTGATGAACGATGGTGTGTGTTACTGAGTGGACGCCGAGAGATGGGAAGCGCGGAAGAGGGAGACCAGGCAGAAGGTGGAGATCCGAGATAGAGGAGTATGCAGGAGTGACGTGGTACAAGTTGGTGCGGTCGTATGGGTTATGGAATGGTATGAAGCCTTTGTTCAGCAATGGACTCAGGATGACTGATTTGATTTATATATGCATATATGTATATATATTTATATATATATATATATATATATATATATATATATATATATATATATATATGCGACTAAATCACAAAAACACGTGATTCACAAAATGTGTAATAAAATCACTTGGAAAAAAATGAAAGGTGACCGAACGTTTTCGTCTATTTATATATATATATATATATATATATATATATATATATATATATATATATATATATATATATATATCACAGGTGAGAAATGTAGTAACACATTTATAAATCACAACTAACACCACAGTCGGACGAAAGAAAAAGTTGCGTAAGCGGAACTATATATTTCGATTGCTACCTGCAATCCTCTTCAGTAGTACAAAGTGGCAGGGAGGAGGCTATCTTAAGTAGCAACCTCTTACAAAAGAAAGGGAACATGAGAAAATAAAAAACATCACTGCCCCAACCCTAGTTGACCTGAGGCTGACACGAGGTCGGGTCAGGGGGAGGGGGAGGAAGCTTGTTGACAATATTTTTGGTGATGAATAGTCCTGAAATGATGTCTGGGGTCCATTGACCCTTGGAAATATTCATCGTGGGCAGATAATCAATTAATGTTGATTCCACCATTTTCCTTCTGAACCCACACCCTGATTTATAAATGAGATCAGATTTCTCCCAGTCCATCCGGTGATTAAATTTATTAACGTGTTGAAACACTGCTGAATTTATTTGGCCATATCTAATCGACCTTTTGTGTTCATTTAATCTTGTCGGTAGGTCTCTTCCCGTCTGGCCAATGTATGAAAGGTTACAATCTTTACATGGAAGGGAAATATATAGTTCCGCTTACGCAACTTTTTCTTTCGTCCGACTGTGGTGTTAGTTGTGATTTATATATATATATATATACATATATATATATATTATATATATATTCTGAAAACTACTGTATAGATGACTGACGTGGTCCAAACGTTTTGTCTTTTAAGACATCTTCAGGGATTACATGAATTAAAAAAATGTAACATATAAAAAAGAAGAGACTGAAACAGAGAGAGACAGAGAGAGAGAGAGAGAGAGAGAGAGAGAGAGAGAGAGAGAGAGAGAGAGAGAGAGAGAGAGAGAGAGAGAGAGAGAGAAGAGGAAACTAGGGTAGGCCATGGCCTCTCTCAATGTGATTCAAGGCAATGGCCCAAGGCCATTCCAGGATCTCCGCGTTTTGAAGGTGAGGAACTTACGCCAGGAGGCGCTGAGTATTTGCGGCCGAAGCCATACTTTGCCCTATTATGTGCTTGTGGGAGTGTTGGGGCAGGTAACAAACACTCACTCATGAGAATCGGAGAGAAGTGCGGGATTCGAACCCACGACAGCACGCTTCCGATTACGCCACCACCGCGATTTGCCGATTTTTTTATTTTACTGACGACAAAATTATCTTACTTCCACAATCCTAATCTTGTATTTATATGATTTATTTTTAAAATAACAAAGTCCAATAATAATTCTTTCAACTACTGAAGGACTATGGTAAAAGGGAAACAAAGCTTTGGCCAAGGCTGCCTCACTTATAAGCGGGAAGAAGACTTTTGGTATGAAGATATAGATAGACCCCTTGTAAGGGGGAAAAAGCCATTGGTATATGTATACGAATATATTTACTACGGAAGAGGGAGAGGGAAAGATCGAGGGAGAGGGTGAGAGATAAGGAGAGAGACAAGGAGATAGAGAGAGGGAGGAACAGGGAGAAAAGGAGGGAACGAGGAAGAGAGAGAGGAGGAAGCGTAAAAAAAGGAGCGAGAAAGGAGGAAGAGGAGGGAGACAAAATATATATATAGAGAGAGTTGGAGAAAGAAAGTGACAGAGAGAATGGGAGTGAGAGACAGCGAGAGAACGAGAGCGAGAAAGACAGAGAGAAAAAATAAAACAATCATTAATATCCACACACTACATCCGTGTCATACAACAACAACAACAACGACAACAACAACGACAGCGCATTGCCTACAGTCCGTA
>NC_134810.1:22814669-22834669 GCF_046742065.1 Oratosquilla oratoria | reverse complement strand
AGGTGAGGGCAGGGTAAAGTACACACAATGAAGGAAAGGGGATGAAATGTAGGGAATGGGAAGGACAGGAAAGGGAAGGGCAGTGAATGGGACGGAAGTAAAGGAAAAGGAAGGAAAGGAAAAGGAAGGAAAAGAAGAGAAGGAAAGGGAAGAGAAGGGAAGGGAAGGGAAATGAAAATAGAAAATTGCTTCTTGTCTACACCGTCTCGTACCCGGTAACTCCATTGCGGGGGGGGGGGGGTGAGGAGGAGGAGCCGGAGGAGGAGGAGCAGGAGGAGGTGGAGGAAGAGGTGGAGGAGAAGAAGGAGAAGAAGGAGAAAGAGGAGAAGAAGAAGAAGGAGAAGAAGGAGAAGAAGAAGGAGGAGGAGGAGGAGAAGAAGAAGAAGGAGGAGGAGGAGGAGGAGGAGGAGGACCCTGTGGTAAGATACAAGGGAGAGGGAAGGAGTGCCCTACGCGGTCCTCGGCACCGGAGGAGCGCCGGTGAGAGGCCTCGAAGGGGCGGGCGCGGGGTCAAGAACCCGTCGCCCACGCCAAGGGAGTGCCGGAGGTGTCTCCTCTTCCTCCTCCTCCTCCTCCGCGTGTCTTCCTTCTACCTGCCGCCACGTGATTTTTATCCGGCTGAAGGAGACTCTACAGCAGTGGTCCCTGTACTAGGGGAGCCCCGTCCCCTAAGCAGGCGTGGGGAGGATATAAGGGCAGCATGAGGTCATCTACTCAAAAGTCATTGTCTAATTTGAATGATGAAATCATTCTAAGAACAAGTATATCTGCAGCAACATATGTGCAAATTATAATTTTGTCAGTCACCTCAACCCGTTTTCTACTAAGATATGAATAGAAAAATTATAAATACAAACACACATATACCAAAGGCTTTTTCCCCTTTACAAGGGAGGTAGAAAAAAAAATACACGTAAACCACTCCCACACATTCCATCCCCTACATACTCCACTCCCCTCTACCCTCTTCCCTCCCTCTTTTCTTGGCACCTCCTGGATGACGGGTCATCCCTGCATTTCGCCCACTGCCTTGGGTCAGAAGCTATGCCGCAAGACACAGCACATCCACAGCAAAGCCGCTTCATTAAGATATAAATATAAAGATATAAATAAAAAAAACATATATATTTTCATATAAATGCAAAAAGAGAACCATTGCTCTGAAGGAAGGTTTCAGCCACGATCTCGCTTCATTTAACGATTCGTAATTTTATTCTGGCTGTCGCCAAGCGATTTTATTTAATCGAAAGGAACTCCTTCAGGTGCTGAAGGGTTGCTCCTCCTCCTCCTCCTCCTCCATCTATCTATTCCTCCTCTCTTCTTTCTCCTCCTCCTACTCCCCTTTTCTTCGTCTTCTTCATCCTAGTCCCCCTTTCTTTTTCTTCCTCCTCCTCCTCCTCCTCTAACTCTTCCTCTACTTCTTCATCCTTCTCCTCCTCTTCATTTTCATCTTCATTTTCCTGTTATCCTCCTCCTCTACTTCTTCCTCTTCTTCTTCTTCATCCTTCCCCTCTTCTTCATCTTCACTTTCCTCTTACCCTCATCTACTTCTTCCTCTTCTTCTTCATCCTATTCCCCTTCTTCCTCCCCCTTTCCCTCCTCCTCTTCATCCTATTCCCCTTCTTCTTCCCCATTTCCATCCTCCTCTTCATCCTATTCTCCTTATTCCCCACACTTTCCCTCCTCCTCTTCATCCTATTCCCCTTCTTCCTCCTCTTCATCCTATTCCCCTTCTTCCTCCCCTTTCCCTCCTCCTCTTCATCCTATTCCCCTTCTTCCTCCCCTTTCCCCTCCTCTTTATCCTATTCACCTTATTCCTCCTCCTTCCCCTCCTCTTCATCTTCCAATTACTCTTCTTCCGTTCCCTTCCCCTACTCCTTTTCATGTTCTTATTTTATTTCTTCTTTTTCCTCCTCCACCTCCTCCTCCTCCTCCTCCTCCTCGGCGCCTGTCGGTCGCCCTCAAAGGACCCTCAGAGGATTTTGCCGCCGCAGGCGAGCCGAAGAAGAGCCCAGGGAGAAGAGGAGGGGAAGGGGGAGGGGGGGAAGAAAGGTATGGAGGGGGAGGGTGGAGAGGAGGGAGGAGAGGGTTACAGGGAGTCGGTGGAGACGAGCAGGACGAGGAGGAGGAGGAGGAGGAGGAGGAGGAGGAGGAGGGAGAGGCACTGATGTGGAAGAGAGAAAATGTTCGGATGAAAGTGTGTGGAAGAGAAAAAAGGGGAAGGAGGGGTGAGGTAAGGGGAGAAAGGGGAAACTGGGAGGAGGAAGAGAAGAGGAGGAGAAGAGGAGAAGGGGAGAAGGGAGAGATGGGGAAAGGAGACGTGGAGGAGGAAGGGGGAAGGAGAGGGGGAAGAAGGAGGGAAAGGAGAAAAGAGACGGGGGAAAGGGGAGATGGGGGAAGGAGAAGGGGACGAGGGGAAGGAAGAGGAAGGGGAGGAGAAGGAAGGGAACAGGGGGAGAAGGGGAAGTGAGACAGGGAGGAGAAGGGCGAAAGAGAAGGGGGAGGAGAACAGGGGAGGAGGGAGGGGACGAGGCGGAAGAAGGAAGAGGAAGGGGAAGAGGAAGAGAGGGAGAGAGGAAGAGGAAGGGGAAAAGAGGGAAGAGAGGAAGAGGGAAGGGGAGGTAAAAAGAAGGGAAGAAGGAAGGGGTTGGGAGGAAAAAGCTAGGTTAATATAAGTTATGTTAGGTTTACTTAGGTTAGGTTGGGATAGAAGCGCTGGTAAAATATATCCCAGCCCCACACGTCTCCACAAATGTCATTATCACCACAACCACCATAATCGCCACCATATCCACTCCAAATATCACCGCAACGAGTACCACCGCCAATCACACCGCATTCTATCACCACAACCACCACTTGCACCATCTCCAGTGCAACAAGCAATATCTCTTCTATCCTCTCCACCACTCCACTCCAACAATCGTCACCACCACCACTTCAGACACTTCAGACTGAAGCGGTTGTCTCTTGTGATGCGTCTTCGGGGCGAAGAAGAGGGCCGAGGGAGGAGGAAAAGGAGGAGGAAGAGGAGGAGAAGAGAAGGAGGAGGGGAGGAAGAGGAGGAAGAAGATAAGGAGGAGGGGAGGAGGAGGGGAGGAAGAGGAGGAAGAGAAGGAGGAGGGGAGGAGGAGGGGAGGAAGGAGGAGGAGGAAGAGAAGGAGGAGGAGGAGGAGGAGGAGGGGAGGAAGAGGAGGAGAGGAGGAAGAGGAGGAGGGGAGGAAGAGGAGGAGGAGAAAGAGGATGATGATGAGGTGGAGGAGGACAAAGAGGATGATGAGGTGGAGGAGGGTGAGGAGGAAGAGGATGAGGAGAAGGATGAGGAGAAGGACAAGGAGAAGGGGGACGAGGAGGAGTGGAGGAGGAAGGATTTGAAGGAAAGAGAAAGGTGAGGTGAGGTACAAAGGAGGTATCTGGTACGATCCGATTTCTCCCCTTTTCCCCTCCCTCACTCCCTCCCTATCCTCTTTGGTACCACCAAAAGTCCGGAAACCTGTGTGTGGGACCCCATTCACGGTACGATTTGGTCTTGAGACCGCCGGGCAAATCTGGTCGGATTCGAGCTGATTGGATCGTGTGTGGACTGACAGTGTTTTGTCCGACCGACACATACGATCCAATCTGGCCTCAAGGCCAGATCGTACCATGGATCCTTAAGATGTACTCGAATTACCTGCACAAGCCTCTAGTACAATGGTATCAGCCCTGATACCCCAAAGTTTAACTAAATTCTAGATTTTTATTCTTATTTCAGTAAATAAACGAATAAAGTAAAGCCTTACACAAAATGTTCTCCAGGAAGCCTTTTTGGATATCCCCAAGAACCAGTTTCGATACCCTCTGGGGATATTGCGGCACTCCTTTAAGAACACCTGTTCTGGGAGATAGCGGGATATATTGGTTTATATCGTCGCACCCCTGTAGTATAAGGCCATGAAGCTCACCACATCACAGGCACGAAGCCCACAAGGGAAGTTGTATTACGTGAACAACAAGTTTGGTAGTTTTAAGCGACCGCTGCCGAGGAACGTAGTTAGGACATGTGGAATTCAAACCGACCATCTACTGCTCAGCCGTCCATTCCTCTACCCACAGCGCTAACCGTAACGAAGTTTGCGTACGTGGGTACAAGACGACCAGGAGAAATAGATAAAGTTGAAAAATATATAAATCTAAAACAGGATGAAATGAAATACGGAATCTGTGCCTACACATCAATCAATCAGCCTTTTCGAGTTCACTGCTGAGCAAAGGCATCTCTCATGTTATTCCATGACACGTTGGTTGTGTTATACACCTCCTTGCCAGCTAGTTTCTGGTGAGATTCTTTGGTGCCACCTTAATCAGTATATTCGATGGAGCCCAATGTATCTATACGACACACAATAGTCCACGCCATCAGTATCACGGTACCTCATATATCTGCGAGGAACTTCCCTGCTCACCATCAGGAACTTCCCAGTTAACGGCGAGTCCCACACAATCTATCAATCAATCCGTTGCCCCAGGTCACTCTTGCACAAGACCCGCGGCCTCCAAGAATCCGGCAACAGCCTCCGGTTGGGACCATAAATCACTTAGCGAAGAGGCACTGTACTGTTGTCCCACACCTACAACCAAAAAAGACCTTCTACAAACGTCCCACTCAAGACCTACCTGCTGTAGACCCTACAAGTGGCATTGTTGACTCTCTTGTCCGAGTTGTAGCGTCGCCGGTCCTCGAAGACGTCCTTGATGGCCGTGATCCCGAGGACGAAGATGAGGGGGAGCATGGCAATCTCCTTCCCGAAGGCGTTGACGGAGGGCACGAAGTTGAGGAGGACGATGAAGAGGAAGTACAGGTTGGCGAATCTGTAGGAGGATCATCGAGAGACGGTTACCGTCAGGGAAAGAAACCTGGGGGGCTTGGAGGAACAACACATGAAGGGGGTTGGCTGGTGTAGAGGGGAGGGGAGAGGAGGGGAGGGGGAGGGGGAGGGGAGAGGAGGGGAGGGGGATGGGGAGGGGGTGGGGGTGTGATCCTTTGCTAGGTACAACACAACCCTCACATGTCATTTGGTGATTAATGAAATGAATAAATAAAATGAACACATTGACAGATAAATAAAATAAATCAATTAATGAGTATTTTAATATACATAAATAGATAAACAGATAATAAATAAATATATAAACAAACACAAATGGATAGATAAATTATATAGGTTAATCAATTAATGAATACTTAAATAGATACAAATAAATAAATTAATACACAAGTTAATAATGTATACAAGGCGATTTTATTCAGCTCAAATGAACACCCTGTCATGACAAGATCACAGACAAGTCGATCGAAACGGATCCCATCTTCTTCACTCAGTTCCTCAGAGCTGAATAATATCATTTGGCGCTAGCCAGAATAAAATCAACAGAATACATCACCGTGTCAGAATTTAAGGCACGGTCCTCCCTTACCCTTCCCTCCCCCTCCCCTTCCTTCCCTTCCCTACCCCTTTCCCTTCCCTTCTCCTTCCCCTTCTGCTCTCTCCCCTCCACTCCAGCTCCCTTTTCTTCCTATATCCCTTCCCTCTCCCTTCCTTTCCCTTCCCCACTTCCCTACTTGACTTCCCTTTCCGCCCTTCCCTCCCCTCCTCTTCCGACACCTTCCCTCCTCCCTTCCCCTATCCCTCTCTTGCGGCACCCTCCCCTCCCCTCTCTCCCCTTCCCCACCCATTCCCTCCCCACCTACCCCTCTCCCCTCCCCGAAGACCTCCCGAGATCGGCAACCCCTCCTACAGCGCCTTCGTCAGCGTCGTCGTTCTTACCTGTGAAACTGCTCGAAGAGGTTTTTGGGCAAGAAGGAGAGGACGGTGTACTTGGTGGTGCATATCCGGTTATCCGGGTAGGCGCCGTTCGGATGCTCCGATGCGGACACGTGGGGCGGCACGACGTGGTTGGCCACGACTATCCGAGTCCTGGACTCCTCCGGGACCTTCCTCCAGAAGAGGAGCTTCTGCAGGAGGGTCTTCTTGTGCTGCCGGATGGTGTAGATCGACTCGGATCGGGACGCCTGCCGGGAGTGACCCTTCGGGAACGAAGACGTCCGGTTGACGTTCTTGTGCGAACGTTCCCGCTCACGCTCACGTTCCCGTTCCCGTTCCCGTTCCTCGTAGCCCGCCGGGAGGATGAAGTCCGTCTTGGACCCTTGGCGCCGGTGGCCTCGTCCGCCCTCGACGATCTGCCCGTGGGAAAAGGTCCTCTGGTGCCCGCGGGCGCGGGCGGCGGCGCCCATCGCCCCGCCGCCCCCGCAGGCGCCGCCCATCGTGTGGCTGCCTCCACTGCTCACGCCCACGACGCCTGCAAGAGACGCAAGAGCTTTGTTAGGTTCCTCAGGAACATGAAGACAATGTACACGAAGATTCACTTCGAAAGATAATTACAACCAATTAGAGGTCAATGAGCAATCCATATAAGGAGTCTCCTTCCCCTCCCCCATTTTTTTTTTTGGGGGGGGATTTTTTAATTTTTTATTTTCGTTTACATGCCACAAAAAAAAAAAAAGAAAAAATATGAAGGGATAAGAATATTCATTGTATATGTAAACTACTTTCAGTATTTTATCAGTACCTGAGATCAAATCTAATCTAACTTAACCTAACCTACTACAGTCTGACTCGACCAATCACCATTTAGTTTTTTTTTTGTGCATTTCCTCCTTCCCCCCCATCCACCGACCCCTCCCTCCCTCCCTCTCTCTCTCTCTCTCTCTTGCACCCGGAATTACCCAGAACTGGGACTCCCTACACCTTCTTTAACTCAAGTCTCTCTCGGGGGACAAAGTTAACACCGCCCCTCCCTCTCTCTCTCTCTTTCTCTCTCTCTCTCGCTCTCTCTCTTTCTCTATTTCTCTCTCAATTCCTTATGGTCGCCTCATACGACCCCAGGCACTCCTCACTGTATCTAACGGGCTGAATCAATCAAATTAATTGTATCCCTTAGGAAACCTTGTGTGTGTGTGCGTGTGTGCGCGCGCGCGCGCGCGTGTGTGTGTGTGTGTGTGTGTGTGTGTGTGTATGTGTGTATGTGCGAAAGCGCGTGTATGTTTCAGCGTACATACAAGTTATATATTTATGTATCCGCTTCGGTATGTACAAACACACACACACACACGCACACACCATACATATGTATACACACATAAAATCATATATGACCACTTCTTCAGAATTAATCATCTTTGTTGCCAAGTCTTTTATTTTTCGTCTATTTATTTATCTATTTTTCTTGACACGAAAATGTATTTGTTGTGAAACAAATTTACTCAACTCAGTTGACACATCTAGATTATACTTATGCTGAATTTGGACTACAACTGATTTGACTTAATTTCTATAAACAAGCGATTTACCACATACACTGAACAATGACGAGGAAAAAATAAAGTGAGAAATATTTGAAAAAAATAGACTTCTCTATGCTGAACAAGCTCTCATCTTCAATGTCACATGTTTCGGAGAAAACTGCTCTTGGCGACTTGCATGACTATCTACTGCGCGAAGAACCAAGAGGAAATAGAATAAACGGAAGATCAAAAGTTTTCATCTTATTAAAACATCTTTAGGTTTCCCGATGGTTCTTCACACAGTATATTGATATATGCAAGATAATTCTTAAATCACGCGTATATTTGTATTGCATCTACCTACTGTATGTATATATCTATATATGTATTACCTTGTGTCTAAACCCCCCAGAGCATTCTCAAAGATATATATATATATTATATATATATATATATATATATATATATATATATATATATATATATATATATACTAGAACAAGCAATATTTAATTATATACTTAGTCGATAATTTATTTTATATATCTATGTACCTATTACCCTCTGTCAAAAATAGGCCTAGATATTAGTCTCAAAGATACATTCTATGATAGAGATGCAAGGTCTATTTATATACTTAGTTTATAATTTATTTATTCAATCACATGAAAATTATGCACGATACACAACACCTATAAATAAGTAAGGATCCTGCCTGTGTGCATGCATGACGTGGCCCTCTGTCCACTCCCTCACTCCCTCTCTCCATCATTCCCTCCTCCCACACTTACTCACTCCCCCACATCCTCTCTTACCAACACATTCGCTTCACTCCCTCACTCCCTCTTCCCTTACCTGCACACTCACTCTCTCCCTCCCTCCCTTCCTCTTCCCTTCACACATTCCCTCCATCTATCTCTCATTCCCTCCCTCTATCTCTCACACCCTCCCTCTTCCCTATCTTACACATCCCATCCCTCCTCCCTCGCCACCCCCTCCTCCTCCCCTTTCCCCCACCCTTTCTATACGACGAGACCTCCACTTACCATGATCATACCCAAAGGGCTGCTCCCTCGTAATCATAATACCCCCGTGGGAGGCGCTCCGATAGTGCCCCGTGCCTCGCCGGGGGCCCACCACACCCCCGCCTCCCCCTCCCCCTCCCCCACCACCCCTCTCACCTCCATCCCCTACCACCCCCGTTCCACCCCCACCTGCCGCAGCGCCGGTGGCCTGGTAAGGGGGGGTTTGGTACGGGGGGCCGTGGTGGGGGGGAGGGTGGTGGTGGGTGACGTGGTGTGGAGGGGCGTGGTGGAGTGGTGGAGGCGCGTGTTGGTGCTGGCTGCCATCACCGGGGACGCCTCCTCCTCCCTGCCGCTTCATTGCCAAGCATCACTTCAGGAGGGCCTGAAATAAGAAAGAAAACATTTCACTAGGTTCTGCTATCAAAAATAAAAATAAATAAATACTACTACAACTACTACTAATAATAATATGGAAATCCAAGAATCATGTAATAAGCCTGGAAGTAATAGGTCCGAAATCACTGCGAACCTACCTACAAATAAATCTGGAAAGTATCTGTAACTAGTCTACAAAACAAAAATCTGGGAAAATATCTGTAACCAGCCTACAAAACAAAAATCTGGGAAAATATCTGTAACCAGCCTACAAAAAAAGCTTGGAAAATATCTGTAACCAGCCTACATATAAAATTATAGAATTGAATTATATGTGCAATCTGGCTACAAATAAGAATATGGAAATCTACAACCAGTCTTCTAATAAAGAAAAAATCTTAAAATCTCCTGTCATTACCCTACAAATAAAATATTTAAAAATATCTGTAAACAGACTACGAATAAAATAAGAAGACATCTAAGAGTCGAAAGAGGCCTACGATTCGTAAACATCCGAAAGTGACAAATTAAAAGTAAATAAAAATTATCGAATAAATGGAAATATAAATAAAAAATAAATACATAAAAACAAATTGATTAATAGGTAACCGAGAACATGTGACGTCACGTCACGTCACGACATCACACGAAAATATCACATTTCACTCTCACAGTGGACAACCCCTCGAATCGTCTGCCACGTGGCTCCAGGTGGCTGTGGGCCCCATAGCGAGCGTAAGTGTGATTCTCAACATATGATATGTTATATCAAACAACCAATATGACTTAAACATCACGCATTGTCACGAAACGGTTGTGACGGATCAAACGTTACGTCAGTGCACGTGACAGCTAACTTCCGTCATCAGAGGTCGCACGCCACAAACAAAAAATATATATATAACTAATAACTAAATCAACAAAAGAAAACAACGACAAAACAAAACAAACCACCCTGAAAAAAAAAACCTAGAAAAAAAAAAAAAAAAAAAGGTCTTCCAACAGCGGGCACCCCTCACAACACACCGTCCACGTGGCATCAGGTAGTAGTGAGTGCCCCGCAGTGAGCACAACACCTCCCCCCAACCAACCCAGAGATGTCAAACCCAGGCTTCCTCCCTCCCCCGCCCACACTCATTCAGTGCCAGGCGGACGAGCGGAGAAGCACAAACTCAGCTGGTGACCTTAGCGCCAGACAGGTGGCAACGCCTCCACCGTCTGGCTGGGCGGGGAGAACCTTGAAACTCGGTGCAAATCATCCTGAAGACCTGCCCCCCCCACCTCTCCTCCTCCCACCCCTCTCCCATCCTATCCCCACTCCCCCCCTTCCGCTTCCCTCCCCAATCTTCCACCCTCCCCCTCCTCCCCATTATCCCTTCTATCCCCTGTTCTCCCTCCCCATCTTCCTCCCACTCCTCCTCTTACCCTTTTTCCCTATTCCTCCCTCCCCTCCCCCTCTCCCCTATTCTTCCCAACCCCATTATTCCTCCTTTCCCACTTCCCCCCATCCCAACCTCCCCCTCCCTCTTCTACGTTCCCATCTACCTCAATAACTACTTGTTCCCCCAAGGTCTCACTGCGACGTTATTGCCATTACCGCCATTTGGAAAGGCGCAATTTGTCTGTAAGAAATTAATAGCGATAACTGCTGCCTCGGATTTCACCGACTGCAAAACCGCATCCCCACAGTAACCGGCAACGGTCCCTCCCACATACCTCACTGGGAAGGAACATAGGACTATCTTTATGTTACTGAGTTCGCGTAGCAGGAGCAAGCGATCAGTCGCCGGTTGTCAGTTCTCTATAATGATGTGCCGAAGTTGACTTGGACTCTTGGTCCCCGTCCGGAAACCGAATGCCTGTCCCTGGGGCTGCACCTCCAGTGGAGGTGAGGGTTGTTGCTGTTACGAACTGTTCTTCACCAGCGCTTCTATCCTAATGGACAACCTGGCGCCGCTGTCGTGAATCATTTCACATTTCGCGTTCGTTTAGTTAATCAAGGGTATTTAGCGGAGTTAGTGTGGATACGTGTAAAGTTAGTGTATTATGTAACACGTCAGTGACGTGAGGGTAACACGCCACAGTATTACGTGACAGTGTACCGTGTATACTTTGCCTGCAGATATCACGTATCCTCACGTATAACCTTCCACACACTATAACATGTAAAATGGCTTACATATGTACTTATGATCGTAACATGAAGCTCTAATATGATGTTTAATTAGTATTTGGCATCGCCAATTCCACTGTCGCTAACGGTGAAGAGATGATAGGTAGGTTGAATTGGTATTTTGTCACCCTAGATTTGGTGTTCAAGTTACTGTTGTTTGAAGGGGGTAAATGACAGAGTAGGTGGTTATTGCGGGGCACAGTGTAAATTGGACAACAGGATGCGTGATATTGTGAGCGGGGAAGGTTTACATTGGCCAATGGGAGGAGGGTAGCCGTCCTTTATCAATATGCTGTAATGCCAGCCAATTGCTTAGTTCGCTTGTTTATCCATTTCGTCATCAAATATCTATTCTTATCACTAGACTCAGGCATCCTCTTCTTTTGTAAACCTTTGTCGTTCCCTGCCATGAGGTGGCTGACAATTGTGTGTATGTATGTATGTGTGTGTATGAGAGAGAGAGAGAGAGAGAGAGAGAGAGAGAGAGAGAGAGAGAGAGAGAGAGAGAGAGAGAGAGAGAGAGAGAGGGAGGGAGGGGGGAGGGGAGAGAAAGAGGAGAGAGAGGGGGAGGAAAGAGAGAGAGGAGGGGGAGGGGAGAGAGAGAGGAGAGGGAGGGAGGGGGAGAGAGAGGGAGGGAGAGAGAGAGAGGGGGGAGTGAGGCGGGAATGTCCTGTTCTTAGGCGGAAAAATGCTCCATCAAATCGTCGGTCATGTGTATGTTAAAGACAGCCTGCATCAGCGTTTCCCAACCTTTTCCGACCATAGCACCCCCTGTTTTCATGTCCAGCACCCCTATCTTGTTAATAGAAGGATGAAAGAAAGTGAAGTGTACTGCTTGATGATTATTTTCTTGATTCCTTAGAACTGAAACAAATTGAATATATTGTTTGTAGAAGAAATAAGAACACCCTAGATAAATAAAATAGCATGGAAAAAGTCAAATAGGCACAACTGGGTAATCAATGATACATATACCAATGTGATTTTTGTGTGCTTCACTTCCCAGCACTCCATATATTTCAGCACCCCAGGTTGGGCCTATATGGATGGATGCCTATAGGGTTTGATTGCTTTTAGATGATTTCCTGAGTGTTGAGAGGTTCAGAAGACGGGCAAGGAGATGATTATCTCCGATGTCCGTCTCGCAGGACCACCACTAGGAGATAACCGTCGTCGGTCTCTTTGTCAGGGGTTCTTTGAGTTGAATGAAATCGCCTGGCGGCAGCCACAATATATATATATATATATTTTTTTTTTTGGGGGGGGGGCTTTCCTAATGAATGGATGTATTTAATCAAGATTTTTAACCTGACATCTAAAGAAATATTTACATAATAAATCTATGTCAAATTGAAATGAACAGACTAAACATTAACTCGCAATAAATGGCCCGATGTCTTACGAACACTTATGAGGTAATCCCCAATTCCCAATCAAGTCCAAATAGGAACGAACCAATCACGATGCGTGCTCAGCCCGCGTGGGCTGAGCACGCTGACGACCGGACCACTCCGCCCTCCCACTCGAGCCAACGTCGTCACGCTCGCCCTTCGAGTGTGACGTTGTTCTCCTCGGCCTCCTGGTCCCCGAGTAAACAAGACGACCCTCGGAAATCAGCTTCAAGTCTCTCTCTCTCTCTCTCTCTCTCTCTCTCTCTCTCTCTCTCTCTCTATATATATATATATATATATATATATATATAGAGAGAGAGAGAGAGAGAGAGAGAGAGAGAGAGGAAGGGGAGGGAGAGATAGAGAGAGAGAAGAAGAAGGAAAAAGAGGAGGAGTGAGGGAAGGAGGAAAATACCGTAGAGGAGGTGGTGGTGAAGGAGGAGGAAGAGGTGAAGGACGCGAGAATGACGAAGTTGAATA
Source organism: Oratosquilla oratoria (assembly GCF_046742065.1). Classification (NCBI taxonomy): domain Eukaryota; kingdom Metazoa; phylum Arthropoda; class Malacostraca; order Stomatopoda; family Squillidae; genus Oratosquilla; species Oratosquilla oratoria. Next base: position 22,821,901 of record NC_134810.1, on the reverse strand, counting down.
TCACATTTTTTCAGAAATATCCAGCGTTTCTGTCCTTGGGGGAACTCTTAGACCGAAGAAGTCGAGTCGCAGAGATGGTCCAGGAGGGAAGTTCTCAGGAGGGCCAGAAGTCGTTAAAGGTGATCAGCATTATTATTATTATTATTTTCTTTTAAGGAGATAATTCTCCGGTCAAAAGTATGTTGAGTGACTCTGGTCCGTAGGGATATCACTATAAGTCACTGAAATATCAAATGCATAAAACCATGCAGTCAATATTCCATACGGAGAGGGTGAATCAGGATGAGAATGAGGAGGAGGGGGAGGAGGAGAGGAGGAGGAGAAGGTGAAGGACAAGTTGGTGATGGAAGAGGAGAATGAGAATGAAGATGAGGAGGATGGAGAGAATGTCAAGGAAGAAGAGGAGGAGGAGGAAGAGGAAGATGAGGAGGAGGAGAAGATCAAGGAGAAAGAGAGGTAGAACGAGGAAAGGGAAGAGGACGGGGTAAGGAAGTGAAAGAGAAAGGTAAAAGGAATAGAAAAATATGAAGAAGGAATAGGATGAAAGTTGGAGGTGGAAGAACTGGAGGAGGAAGAGGAGGTGAAGGGCATGATGGGGTGGCGGAAGAGAAGGAGAGGGGAGGAGGAAAAGAAGGTGTAGGAGGAGGAGGAGAAGGAGAAGGTAAAGAAGAACGAGAAAAGGGAGAAAGGAGTAAGAAATGAAAAATGAATAGGAGTGTATGGTGGAGTAGGAGAACGACAACTGAAGAAAGAATTGGAGGATATGCAGTTTGTGGAAGAGGAGGAAGAAGAGGAGAAGGAAGAGGAGAAAGAGGAGGATGAGGAGGAAGAGGAGGAGAAAGGAGGTGGAAGAGAAAAAAGATGAGGAAGACGAGGAAGGGGAGAAGGAAGAGGAGGAGGAGGTGAAAGATGCGGAAGAGAAAAAAAGAGGAGGAGGAAGAGGAAGAGGTGCAAGAAGAACAGGAGGAAGGAGGAAGAGGAGTAGGAGAAAGAGCACGAGGAGGAGGAGGAGGAGGAAGAAGAGAAAGAAGAGGAAGGAGAAGGTGGAAGAAGAACAGGAAAAGGAAGAGGAGGAAGACGAGAGGGTGAAGGAGAAGGAGCAGGAGGAGGAAGAGGAAGAGGATGAGGATGAGGAGGAAGAAGAGCAATATATAGGGCGAGGATCAGGAGCCGGGGATCAGGAGGAGCCTGGGATTATCTGCCCAGCAGGAGAGACAGCCGAAGTCTGCTCGGGAGGCGCCCTCAGCCCTTTCTTGTAGTATTGGTTGCTGCCTGGATGAGCCCATCGCCATGTCGGAAGGGTCTGCCTCATTCCTTTCACGAGAATATACAAAAGGAGGGCACTTCCCCAGGAGTACAAAGAAAACGCTACCTTGCTCGTTGACGGTGTTGGGATTTGTTAGAAACTCGCGTGCTCGGATCGCTGTTGTGGTCGGCTTTGCCTCCTCGCCTACAGATTGTACCAGGTTCTGATCCTTGTATATCCTTTGCTGGGACAATGGTAGCAAACTGGACTCCTACTCGAGGTGACCCGAGACCGTTACTCCACGACGGCTGGATCTGGTTATTCGAGGCGCTATATGCCAGACAGGCGAAGACGCCAAAACCATATTTAGAGTTATCACTGTCCAAAGTTTGACCAAATGAGGCGCTCAAATATAACATACTCTTAAGGCGATGGCGTCTTGATTTATTCCGTAACGAATTGGAGTATTTTGGAGAGCCGTCCCAAATTATAATTTTCGCTATATTTTTATTTTTTTTATCACTCCCTCAAGCGACTTGCAATTTTTCTATGGCTGTCGCCAGGCGATTTTATTCAACTGAAGGCATCAAAATAAATCGGAAGTAGCCACAAGCGAGCCTTGCCTTGCTTTTCCTTACTTTTACTACGTAAAATCACACATGTACATGCACACACACGTACGCATACACATACATACACACACACACAAACGTACACACACACACACACATACATACAAATGTACACAAGAAGAAAACTATGACAAAGAATAATAAACGAAGGAAAATGAGAAGAGAAAGAAGAGTGATACAATCACACGAACATATATACAAGCTTAAGTAGTTCCAGACATACAATAAACGCACATACACACGCACGCACACACGCGCACACCTACACACACAAACACGCACATACACACACAAACAGTGAGCTATCATCCTAGAAGTTTATTGTCGATCACGAGTCCGACACGTGGCCCAAGACTGGTGGGTCACACAAACACACACAAACACACGCACAAACAAACCTGAAGTCCAGGAACCTGCATGCGGGTTCCTGGTTCCCGTTTCAGAGGAACCTGGTCAGGCCAAACCAGGCCCTCCTCTCCTCCCCTCCCCTCCTCTCCTCCCCTCCTCTCCTCTCCTCTCCTCCTCCCACCTGATGGAACCTGCGCATAAAGGGCATAGGGAAAGATGACGAAAGGAGATGGGAGGGGGGAGAGGAATTGTGAGAAGAGAAAGAGGAATATGACAACAGTTGGAGGATAAGTAAAAGAAAAGGTATATGTGAAGGATGTGGGACATGCGGAGGAAGAGGAAAAGGAGGAGAAGGATGTGGTGGAATAAGAGGAGGAGGAGGAGGAGGAGGAGGAGGAGGAGGAGGAAGAGGAGGAGGAGGAAGATGAAGAAGAGGTGAAGGACAAAGAGGAACGAGGATAGGTGAAAGACGAAGGGTTGGCGGAGAAATAGGAGAAGGTGGAGAAGTGGAAGTGGAGGAAAGAACGGAGAAACAGGATAGAAAGGATGACGAAGAGGAAGTGGAGGAGGAAGAGGAAGAGTAAGCGGAGGAAGAGAGGCAGTTGGTGTTGAAAGGGGAAGAGGAGGAGTAAGAGGAGGAAATAGAGGTAAATGAGGTGAAGGAGGTGGAGAAGGACGGGATGGAAAAGGAGGAGGAGGTAGAGTTGGAGGAGGAGCAGGAGGAGGAGGAGGAGGGGGAAGAGGCGGAGGAGGAGGAAAGAAAGGTGAATGAAGTGAAGGAGGCGGAGAAGGACAATGAGGAGGAGAAGAAGGAGGAGGAGGGGGGGGGAGAGGACCAGGTGAAGGGGCAGCTGGATCAGGGCAAAGTGAAGGACAAGAGGGAAACAGAGAATGAGGAGGAGCAGGTGGAAAGGGGCAGATGGAGGAAGAAGCAGGCACTTGAAGAGGAAGAGGAGGAAGCGAAGGAGGAGGAGTACAAAAGGGGGCAGAGGAAGAGGAGGAAGCGAAGGAGGAGGAGTACAAAAGGGGGCAGAGGAAGAGGAGGTGGAGGAGGGAGTAGAGGGGGAGGAGGAAGAGGTGGAAAAAGTGAAGAATATGGTGGTGATCAGGTGGTGGTGATGGTCAAGTAGGGAGAGGAGGAGGAGGAGGAGGTGAAGGGAATCAAATGAAGAAAGTTAGCCAGGTGGAAGAACGAACGGGGAAGGCGAAGGAGGGGGAAGTCAAGGAGAAGGGAGGGAGGGAGGGAGAATAGTTAGGGGAGGAGTGAAGGGGAAGGGTGAGGGGTAGGAGGGAACGGGGGGGGGGACCAAAGTGTGAACAACTGCTGCAAAGGGGACGAGAGAGGAAAGGAGGTGGAAAGGGACAGAAGGAGAGAGGGGAAGAGGGAGAAGTGGAAGTGGAAAGGGGAGGAGGGAGGAGGGGAGAAGGGGAGGAGAGGAAGTGGAAAGGGAGAGAAGGGGAAAGGGTAAGCTGAGAGATGAAGAGTGTGTGGGGAGAAATGGGAGAAAGGAGAGGAGGGAGAGATATAAGGGAGGGGGGGGCCAGGGGAGGAAAAATAATGGGAAGGAGGGGGAGAAGAGGAGAGGAAGATGGGGGAAGAAAGAGGGAATAGAGGAGAGGGAGAGGGGAGGAGGGAGAAAGGAGGAGGAGGAGGAGAGACAAGGGAGGAGGGGGACAGAGGAGGGGGAGACGGGAGGAAGAAAAGAGAGGGGGAGACGGGAGGAAGAAAAGAGAGGGGAAGGGGGGAGGGAAGGAGAGGGAGTGGGGAGGAGGGAGAAAGGAGGAGGAGGGGGAGGGAAGGAGAGGGAGTGGGGAGGAAGAAAGAGAGGAAAGGAGGAAAGGTGAGGTAAGGAGGGAAGAGGGGAGGGAGAGGGGGAAGAGGGGAGGGAGAGGGGGGAGAGACAAGCTTCATCAATATTACCTTCATAAGCTAAACATGGCTCAGTCCCTGATATACAGTACCACATTGTCTTGCTTTCGCTCTGCCAACCGCCAGACGATTTCATTACGTGTCCGAAGGTCAGGCCAGGTATACTTTTAAGCTAATAAATCTTCTGGACATTTTCTCCAATAAAATTATACAACGAAATAGAAAACAGGAACTTCTAAAAGCGTGTGACCGGCCTTGTGTGCGTGTGAGCGTGTGTGTGATTCACCATATTCTAGGATCACGTATTGGACTAATGATAAACAGCTATTTCCCTCCCGGATGAGAGCCCAGAGTTCATATATGACCGATCTATGGGTAATACTGTGACCTAAACACACACACACACACACACACACACACACACACACACACACACACACACACACACACACACAACTCCCCGCCCACGATAGTTGGAGAAAGAGCTCGCAGCGCAATGATACTGAAATTATTTCAGCCCTGGGCGAGATTCGAACTCGGATCGCTGGAGTAGCGGTTGCGAACGCTACCACTGCGCCGAAGAGCCGTGTGTGTGAATACACGCGTCAACTTCCATCTTTCCTAACACCCAACTTCATATGTTATTATTATTAAAACTCGTGTCTTTCAACTTCCGCTCCTTTCTCTAGCGTGCTCTCCTTCCACTCTCTTTTCTTGAGTCTTATTTCTCCTCTTGTCTTCGTATTTGTACTCTCTATTGTGTCTTTATTGTGTATTCTTTTCTAACACCCCTTCCCCTCGTCTCTCTTTCTCTCTCTCTCTCTCACGTAATCTCAACATATTCCCCAATCCCAGTGTTTGTTTTTCCCCAATGGGCCATGCATACCACTTCTAAATTCCTCCTCCACCTTCTTCCCATTCTTCTTCTCTACTCCTCCTCTTAACTTCTCCTTTCGCTAATCCTAATCCTTCAACCTCCTCCTTCTCCTCCTTCTCCTCCTCCTCACCATCATCCTTTCTTCTACCTGTCTTCTCTCCTACTCCACCTTTTCTCTTCTCCTCTTCTCCCCTCATTCCTCCTTCTCTTTCCCTATTTTTCTCTCCTCCTCATCCTTCCCCTTTATCCTTTCCTCTCTTCCTTTCCCCTTCTCTTTTCCTACTTTTCTCTCTTCCTCTTCTTCTTTTCTTATTTCTCTTTCCTCCTCTCTCCTCCTAATCCTCTTCCTCCTCTCTCTTCCCTCGTTCCCTCTTGGGCCTCGTTTGGGGTGGGAGAGGGGGGTGGGCTGTCTGCCGCTGATATTGACAAAGCAAACGCCTTTGCGGGCCTGAAAAGGGAGGTCTTGCCTGCCCGCCCGCATAACCTTGTCTGTATACCCGTGACGTCATCGGTGTCAACAAAACCAAGGTTACTCGCGGTTCGAGTCCTCCTTTCGTCGACCTAAAAAGGCCATAAAAAGGTTACTAGGGTCCGTACACACACACATACGAACGTGGTGGTACCACTCTCGGCTACTAATTCGGCGATCTGAGTTCGAGTCCCGCACAGGGCTGAAAAAAATCAGCATCGCTGCATTGCGATCTGGCATTCCACCTCTGGTGGGCAAGAATGTGTGTGTGTGTGTGTGTGTGTGTGTGTGTGTGTGTGTGTGTGTGTGTGTGTGTGTGTGTGTGTGTGTGTGTGTGTGTGCGTGCGTGTGTGTGTGTGTGTAAGGCCACATCATTACCTATCATTACCCATTCGGGAGGGCAATAGCTGTCGACCACGAGTCCAACATGTGATCCAATGATTGTGGTGAATCAATTTGGTAAAAACAAGCATATACGCTCGTACATACACAGGCACACAGATATACACACAAGAGATAGAGAGAGAGAAAAAGAGAAAGAGATAGAGAGGCCGTGAAGCTGAACATTTAATGACCCGAAATGAACACAAAATTTCGACGATATGTCACTCCGCCTGTTCATTATTTCTTGCTAAATGTCTCCGTTGGTTCACAATTCTTAAAAATCAGCGATTTTTTTTTTTTTTAATGTTTTCTTTGTGGGATACTTAAGCCAGTAAGACAAAGGTAATGGGCCGGGGATTGAAGATGGTTAAAGAAAATGGAGAATTTTGTGAAATAAGCCAGTTGTTGTTTGCTGACGACACTGCGCTTGTGGCAGGATCAGAGGAGGGATTAAGGAAGTTAGTGGGAGTTTGGGAAGGTGTGCGAAAGAAAGTTGAAGATAAATGTGGGTAGAAGTAAGGTGATGAGATGTACAAGGGGAGAACGTGACAGCAAATTGGAAATGAATATTAAGGGAGAGCGATTGGAGCAAGTGGATAGCTTTAGATACTTGGGTGCGAATGTGGCAGGAAGGGGAGGAGTGTAAGTGAAGGTAGAATGTAGATTGAGAGGAACAAGTAAATGCCTTGGTGGATTAAAAAGTGTAATGAGAAATAGACATTTGGGAATGGATGCTAAGAGGAGATTGTATGAAGGAGAGATTGTGCCGACAGCACTGTATGGGAGAGAAACATGGAACATAAGAGAGGAAAAGGAAGATTTTAAATGGGTTTGAGATGAAATGCCTGAGAAGTATGGTAGGGATTACGAGGCTGGATAGAGTGAGAAACGAAGAGGTGAGGAGGAAAGCGGGGGTGGAAAGGGAGAACATGAAAAGAATGCGTGAAGAATGATTAGTAAAAGAGGTGCGGAAGGCAAAGGTGGAAGGAGTGAACATGAGGGGGCGACTAAATATGAGATGGATGGATGGGGTAAAAGGGGGCATTGGGAAAGAGGAGAAAGTCTGTTGAGGAAGGAAGGAAGAAGACAGAAGATAGGGGTGAGTGGAGAATGGTTGTGTATGGATGATGCTGTGATGCATGGAAGGGAGTGGGTGGGGGATGGGGGGTGAGGGAGCATGTGTGAATGATATTTTGATACAGACCGAAGAGATTTATCCCCGTCTTCTCTTTTTCTCCTTGAGGGAACGAAGAGAGGGGTCGCCGATTAAATGAAACAGCCTTGCTTTGGATGTACTATGTCTTGCTACATTGCTTCTGATCCAGGGCAATGGGTGAGATACAGGGATGACCCGTCATCCAGAAGGAGCCAAGATAAGAGAGAGAGAGGGGGTTGAATGGGGGTGG
>NC_134810.1:22802169-22809669 GCF_046742065.1 Oratosquilla oratoria | reverse complement strand
AAAGGAATAAGAGGAGGAAGAGAAGGAAACGAGGAAGAAGAGGAAGAGGGGAAAGAGGGGGAAGGGGAGCGAGAAGAGGAGGAAGAGGAGGAATAGGAGGAGCAGGGATAGGAGGAGAAAGAGAAGAGGAAAAGGAGGAGGAAGAATAGGCAGAGAAAGAGAAGGAAGAGGAGGAAAAGGAGGAGGAAGAATAGGCAGAGAAAGAGAAGGAAGAGGGGGAGGAGGAGGAGGAGGAGGAATTTTGGGGAGGAAGGGAAGAAAATTGTCAAGCACTCTCTCAGCACTGCTGTGTTAGGAAAACAAGAGGGCATACCAAGAGGTAAGAGGATGCTCATGGAGCCCTCTCAGGTACCTCCTCCTCCTCTTCCTCCTCACATCAATCGCCGGAAGAGGACCCGTGAGATGGAAAATGTCCAGTGCAGTGAAAGAGGTGGAGGAGGACTACGTGAACAGCGAGGGTCGGAAGGACATTTTGATGTTAAAGAGAAAAGGGGAAGGGGTAAAGGCGAGGAAGGAGGGAAGGCGAAGAAGGAGGAGGTAGCTACGGTGAGGAAGGGGGAGGGAAAGCTAGAAAGGAGGAAGGAGGGAAGGTGAAAAAGGAGCAAACACGAGGAAGGGGGGAAGGCGAAGGAGGGTAGGCAAGGGAGGAGGGAAGGCGAAGGAAGGGTAGGCGATACTGGAAAAAGAAAATACAAAGGAATGCGAGAGATGAATAAAATAGGCAGGAGGCAGGAGGAGGAAGAAGAAGAAGAAGAAAAAAGATGATGATGAACAAGAAGAAGCGAAAGAAAGGACAGGACAGACAGAAAAAATATGAACAAAGAAATAAACAAAAATAAATAAATAAATAAATAATAATAATAATAAATCCATGCACAGCTGGTCCGAAAGGAATTGGCAGAGGCTTTCGAGGGATGTGCTAGTGCTCCAAAGACGAATAAAATCCCCTGACGGCAGCTACAACGAAAGGAAAGGTGCCACCCGGTACGGCAGGCGGTAAACCTCTTAGTAAACCACCTCCGGCTTGGCTCTATGGCTCCAAGCCGGACTCTGACAGGTATTAATCCCGTAAGAATCCGGCTGAACAGCAAAGAGCGTCAGCCCCAAACTCCTTTCGGGGCGATATCACACTGAGCTAGTTTCCCTCCAACCTCCAATTCATCTGAGGTGTTGCCTTCCTCCAGCAAATTTTTTCCGCCGGAAAACCACTTTGGCAAACTAATTTTTTTTTCGCAACAATTTACATAGAATGTCATTTGATTTGGTGGAGGAAAATTATTTTCCTCTCGCATATCAAATTACTTCCCGGAAGCTGCGAGCTGCAAATCTGCTCCGACAATCGGAGGAAATATTGTCCAGTATGATAACGTCTTAATTGCCGTCACGATATTATATTCAGTTACTGGAAGGCTCTCAACCCTGGAAAGGTTTAATCTATTACCTGTATTCTATTAGAATTATTCCAAAATCAACAGTCGCTTTTGTTCACGTTTCGTGCAAGGAATTGCTATTTGTATGGTATTTACTATATACTGGTATGGAAGATATGTATAGGGTGGCCTGAAAGTCACTGAGAAGTTTCTTATTTTTAATAACTACCTTACTGTTACAAAATAATGTAATGGTATTTGAATAAAATACAGAAATATTGCATCAGCAACTGTACTCTCCCTCTTGTAGTGTGGGCGGTTGATCTAAATTGCTGGAACCACATATCGGGCCTAAGGTCAAGCAATGAAGAAATGATCACAAATTGCAACCCTTCAGAGACTTTTGGGTCACCCTGTGCATGAAGGGATAGCTTGATCTCGATGGCAATAACCAGCGTTGTTGACAATGACAGATCCAGGACTTCTTTTTTTTTTTACATTGTATTCACAATTCCCAGCCACCCCACCCCAGACACTCTCTTCATCATTAATCACCCACTAACACCTTTACACTTGCACCCACATTTCCTCACCCTAGACAGTCTCTACCATTAAGCATACCAGAAACCATGCACACCTCACACCACCACCACCACCACCACCACCAGTGGACACCAATCGTCATTCATCTGCCGCGCTACCGTCACCGAAACATTTGTACATACCGTCAGGTCCGGAAGTCACCCAGATACGAGACAGCGAGACCTCACCGGAAACCAACGGATCCGGAGGGTGGAGGGTGGAACAGACAGACAGCAGTTGTTCGACGCCCATCCACCGGGCAGAAAGACAGAGAGACACAGACAGAGGCAGACAGACAGACACAGACTAAGAACGAGACGAAAAGTGGATCAGAAATACATATATATATATTTTTCCAATGGCGTCCCCTTATCATCTTTACAGGAAATCCTCACGCCTCCCCATCAATCCATCCTCTTTGTGTATTTAAATCACTATTTCTATTTTGCAATTTAAGGTACGGTGTCCCCCAATTGGGGAACCCTTCATTTAGTTGATACAGGAGCTGAATGAAAAGAGAAAGAGAGAGAAAGAGAAAGAGAGAGAGAGAGAGAGAGAAAGAGGGGGGGAGAGGAGAAAGAGAGAGAGGGGGGAGGAGGAGATAGAGAGGGGGGGAGGAGGAGAAAGAGAGGGGGGAGGAGGAGAAAGAGAGGAGGAGAAAGAGAGAGAAAGAGAGAGAGAGAGAGAGAGAGAGAGAGAGAGACTAACAGCGGCGACTGGGCGACTCGCCAACATATCAACTCTTTAGCCAAATATGGCTTGATGAACACAACCTGAGCCAGAGACTACAACCCATTTATAACCAGCACACGACAACCTCCTCAACCTCACAACCATCCAATTCGCGTGTGATGGAAGCCAGGCGATTTTATTCAGTTTTGTGCAAGGCTTCATGATGAGGGAGGTTATTAGTGATGTACAGTCGCGAACAAAGAATTTGACCAATGCCAGTTCTCACTGCGTTAATATAAATTTTCTTTTTGTGTCGAGTACGTGATATATTTTCCTTCCTATGTAATATTTAGCCTACAGTAGGTTCTTTTCTTGAATAGATAGAAAAAGTTGCCAAAGAATTTGAAGTTTGTATCATCCAAAAATCTGTGTAAGGTAAAAAATTTGGTGACCGTAAATTTGGGTCCATTTTTGGGTAATATGGTAAAAGATATCTTCTGGGTAACTGTGGGCGTTTGTTTCAAGATAGTAAATCTAAGAAGCCCACGACTTATTCTTTTATTTACTGTGACTTAATATCTTCTTTACCAGAGAGAGAGAGAGAGAGAGAGAGAGAGAGAGAGAGAGAGAGAGAGAGAGAGAGAGAGAGAGAGAGAGAGAGAGAGAGAGAGAGAGAGAGGGAGAGAGGAGAGAGAGAGGAGAGAGAGAGAGGTGGGGAGAGAAAGAGGAGAGAGAGAGGCGGGAGAGAATGAGGGGGAGAGAGAGACAGAGAGAGAGAGAGAGAGAGAGAGAGAGAGAGAGAGAGAGAGAGAGAGAGAGAGGGGAGAGAGACAGAGAGAGAGAGAGAGAGAGAGAGAGAGAGAGAGAGAGAGAGAGAGAGAGAGAGAGAGAGAGAGAGAGAGAGAGAGAGAGAGAGAGAGAGAGACTGGCTACAACCACCGCCCATCCAACCGGTGCTACTGAACCCGTGGTCAAGTTGAACCAGAAAAAAGTCACCTTCCGGTCGAAAGGAGGAGGAAGAGGAGGAGAAGGGAGAGGAGGAGGAGAAGAAGGAGGAGAGGAGGAGGAAGAAGATGAAGAAGATAAGTATAAGAACAACAAAACAAAACTTTGTGACTTCAACCTGACGTTGAGCCATCAACAAACAAATCTTAAAATCAATAGTGTCTCATACGTCACCCAAAGAGCCACAAAAACAGGAAGTCCGTGGACTCGCGCCGAGCCACAAGCCTTAACCTTTCCCCAGACCAAAGGTTAGCAACTACGAGCCCGTCCTCGGTAAAAGAATCGAAGACAAGTTTGCAAATTAGCAAGCGCCTCTCAGCACTTGTACATCTGTGCACACATTATTTCACACAATGAAATTGTGTCTTTATATGGTGATTTAATTCAGGTCATGGATAAAGATAAAAGTAAATACACGTCGGTAATAGGTGACTTCGATGCTAAAGTGGGGAAGAAGATGGGAGATGAGTCGTGCATTGGGAAGATTGGAGTAGGTGAGAGAAACGACAGAGGCGAGACGCTAGTATATTTTGGAGAGAACTACAACACGATAATAGTGAACATTTCCTTCCAAGAGTAAAAATCGTAAATGGACCTTAAGAATTCCAGATGGAACAACAAAGAACGAAATAAGCTTCATATATGGAGATGAGAACAAGAACGTTAGCAATGTTACTGTTATAAATAAAGTAAATATACATAGTGACCATAGAATGGTAAGTTTCACAGTTTTAATCAATTTCACAAAATACATCCACCTACTATTACTAATGAATTAATAAATACATTGAGGAAGGTGGATAAAAGATACACGGTTGTTGGTCCGAGTTTAATCCTGACCGGTTTCGTTCTGTATTTTTCTGAGGAATAAACTCGGAGCAATACCCGTGTATCCATCTTCAAGTTGTCACAACGTCTCAACAAGGAAACAAATGAACAAATAATCAAACAAATGCATATATAAATAAGAGGAAAGGAAATACTTGAAAATTCCATCATGCAATTACTTCATATTGTCTTTGTTTTTCCATAAACCACTTTGGCCACCTGTCAACCGCAACCTCACTTCCTAATGCCAACGGAACACCTGGTGAAACTCTCCCGAGGCGTTGCAGATGGATCTATCAATAATAATAACCAAAGTTTGCAAAATGCAAGACCAGGTGGAGCTACACTAACAGCTAAAAAAAAAAAAAAAAAAACAGTGTAGGGTCGTCAGCAGGGTTTCAGCTTCAGCAAGCTTTCGCTATTTTTGGTGGACAGTCTTTAATCTAAAAATGAAACGTCCTGGTTACTGCGCACGTGGAGACTTTAATAACACATACATGCCCTACATAGTGTATATATATACAAAAAAGATTTAATCTGAGGGGAGGTCGAGTCAAATTATGAGAGGGAGAGGGAGAGAGAGAGAGAGAGAGAGAGAGAGAGAGAGAGAGAGAGAGAGATAGAGAGGTGGAAGGGGGCCCCTTGTTCATTCGTTCTGTTCCATTTGGTAGCCTTTTACGACATGCAGGGGACCACAGTTGTGGTAACCTTGTCCCCCGGGCTCGTCGGGGTGTACTAATTTTAGGGGCTTTGTGGCACCTCTACGGACCAGAGTTATAACATTCTTTTACAACTATTAACCTTCCATTATATATATATATATATATATATATATACATATATATATATATATACATATATATATATATATATATGTATATACATATATATTATTTTTTCCTTCTTTTCTGGTATGTACACCCTTAAATACCCACCTCGACCAACCTTAGGACTCCACCTTTTAGGTGCCATATTGCTCCCAAGGTTGGAGACACTGGTACCCGGCAAATACAGTAAGTACAAAGTGCCCTCCCCCTCACACTTCCCTCGAGGCAACCAGAAAGTTAGCGCTCACTCTACATACCTCCCGACTGATGAAACTTGTCAATCTAACAGAAAGTGATTGGACCTATTTTTGTTGTTGTCCAATTTTCTAAGTGTCCAACTATTGAATACCAAGCGTCTTGAGCAGCTAAAAAGTTGCTCGAGTAAAATCGTCGGTGCGCAGTCCTACCGTAATCGTGTCGACCCTTCGAATCGTTCAGTAGAGATCCAACCGCGAGGGTCAAACTCCTATATTACATTCGTTTTAACGTCACGAACTCCCTCTATCAGGAGGCTAGGACGGTACCCCTCATAGAGGACTTTGTAGCGTGGGTTTTGATGAACCATGCCCTTGGTCCAACTCACTGGCGGTAGTGTTCGAACTGTTGTCTTCTTGACCACCGCCGCAGCGAGCATCCAATTACATATTCGAACTTTATCCAACTCATTCTGGTTAACACAGACAATTTTCTTCAGCAGAGGAACGATCCACAGACAAAATGGGTTAAGTTAATTCAGTTAATTTAATTAACTTATTTTTTAACCGACATACATTCATGCAGCCAATCAATTACATTCAAGTAATGGACGGTTCTTTGACAATACAGAACATAAGAATATAAGAATGAGACTGTAAAAGACTATAAGGCCTACACTAGGCCCTCAAGGAGTGGGGGGGGGGGTTCCCCCAGGACTCCAAGACTTTGATAAGTGTAAACCACTTTCTAAACAAAACAAAACAAAAAAAACAAAAAAATCAGGGAGAAACTGGTGAGAAATGGTGTAACTGGCACACAGGTGTTGAACAAAACAGATGTAAAGAGAATCACTCCAAATCAATACACCATGCCAAGGTCGGGAACAGAAACGTGGACCTCAATAACGAGGTCAGGTCACCACCACCAGGCGTGCGCCATACGTAACGAGGCCATCCGAAACACATGTCCACACCTGTGATTCAGAGCCAGATGTCCATATGGAGGATGGAGGAGGGGAGGGGGAGGGGGAGAGGGGGAGGGGAAAAGGGCGAGGGGGAGAGGAAGAGGGGGAGAGGAAGAGGGAGAGAGGAAGAGGGAGAGAGGGAGAGGGGACCTTGTTTCATTTTAGGTGGTAAAAAGAAAAAAAAAATCACACTGCCACGACCTCCACACTATACTGTAAAAAAATTCATAACTAATCCAAATTAAATACAAATAGTAAAAAACATACACATTCCTCTACTAACAAACAATGCTGGTTACACAAGTCAATTAGAAGTCAGAAAGGGCCCGTCATCGCCCCCCCCCCAAAAAAAAAAAAAAAAAATTGCAGGTGCGCACAGAACTGATGTATCATATTTACAGGGTGAAGTGGTGCAAGACACTCACTGTATACAACCGAGATTGGGATTATCATAGCACACTGTAACGAGCTTGAGAGTAGAAGTAAACAAACCCAAGCACCCCGTCCGTGATTCACACCCCTACATTCTGGGATCTGGGCAGGTACAAACCCCCGCAATACCATCACCACCTAATATATATATATATATATATATATATATATATATATATATATATATATATATATATATATATATATCACAACAAAGTAATGTCGTAGTACATTGATAAAATAATACTAATGACCCACTTTCGGAGAATAATAGGCCTAAGCGAAAGCAAAAAGATCCGTATATTTCGATCACTAACTGTGATCCTCTTCAGCAGATGTTCTCCACTCTGTAATCACATCTCCTGAAGAGGATCACAGTTAGTGATCGAAATATACGGATATTTTTACTTTCGCTTATTCTTCTTCGAAAGTGGGTCATTGGTATTACATATATATATATATGTATATATATACATACATATATATATATATATATATAATGATAAACAAAAAATAAATGTGTGAGGACTTCACTGTTCTTCTTGTGCCTCATACAGGGACTCCAGTAGCACCCCTACGGACCCGAATGATACAGCACTATTACGACTGAAGTTAAAAAATAAAT
>NC_134810.1:22782169-22794669 GCF_046742065.1 Oratosquilla oratoria | reverse complement strand
TATGTGTGTGTGTTTTGGGGGAATCCTAAAATTGGTCCTAACTACCAATTGTTTCAGCGCTGACTATTTGGTTACTAAGTCTATTCCATTCGTTAACCACACTGTTGGTGATTTTTTTTTGTCTATTTTCTCCTCCAACCTAAATTTGTCCACTACAAACCCATTACTACGAGTCCTGCCCTGCTGTCTTAATATGATGACCTAGCATGCATCACCCTTGTTAAGGGCAACAACGACAACAACAACAACAATAACAACAACAAAACTAATCCAATTCCCTACCTTCCTCCATAGTTCGCACACAAGGTCAGTCCATAATACAATGTACCACGGTGACTACCCAACCAACCCACTAACTAGCAAGCTAACTAACCATCTAACTACCTAATGGACCCTCAGAGCCACCCTTTCCAGGTCCCTTACGCTCCTTTCACACGTACCGACTTTTGGCCGTGAGCCATCCACGACACGACGTCGTGCTGTCAAATAATTATGGGCGTCTTATGGACACGTATGAAAGCATCAACGACACGACGTCGTGCTGTCAAATAATTATGGGCGTCTTATGGACACGTATGAAAGCATCAACAGACACCCAAGATTATTTGACAGCACGACGTGTCGTAGACTACGAACGGCGAAAAGTCGATACGTGTAAAACGAGCCTTATTCGGCAAATTCGTGGTCATCGATGAAATCGCGATGTGGACACTCTGCCCTTGCCAGACGACTAAAGTACAACGGGCATATGTATTAGTGTTCATACTCTTCTTAAGCTGAGTTCCCAATCACCTTTATAACGACTAGGCACCCAACTAAAACACACCCAAACGCCCACACTAATCACACCTTTCCTCCTCCTCCTCGTCCTCTTCCTCTGCTTCATTCTTTGTTTTCTCCCTTTCCTCCTCCTCCTCCTCCTTCTCTTCTCTTTCCCGTTTTCTTCGCCTTTTCCTCCTCCTTTCCTACAGTTTCCATTACCTCCACTTCCTCTACTTCTTTCTCCACTTCCTGTTCCTTCTTTACTTCCTTTCCCACCTCCTCCTCTTCCTCCTCGTCATCATCACCCTGCCCCCTCTTTCAGTATTCACTCTCTCACTATCTTTTTCTCCTCTTCCTCCTCCCCTCCTCCTCCTCTCTTCCTCCACTAACAATTCAGAAGAAGGTAACGACCGCCAAGTACCCTCGCAGAATTAAGATAAACAAACTCGGCCAATCGCAAACAATACACTTTGAGGTTAACTCCCCTTTCACAGCCTGGAAGATCCCATCAGCTGAATAAAAACTCATGGCAACGCACATACATACCACACACACACACACACACATCCACGCACACAGCTAGGTAAAATAATTGAAGAATAAGAGATATGATCCCATAGGTGATGTTCATTTCGTGTACACTACAATTAGGTATATATATATATATATATATATATATATATATATATATATATATATATATATGTGTGTGTGTGTGTGTGTGTGTGTGTGTGTGTGTGTACAACACTGAATGGGTCCCAGTGATTAGAGATACATTTTAACAACCACAATGCTCTTTAATTCTAGGCCATCAAAGGCCGATATGCAGAAATTGAAATGTGGTACTGCCAAGGACTCGAACCCGGCATCCTCATGACAAGTGTAGCAGTGACTTACTAACTAGGCTATCAAGAGAGATATCTCTCTTAATAGCCTAGTTGGTAAGTCATTGCCGCAATTGTCATGAGGATGCTGGGTTCGAGTCCTTGGCAGTACATTTAAATTTCTGCATGTCCGCCTTTGATGGCTTAGAATTAAAGTGCATTGTGGTTGTTAAAAAAAAAAATATATATATATACGCACGTGTATATATAGCTGTACCACGTTTCAATTTCTACATATATGCCTCATCGAGTTTCTCGATGTTGACGGCTTAGAATTAAAGAGACCTGTGGTTGATATATTTTTCATTTTAATTACCAGTCTGTGATATATGAACACATGTGCAATACATACACACCTCTTCGGCTTGTACTCCGTCGCCAGTCGATTTTGTTCACCCAAGAAGGAACCCTCTACCTACCCTTCTCCTCCTCCTGCTTCAGCTCCTCCGCAGGGAAACTGTCAATTCCGCCTCCGGACAAGCTCCTCCCCTCGAGCTATTTCGGAATCGTCAAAGGACAGCGAGCGAGAACGCTTCCCCCTTTCATCTGCCTTTGCTACCGATGACCGCGCGCGCGCACGCACGCACCAAAAAAAGAAAGAAAAAAAAACAAAAAAAAAAAAACTGTGGGCGATGACCATAACTGCAGAGTATTTCACACACACACACACACACACACACACACACACACACACACACACACACACACACACATACATATATTATATATATATATATATATATATATATATATATATACATGTGCACACAACCATAAAACGTCATGGAATGTCATGCACTGATACTACGTACCCACCTTTGTGCATGACGATGTATGTGATAAATTCACTCCACTTATACAGAAAATAAAGAAAAAATTAAGAACAAAAATACTTGGAAAAAGTCACGTGACCATACATACATATACCAAGGCTTTTTCCCCCTTACAAGGGAGGTAGCCAAAAAGAAAAAGGCATAAAACCATTCCCACCCATTCCATCCCTAAATACATTCCACTCCCCTCCACCCTCCCTCTTATCTTATCACGTGACCAAGGAACACAAATTCCTCAAAATAGATCTCACTGACAATTATGTATTCTATTCAAGTTGACGCCAGACGATTTTATTACAATTAGGATGAGGTGTTGGATAACGATTCACAACGGATGAGAGACATCTGCCACCCACTGCGGATGAAATCGTCACTCGTAGCCATCCACTGTAGTTGTGGATGACCCTCGCTCATCCGTCAAATTGGAACTCACATTCACAATCTCTCACACTCATAAACTCACAAACTTGTAAGAGCTCACAAACTCACAAATTCACGTACCGAGAGAGAGAGAGAGAGAGAGAGAGAGAGAGAGAGAGAGAGAGAGAGAGAGAGAGAGAGAGAGAGAGAGAGAGAGAGAGAGAGGGGGGAGAGAGAGAGAAAGAAAGAGAGAGGGAGGAGAGGCAGGGAAAGTTAGAGAGAGAGAGAGAGAGAGAGAGAGAGAGAGAGATACAGAGATAGAGAGAGAGAGAGAGAGAGAGAGAGAGAGAGAGAGAGAGAGAGAGAGAGAGAGAGAGAGAGAGAGAGAGAGAGAGAGAGAGCCTTTCTTATAGAGGAGAAGCAAAAAAAAAAGTTTAAAAATACTCACACTCAAAACTTCCTGCTTCCTTGCGCCTTTACAGCAAATGAACGATTAAGTAGACACATAAACAACTCAAATAAACAAAGAAGTAAATGAATAAGCTCATAAATCATATACAACGCCAAAAGACATTAAACGTGTCGAGGAACTTGTGTCTTCCTCTGTACAGACGTGTGCAAGTCATCACATTCAACCTCCAATTTCACTCACCATTATTATCTACTTTGTAATATCTTTTTAGATCTTCATTTGATCTTCCATCCCCTTTTTTATTCTATTCTGCTTCATTGGATTTTATTTTATTCCTATTTTGTTTTATTTTACTTTGCTTTCCAGTGCAATTCCTCTCCTAGTATCTTGTTCTCACTCATATTGACTACATCCAATAAATTCACTGTATTTATACAGCAAAACGAAAGTCATGGGATCAACTGCAGTTGAGATACATCGCCTAAACCTCTTGCACCACCACCACCACCACCACCACCACCACCACCACCACCACCACCACCACCACCACCACCACCACCACCACCACCACCACCACACCACCACCACCCCACCACACCACCACCACCACCACCACCACACCACCACCACCACCACCACCACCACCACCACCACCACCACCACCACCACCACCACCACCACCACCACCACCACCACCACCACCACCACCACCACCACCACCACCACCACCACCACCTCCTCCTCCTCTTTCTCCTCCTTCTCCCCCTCCTCCTCCTCCTCGACGAGCCCCTTTCCCACACCTCTCGGAACACCGTTACCCAACACCCACGGCTTCCCGGCGGCAAGGTCAGTAGGGAGGGCGTGCGGGCGCGAAGGTGTGCGCACACGTACGCCCACACGCACCCACGCTCTCTCTCTCTCTCTCTCTCTCATCTTTCAAAGAAAAAAATAAAATATAGCGGCTACGACATCCTTCACATAAATGGTAACGTCTGTCGCGAAAATTACATAAATATTTTATATATATATATATATACATATATATATATATATATATGTGTGTGTGTGTGTGTGTGTGTGTGTGTGTGTGTGTGTGTGTGTGTGTGTATGAATGGATACATGTACATATATTACTGATTTGATATACACTATTATAAGAGAAACTCTATATATTTCACAGCAACTGAAGATTGTACAGCAACTCTTGGTTTAAGTTCTCTGCCTTTTCTCCTCCATGCACAACTGGAACAAGAGATGTCGCACACACACACACACACGCACACACACACACACACGCACACACAC
Source organism: Oratosquilla oratoria (assembly GCF_046742065.1). Taxonomy (NCBI): domain Eukaryota; kingdom Metazoa; phylum Arthropoda; class Malacostraca; order Stomatopoda; family Squillidae; genus Oratosquilla; species Oratosquilla oratoria. Next base: position 22,790,113 of record NC_134810.1, on the reverse strand, counting down.
ACAATGATTTATTTTGAAGCTAAGTATGATATCTGGAGAATAAGGACAGGGCACTACGAGAGAGAGAGAGAGAGAGAGAGAGAGAGAGAGAGAGAGAGAGAGAGAGAGAGAGAGGGAGAGAGAGGGGGAGAGAGAGTGAGAGAGAGAGAGAGAGAGAGAGAGAGAGAGAGAGAGAGAGAGAGAGAGAGAGAGAGAGAGAGAGAGAGAGAGAGAGAGAGAGAGAGAGAGAGAGAGAGAGAGAGAGAGAGAGAGAGAGAGAGAGAGAGAGAGAGAGAGAGAGAGAGAGAGAGGGAGGGAGAGAGGGAGGGAGAGAGGGAGGGAGAGAGGGGGGGAGAGAGAGAGAGAGAGAGAGAGAGAGAGGGAGAGGGAGAGGGAGAGAGAGAGAGGGAGAGAGAGTTACATAACGGATGTATTAGAGTGGGAGGGGGTGGGAGGGGGTGGGAGGGGGTGGGAGGGGGGTGAGAGTTGGCAAGGCCTGTGGATGGTCTGCGGTTGAGTGCTTACAGATAACAGCTCCCCTCACCCCCTCCACACTTTGTTGATACTGACCTAACAAGTTGCCTCTCCCACTACTCGTTTTTACTCTTCCCCCTCCCCCCCTCTCTCTCTCTCTCTTTTCCGTGTTCCTCGACCCCTCTTCTTGTGTGTTATCCTCTTACTCTCAATACAACTCTCTCTCTGTCTGTCTCTCTTGTGACGGCTTCGGCCGCAGGCACGTGCCTTTTGGCCTGAGGTCCTCACCTTCCAAACCAAATATAACCAGCGCTTCTATTCACACCAAAGAGATCGAGTCATAGGTGGATTTTTTATATGATAAGGATTACAAAGGATTACAAAGGCGGAGCATCCCGAAAGGAGACCTTTTGGTCCATAACTAGATGGGATGCGAAAAACTATAATAATGATAAATAAAATAAAATAAAAATGATAACATAAATAATAATAAATAAAATAAATAAATGCATAGGTCTAGTTAAATAATAAACAGGTAAATAGTAAGTAATAATAAATTGACAGATAATAATAAATGAAAATTAAAACAAATAATAAACAAATAGACAAATAATTACAAACAAATAAACAAATGATATAAAATAAATGGCAGTCATTAGAGCATCTTGCTTAGATGTTTATCTAAACGAATCTTTAAAGCTTCGAACTGAACTACACTGCACTGCCTCTGCAGGAAGTCTATTCCATACATTAACTACACGGTTGGCGAAGTTGTTTCTACCCATTTCCAAATTAAATCTATTCCCTGACAGTTTGAGACCATTATTTCTTGTCGGATTCTCAGTGTGAAAGTTTTGTCACTTTTGATGTTGTCAATCCCCTTTAGAATCTTAAAGACCTGTATAAAGTCACCTCGGAGTCTACGTTTTTTTACGGAAAACAGATTCATATGTTTTAGTCGATTTTCGTATGATTTATTTTTGATATTTGGAATCAGTTTTGTGGTTCGTTGTATTTTTTCCAAGAATGATCCGTGACTGTCCCGTAGAGGTATATAAAAAAAAAAAAAAAAAAAAAACAGCTAACACTGCGTGTGTGGTTTCTAGGGCACACCACCGTCACCGGAAACGAGATAAGGCAATAGTTACTTTTTTACGTGACTGTACAGGATCTCCTGCCAGCAATTGTGGGACTGTCCCCACGTTCTCACCTCCTCTTTCCCCACACATTCCATGCAATTTCCAAAATAAAAGATATGACAGCCCGGCATTTATTAATTGTAATTGGATAGGATAATGGTAGCAGTAGTGTTAGTTCATCTTCTATCGCCTAGTTACCCTGTTTTCTTAACTGTAGCTTAGTATAGTAAAGACAAACAGCCTCGTTAGGGACAGCAGACCTGCTGTTGTTTGTTCTTCCTTTGTAAGTAGTGTGGTAAAACAAAATAATACAAATCCAAAAAAGAAAAGAAAAAAAAAATAGAATCTAAACAGAATAAGATTAAATATAAAAAATAATTTGTATACAGAATCCTCACGACGACGTAAAAATTGTCCACAGGGATAGAAGCGCTGGTGAACTACGGTCTCTCTGGAAACCCGAATTGACGCTCTCTAGTCCATTTTGGCTTCGTCATGAAGGACGCATGAAATTGCTGACATTCCTGAAATTCCCACACGCAAATTAGAGGGCTGAAGTGAGTGACAACGGCTAACATTGCGAACAAAATCTCCACTTTTATTCTGGGGGGGGGGGACGGAGGGGGGACAGGGGGCGATTTTCCACATCCAACCTCTTCTTATGAACCAAATGGTTTCCTTACGTTCTGCTTTGCTATTGTACATACACATACAAAGACCTCAATCACTCCTTATATTGGGGTCGCCGAATCAAAGCTTACCATGACTCTTTGTAGGAGGGAGAGAGGGAGGGAGGGAGAGAGACAGAGAGAGAGAGAGAGAGAGAGAGAGAGAGAAAGCGGGGAGAGAGAGGGGGAGAGATAGAGATATATAGATAGATAGAGAGAGAAAGCGAGAAAAAGATATAGAGAGAAAGAGGGAGAAATGAGAGAGATAAGAGAGAGGAGAGATGAGAGACATATGAGAGAAATGAGAGAGAGAGAGAGAGAGAGAGAGAGAGAGAGAGAGAGAGAGAGAGAGAGAGAGAGAGAGAGAGAGAGAGAGAGAGAGAGAGAGGGGGGGGGGAGGGCTCCCTGTCCTCTCTCCCCTCCGGCGCATTTAGTCGTCTTAACGCCGCGCCGGGAACACCGTCATATCCTCGTCTCCCAGTACATATTCTCCCAATGATATTTTCAATTCAACCGTATTTACGCTAGAAAAGCATATATGACGTAACAAATTAATAAGACGTCACAGGCGCTTCAGGCGTTGCATACTATTATGACGTCACGTGTATGACGTCACACGCGCTTATGACGCCAGTGTAATGACGCTAGAGTTCCCAATGACGACACGAAGGGTTTCACATTGGCCTCCATTTGACCAGAATGGAGGCCAATATATATATATATATATATATATATATATATATATATATAAATATATATATATATATATATATATATATATATATATATATATATATATATATATATATATATATATATACATATATATCACAGGTGAGAAATGTAGTAACACATTTGTAAATCACAACTAACACCACAGTCGGACGAAAGAAAAAGTTGCGTAAGCGGAACTATATATTTCGATTGCTACCTGCAATCCTCTTCAGTACTACTACTGAAGAGGATTGCAGGAACTATATATTTCGATTGCTACCTGCAATCCTCTTCAGTAGTACTACTGAAGAGGATTGCAGGTAGCAATCGAAATATATAGTTCCGCTTACGCAACTTTTTCTTTCGTCCGACTGTGGTGTTAGTTGTGATACATATATATATATATATATATATATATATATATATATATATACATATATATGTATTCACACACATACACATACATATATATACAAAAGGGATGTAGCCTAGGAACTGAATTACAAAAAATAAATCAATAAAACAAAGAAAACAAAACCTTCTGGAAACCTTAAATACACTAAAGATAAGAACAAAAATCCGAGACTCCTGGACGAGGCGATAAGGGTCAAATTGAACAACACACCGTCCTTTTATCAACCATTTTATCAGATAAATAATCCTTCCGTTACTCTCTTCTCCCCTCCCTCCCAATCCCTCCAACTTACCTCTCTCCTCCTCTTTCCCCATACATCCCATGCAATTACAAAAAAAAAAAAAAAAAAAAAAAGGGGGGGAGGGGGAGAAGAATCGGTACGGATTTGAACTGGCGACCTTTGGGCTGCCGATCGATAACGTTAGCCACTGCGCCACTACAGTTCCCTCACCCCCACCCCATCCCTCCCTACACTGCCTTCAATGGCCACCATACCATCTGTGCACACTTCGAGCCGAACATACGTACACACGCACACAACACGCGTACACGTATCAGTATCTGCCAGATCTATTGGTGAGGGCGGGGGATGGGGGGATGGGGGGATGGGGGATGCGGCGGGGAAAATATGGGGATTAGGAAAATGAGGAGTAGGAGGAGGAGGATAGAAGGGAGACTGGAGGAGGATAGATGAGGAGGAGAGAAGAAGGGGAGGAAAGGAGAGGAGAGAAGGTCGTGGAAAAGAGGAAGAGGAGGAGGAAAAGGAGGAGGAGGAGGAGGAGGAGGAGGAGGAGGTCGTTGCGGAGGACAGGAGTTCGTAGAGGCGGAAAAGTAGGAGGAGGTTGTTCAGGAGGAGGAAGGGGAGTAGATGGAGGAGGAGGAGGAGGAGGTCGTTGAGGAGAGGTAGGAGGTCGCAGAGGAGGAGGAAGAGAAAGGGAGTCGTTGAGGAGGAAGAGGAGGTCATGGAGGTGCAGGAGGAGGAGGAAGAGGTCATGGAAGTACAGGAGGAGGAAGAGGAGGTCGTGGAGGTGCAGGAGGAGGAAACGAAGGAGGATGTCGTTCAGGAGAAAGAGGAGGTCGGTGAGGAGGAGGAGGAGGGGGAGGAGGAGGAGGAGGAGGAGAAGGAGAAGGAAGAGGAGGAGAAGGAAGAGGAGGAGAAGGAGGAGGAGGAAAAGGAGGAAGGGGAGGCAGGGGAGAAGGAAGAGAATGGGGTGGTGGAGGTGGAGGAGGAGCCGGAGGAGGAAACGGAGGAGGAGGAGGAAACTAAAGAGGAGACAGAAGGAAGACAGGGGAAAATGAGACTTAGGAGGAGGAGACTGAGGAGGAAGAGAGGGAGGTCGCTGACGGGGGAAAGAGGAAGAGGAGGAGGAGGAAGAAGAGGACGAGGAAGAGGAGGAGGAAGAGAATGAAGAGAGGAGGAAGAGAATGAAGAGGTGGAAGAGAATGAAAAGGAGGAGGAGGAAGGAGGAGGAGGAAGAGGCTGAGGCTATGTTATCTTATTGACATGACTGAGTGTTGCTCGATGATTTAGTGTCGAAATGTTTAACGATTTGAGTTTTATATTTCCATTCCGGACAATGGCGACCTGTGTTGCAGTGAACTACGAGAGTACCTTAAGATCAGGAGTCACCTATGCTCGAGGGGCCCCTGTAGATTCCCCTGTATAATCTATTTAATAATATACATATTTAATTTGTATAATTTTTTTTTATTTGACACTGTATTTGAATTTATTACATTCTCTTTCCAACGGCATATTTAGGAAATGATGTGCTAGAGAGAGAGAGAATGAGAGAGAGAGAATGAGAGAGAGAGAGAGAGAGAGAGAGAGAGAGAGAGAGAGAGAGAGAGAGAGAGAGAGAGAGAGAGAGAGAGAGAGAGAGAGAGCAGTCTGAAGAAGAAGAAAAAAATACAGTACAATAAAACTGTCGTCCCTAAGGATCGCTGGCCGGAAACCTAACCACCTGCCACAGTCCATCACGTGACATTTGGTCGAGAGAGAGAGGAGAGGAGAGGTAGAGAGAGAGGGAAAGAGAGAAAGGGAGAGAGAGGGAGAGAGGGGAGTGAGAGGTAGAAAGAGGCGGAGAGAGGGAGAGAGGGAGAGAGAGAGGGAAAGATGAAGAGAGGAGGAGAGAGGGGAGAGAGAGAGGGGAGAGAGAGGGGAGAGAGAGAGGGGAGAGAGAGAGAGGGAGAAAGAGGCGGAGAGAGGGAGAAAGAGGCGGAGAGAGGGAGAGGGGGAGAGAGAGGGAGAGAGGGGAAGGAGGGAGAGAGGGAGACAGAGGAAGAAAGAGGGAGAGAGGGGAAAGAGAGGGAGAGGGAGAGAGAGAGGCGAGAGAGAGAGGCGAGAGAGAGAGAGAGAGAGAGAGAGAGAGAGAGAGAGAGAGAGAGAGAGAGAGAGAGAGAGAGAGAGAGAGAGAGAGAGGGAGAGAAAGGGGGGAAGAGGGAGAGGGGAGGAAGAGAGAGAGAGGGGGAAGAGAGAGAGGGGGAAGAGAGAGAGGGGGGAGGGGGAGAGGGGGAAGCGAAAGAGGGGGAAGAGAGAGAGGGGGAAGAAGAAGAAGAAGAAGAAGAAGGAGAAGAAGAAGGAGAAGAGAGAGAAGAGAGAGAGAGAGAGAGAGAGAGAGAGAGAGAGAGAGAGAGAGAGAGAGAGAGAGAGAGCGCACGGACAACTGACCACTTTCAAAGCTTTGTAGGCCTAACGACCCCGGCAGCCGCCAAAGGGGTCGTTAACATGCAAATTGGCCTCTGCGTCATTACGTGGCGGCTGAACCACCTGGTCGTGTGATTTACCACCACGGTCTCAATGACGTGCTGGACTCGTGATCGACAGTTAATACCCTTTCGGATGAGAGCTCAGAGTTCATAAATAGCATACACATCCCGTCCCCTTGCCTAAGGTGGGTATGAACGGTTTAATGTTTATGAATCTTTTAAGCCCTGAACGGGGCTCGAACTGGGGCTAACCGCATGTGAGGTCAAGATGCTATCCACTACACCAGGAAGCCTTGTGTACACGTGTGTGTGTGTGTGTGTGTGTGTGTGTGTGTGTGTGTGTGTGTGTGTGTGTGTGTGTGTATGTGTGTGTGTGTGTTTGTGTGTCTGTGGTGAAAGAAGAAGATAAGGTGGATAAGGACGCTGAGGTGACGGAGGTGGAGGAGGAGGAGGAGGTAGGAGGTAGGAGAGGAGAAGGACGAGGAGGAGGACGAGGAGAAGAAAGAAGAGGACGAGGAGGAGGAAGACAAAGGGGCGAACAAGATCTTGAGTTGAAAAAGAGGCACAAGAAGCGAGCGGGTCACGTGTTAATAGGGGATAAGTAGGAGAGGGGGGAGAGGGGGGAGGGGGAGGGGAGAGAGGGGGAGGGGAGAGAGGGGGAGGGTCGATAGAAGATGAAGGTAAAAGGAGAGAGTAAGGGGGAAGGTGGAGGGGAAGAGGCCATTAGATGAAGTGTTCGTAGGACAAAGAACTAAGGTATTATTGCAGCAATGACAATAATAATAATTATGATGATAATTATAATAATAACTATAACAATAATAATATGAATAATAATAATAATATGAATAATAATAATATCAATAATAATAATAACAATAATAATAATAATAATAAAATAAATTAATCAATAAATTCCGCCTGACCTGTCGAGCGCTGTCTACATTCACGATAATCACCGATAGATTTGTATTTAACCCAGTAAACCTAACAAGCTTAACTACAAAGTTAACGAAGATTCTATCCTGGCGTCAAGAGTAAACTAACGAGGTTAACCAATGCTTAAACCCGTTCGTTATAGACATCACTTAACAAAGTAAAGTCAATTAGCTTTAGACAGAATACACTAACATAACCTCTTTTGGAGAATGGAGGTTAAGTGAAGTAGGTTTAACCCCTTTCTTATAAACGACGTTAGAAGGTAGTTAAACTTAACCGCCTATTATAGTCTAGTCTAACAAGGTCTGAAATGGTCTAAATTGGTCTAAATGGGTCTGAACCCTTGCTGGACCAAAGGGACCTTGGTCTGCGGGTCTTGGGCGAGGCCGAAGGGGCGTGTAGGTGACCATCTGCCGCAGACCATCTGTGGCGTGTTTCCACCCGAAAGGGAGGGTAGCCGTTCCGCGCCCGTTCGTCCACCTGTCAATTTGTCTGCGGTCGTCAGCTCACCGTTAACGTAACATACACACACACACACACACACACACACACACACACACATATATATATATATATATATATATATATATATATATATATATATATATATATATCTATATATATAAAATTCCTGAGGGTCCCCTCCCCCTCCACCCTCACACCGTTTTCTTTCCTCCTCCATCAACAACTTCTAGTCCTTCGTGCTCATCCAAGACTCTTCTTTGGCCACCCCCTTTCTTCCCTCCCTTCCTCCACTTCTTTAAAGATCCATCCAGCCTTCCATACTAAGATCCCCTCCCAACATTTCACTCCATCCCCTCCTCCTTACCTAACTCTCCTCCCCTTCTTCCCTCCTTCCTCTTTCACTCCATACAGTGTACAATCCAATACGAAGATCCTCTCCCGA
>NC_134810.1:22747169-22777169 GCF_046742065.1 Oratosquilla oratoria | reverse complement strand
CGTTAACGACAAGTAATTAAGGACTGACGACCATTCTTTAGTAAGAGATTACCAGAATATTCTAGAATAAAAGTGAGAGATTAACAGAATACTCTAGAATAAAAGCAAGAGAATACCAGAATACTCTAGAGTAAAATTAAGAGAATACCAGAATACTCTAGAGTAAAAGAATACCAGAATACTCTAGAATAAAAGAAAGAGAATATTAATGCCAAGGGAGACTTGACTGAAGAGGGGGGTCAGGCATAAGGAAGATTTTCCCATTAGTTGACATAGAAAAATGATCCTTAGACCCATTCACCAGATATAGGGCCATATATTATTATTATCAGATGATGATAACGAACAATAATAATATCATTAATAACAATAATAATAAGTCACTCTAATTTTCACACTTTGACACTAGAAAGCACTCATGGCCCCCTCGCCCTCCCTCTTCACCTTCCTCTCCCTTTCCCATCAATCCGCTTATCCGCGTAACTAATACGTGACTGAAGGGGGAAAGAGGAGAAGGAAGAGGAAGAGGAGGAGAAGGAGGAGGAAGAGGAGGAGGAAGAGGAGGAGAAGAGGAGGAAGAGGAGGAGAAGGAAGAGAAGGAAGAGGAGGAGAAGGAAGAGGAGTAGGAAGAGGAGGAGAAGGAAGAGGTGTAGAAGGAGGAGGAAGAGAAGAAGAGGAGGAAGAGCAGGAGAAGGAAGAGGAGGAGAAGGAAGAGGAGGAATAGAAGGAGGAGGAAATGAAGAACAGAAGGAAGAGGAGGAGGAGAAGGAAGAGGAGGAGAAGGAAGAGGAAAATGAAGAGGAGAGGAAAGAGGAGAAAGATGAGAGGAAAGAGGAAGAGGAGGAGGAAGAGGAGGAGAAAGAGAAGGAGGAAGAGGATGAAGAGGAGGAGAAAGAGAAGGAGGAAGAGGAGGAAGAGGAGGAGGAAGATGAGGAGGAAGAGGAGGGGGAAGAGGGGGAGAAAGTAGATTCTGACATGCGACCACGTAACACCCAGGTCCCTCGTCACGTGAGCACGTGGTAACGTAATACCTGGCGGGGCCGGTTCGACCGTGAGAACCTCGTGTGAAATGAAAACCGTGAGAAATGCCTCACGTGGGCTCCTCGCTGCTGTCACTCACGGGCCGAGAGCTTCTGCGCAGAGAGAGACGATTTTCCGTCTGTGCTGCGCAAGCCTCGTCATGACGTCACGGGGAGTTATGGGGACGGAGAGACTATAGGGTATGAGAGATTATGGGGTATGGGGAGATTATGGAGATCATATGGGGAGATAATGGAGAAAGGGATTTGTCATAGATAGGGAGACAATAGAGATATCATGAGATAAGAGATGAAGAGGAATAGTAAGAGAACGAGAGAGACCGCTGGGATGAGAGATAACGGGAGGTTAGAGAGAATGGGAGAGATAATAGGGAACGAGAACGCGAGAAACCATAGGGTAAAGAAGCTAGACATTACGGGGGACGGACTTGGAAAACTAGAAAAAAGTAATTTCAGAAGAGGCACGAGTTGCATGGGGGGAGGGAGAGGTGGGGGAGAGGGAGAGGTGGGAGAGAGGAAGGTGGGGGAGAGGAGGGTGGGGGAGAGGAGGGTGGGGGAAAGGAGGGTGGAGAGGGGAGGGGGAGGAGGTAGTAACATCAAAATTCCTATTGCACCATCACCACCACCACCACCACTTCCTTCTACCTACAACTGTTGGAGGAGGTGAATACTGTGCGTCTCTAAGGCCCCTCATCACTCGATATAAACTAGTTTTCTCCCCCTCACTCCCCACTCCCCCCGTTGCCCCCTTCCCCGCCTCTCACCCTTCTCTCCCCCCGCTCTCTCTCTCTCTCTCTCTCAGAAAGAACAGGAATCTTATCAGGCTCCAAAGTTCCCTATTTAATAAACAAATAAATTAACGAATAAATAACATAAGAACATAAGAATAAAGGAGACTGCAAGAGACCATAAGGCCTACACTAGGCAGCTCCGTGAACAAACAAATATTGCCAATAGAGGTAGATGAGGAGGTTACGCCAGGAGGCGCTGACTAGCTGCGGCCGAAGCCGTCACCTTTGCCCTATTATGCGCTTTTGGGAATGTTGGGGACAATTAACTAATAGCCACTGCTGGAAATTGGAGAGGAGTGCGGGATTCGAACCCACAACTAAGAGAACGCGAGACCAGCACGCTTCCGATTACGTCACCAGGGCACAATTATACGATATTCTTATTCCCCCTTCTCCCTTAGAGTCCAAATATTTCCTTTAGTGAAATATAACCTCGACTTGAGTGGATTAAAGATATCTAGATTAACTCCTTCGACAAGAAGCTAGAAAGTTTTCTGTTATTAGGAATAAAAAAAAAATACGAGTTTTCAAATAATCGACTGGAAAACGACTTTCGAATATAGACCTAACAGTGTTTCAAGGATCCTGAGTTTTCTAGATTTAATTTCTCCGAACAAATGCGAGAAATTCCGATTTTCATATATTTCCCAATAAGAGAGAGAGAACCACCTGATATTTCACAAATTCGGATTTGGCTTCGCTCCGAAGAAGATTTCATTTTTAGATTAAGAACATCTCCCCCTCCCCCCCCAAAAAAAACTCCCTCCCTCCCTCCCTCACCCTCCACCCTTCCCTCCTTCACTTTTCCGGACACAAGGTCAAGACACCGGAATAGGTCAGCTGGAGCTTCCCGGTCTGCCGGTAGGGTAGGTATAGCTGGATTATAATCCAGTTATAATGATGGTGGTAGTGATGGGGGGTAATGGTGATTGTAACAGTGATTGTGGTAGTGGTGATGGGGGTAATGGTGATCGTGGTAGTGGTGGTCGTAGTGATTGTGATACTGATGGTGGTAGTGGTGTTAATGGCGGCGTTAGTGGTGATTTGATAATTATCAAAAGTTCGAAGACAAACTTGTTGTCCCTTTCTTTTAATAGATGGCGCCTTCCTCTTTTGCTAAGTTGATGACATGTCTGCTCCTTTTCAATCAATGAGACAATTTGAGACCAATGTTGCACAAAGGCAAGACTGCACCAACCTCTGCCACACCACTCTTGCAAACTTCTCTATCTCGTCTCTCCACCTTTTGTCTGGTCTCCCTCTTCCGTGTTTCCCATCTCGCGGAGTCCACTAACATATTTGTTATAACTATTAAATATATTCCAATATTTTTGTTACCAAGATACAGAAAGTTATTATCTTTTATAGTAATTTGGTTGTAGGTAAGATTTACAATATGATTATTGGAGACATAATGGCTCAAAATTGTAAAAGTCCTTTTACTCCTTATAAGGGAATGGCCGAACTAAAGCGCGCGCACGCACGCACGCACGCACGCACACACACACACACGCACGCACGCACTCACACACACACACACAGAGACCCCACACCCAGGAAACCTCATTCATCCCCTTCCCCATCTCAGCACCTCGTGAATAAAGGATGACTCCTGTCCCGCGTCACATAGCTTGGGACAAAGACAATATAGTGAGACACACTGACGCAGAAAACACTACTAAATATATTATATATATATATATATACATATATATATATATATATTATATATTTATATATATAAATGAAATTAATAAATAAATAGATGAATAAATAAATCATTAGATGAAAAATGAAATAAGGAAATAAGCAAACCTATACAACTAGTCAAATCCACAAAGCAAGAAACGGAGAGGCAACGCGGTCGGCACAATAGTTTCTACCTAACCGCAAGGCTACTGGAGAACGCTGGAATCCAGCTGTACCTGGTGATGGTGGTGGTGATGGTGGTGGTGATGGTGGTGGTGATGGTGGTGGTATTGGTAGTAGTTATGGCGGTTGTGATGGTTATGTAGACTGTAATACTGATGGTGATGGTGATAGTGGTAGTGATGGTGATAGAAATGGTCGTGTTGGTGGAAATGGTGATGGTGGTACTGGTGGTCATGGTGATAATGATGGTGGTAGTGATGGGGGGTTATGGTAATTGTAACAGTGATTGTGGTAGTGGTGATGGGGGTAATGGTGATCGTGCTAGTGGTGGTCGTAGTGATTGTGATACTGATGGTGGTAGTGGTGTTAATGGCGGCGTTAGTGGTGATTGTAGTGGTAGTGTTAGTGGTGGTTTTAGTGGTAGTGTTAGTGGTGGTTTTAGTGGTGGTTTTAGTGATAGTGTTAGTTGTGGTGTTAGTGGTGGTTTTAGTGGTAGTGCCAGTAGTTGTGCTAGTGATGGGGTTGGTGGTGCTAGTGATGGGGTTGGTGGTGAAATACAGACCACCTCCTTGTTTTCATGCACCAGTTGAGGTTATAATTAAACACCATTTGGAAAAAACTTTCACAAAAATAATAACAATATTAATAACCATATAATAATAATGGGAGTAATTATGACATGCACACATACACACACACAGACACACAGACACACACACGCACACATATGCATCCAATCCTAGAACCGGAAGCGAACTCAAAACTAGAAAAACAGGACTCATGAACATAACTCATATTTTAGAATTAGGCACACAAACACACGCACACACACACACACACACACACACACACACACAAAGTTCGAATCCCGCCCAGGGCTGAAATCGTTACAGTATCGCGGCGCTGTGAGTCGTTACTCCTACTCTCGTGGGCGGGGAGTTGGGGGATGCGTGTGTGTAAGGTCACAGCATTGCCCATAGATCGGTCATATATGAGCTTTGAGCACTCTTCCGGGAGGGTAACAGCTGTCGATCACAAGTCCAACACGTGATCCAAGACCATGGTGAATCACTCACACACACACACACACACACTTTTGCATGGAAGAAGGGACGGGTGGGGTAGGGGTGGGGGTGGGGGGAGTTGGTGGAAAGAGAAGGGGGGGGGTTGCCTACGTCACAGTGAAGTCCCACAAGGCCAACAAGTGCACGCCCGCCCCATGTTGCCAAACACCACAATGCTGCACCTTACACCTTGCGGCACCTCTACGGACCACCGCTCCTTGTACCCATTGACTTCCTTCAAAGGAACCACCCAATCCCCATATGGGTTCCTGGCTGCATATATCTTAAACAATTGATATCTCAGGGGGAATTTGGTGGCACCCCTACGAACCCGAGTCACGCAGTATATATTGATGACTGAAGATTCATCTCCACTCGCGCGATACTGCCCCCAAGTATAGAAGCGCTGGTTGCTTGTGATGACGAAATATAACGAACTATTGTCATCATCATTATTATTGTTATCATTATTTTATAATTGCATTATTACTATTATCATTAAAATTATTATCATTATTATTTTATTATCATTTCAGAATGAAATGGGAACTAAACGCAAACGCACCGCAATATAAATTCGAGATAAAAATTCGCGAAAGGCAACTTCGCAATAAAAATTCACAAAGTACTTCCGGGTGAAAAAAAGAAATAAATGTCGCGAACTACAGATTCGCAAATTTGATTAAAAATCAGAAAACTAACGAGTAGAGCAGAAAGTTTCAAAAACTTACATTTTTCAAACAAAGTAAATCAAATAAATAAATAATCAAACAAATAAATAAACATGAATAAATAAATAAAAAGTAAAAATCGTCCCCACGAGAAGCGCTATTCGAAGCTACGCGAAGTTACGCGAATCCACGTCAGGAGAAGACGCTGAGATTCTGTAGGAGGATCTTCACATATTCTTCACATGTACGGTGAAATGGCAAATGGACTTCAATATCTCAATGTACAGCGTGTTAAACGTAATTTTACACAACCGAGAAAGCAGGTATACCTTTATATAACACATTTTTAGAGAAAATTGATTGCGAGAGAGATCTGGGAGTGCTAGCGAGTCCTGACGTTAAATCCAGGAAACTGCATTAGCATTAGGTTTCATTGCTAGGACGGTTACGAATAAAATTGCAAAGGTAAGACCCATCCTTGACTCTGCTGTATATTTTTGGTCTCCGTCCTATATAATGAATATTAATTCACAAATATCAGTACAGAGGAGAATGACCAAAATTATACATGGGCTCAGAAATTTACATCACGAGGACAGGCTTTGGCACCTTAATTTACACTCTCATGATAGACGCAGTGTATTCAAATGGATCAAGGACGTTAACAAGTGGGGTGTGTGCAAACAAGGTCATCATATTGAGACAACAGGGTAGGACTCGCATGAATGGATTTAAATTGGATAATTTTAGATTTGAAAAGGAAATGGGCAAGAACTGTAATAAGTGCTGAATCTATTGGATATGATAGATGGTAATGGACATGGAACTGCCAAGTGTAGGCCTTATGGTCTCTTGGAGTCTCGTTCATTCTTATGTTCTTATGCGAAGCTATGTGAAGCTAGGCGAAGCTACGCGAAACTAAGCGAAGTTTACTTGAAGCTAAACTATGCGAAGTTTACTTGAAGCTACGCGACGATCATCGAAGCTAAGCGAAACTTAAACCGAGACAACCTTCTGGGAATCAATTCCTACAAATGTAATTTTAATTAGACAATGGAAAAAAATCCAAGAAGTCAGTTAAAATAATCCAGATCAACTTTAATCTAATCAACCTATCTTGGTGATTTTATTCAACAAATAACATAAAGGGAGAGCAGCGGGTAACAATAACGGTAAAAACCAATAACCATGACAAAAATAGCAACAATAACAATAATACCAATAGCAATAACCATAACGACAGAAACTCTTTCTTCTCTCCACAAGGTTGCTTGCTCTCAGGGTCCAAGGAAGCGAAGGCAAAGAAAAAACAAAGTTCATAAGAATTAAATGACCAATTTTCACTTAATAACCAGTAATATCACGTACCCACGGAGGGAAGGAGGGAGACGTATAAACAATGTGGGAGGGAGAGTGGGAGGGGGGGAGAAAGTAAAAAAGAAAGGGAGAGGGAAAGAGAGAGAGAGAGAGAGAGAGAGAGAGAGAGAGAGAGAGAGAGAGAGAGAGAGAGAGAGAGAGAGAGAGAGAGAGAAAGAGAGGGGAGAGAGAGGAGAAAGAGGAGAGAGAGGGGAGAGAGAGGGGAGAGAGAGGGGGGAGAGAGGGGGGGAGAGAGGGGGAGAGAGAGAGGGGGAGAGAGAGAGGGGGAGAGAGAGAGGGTGAGAGAGAGAGGGTGAGAGAGAGAGGGTGAGAGAGAGAGGGTGAGAGAGAGAGGGTGAGAGAGAGAGGGTGAGAGAGAGAGGGGTGAGAGAGAGGGGGGGAGAGAGGGAAAAATAAAGACTCTTCCAAGAGAGTGCGCCTGGAGTCGAAACTGGGCTAATTAGTTCCCCCCCTCCCCTCCCCCAATAAAAAAAAAAAAAAAAAATCCTTCGACCACAAAAATGAGCACTCCAGATCCTCAGTGCTCTCCAGGTAGTGATGGTGGTGGTGGTGGTGGTGGTGGTGATCTAATGAATGTGGTGGTCAAGGAGAAAGACGGAGGAAGAAACAGGAAAAGGAAAGGGAGGAATAAGGGGAAAGAGGAGAAGAAATAGGAGAGGGAGAGAGGCGAGAAGAAAGAGGAGGAAGATGAAAAGGAGGTGGGAAGGAAGAGGAGGAGGAGGAGGAGGAGGAGGAGGAAAAAGAGGTGGGGAGGAAGAGAAAAAGGAGGTGGGGAGGAAGATGAAAAGGAGGTGGGAAGGAAGAGGAGGAGGAGGAGGAGGAGGAGGAGGAGGAGAAGGAAGAGGAGGAGGAGTAGAAGAAGGAAGTCGAGATCGTATGGGGTGAGGAGGGGTGAGGAGGAGAGGAAAGAGGGAGGAAGGGGGAAGATTGGAGGTGGTCAATGTGTTGGTTTTAATGAATGTGGTCAAGGAGGAGGTGGTTGTGGTGTTGGAGGTGGCGATAGTAATAGAGGTGCAACTATAACACTGTGGGAAGGCCAATGCTGGCAAAATTGGTATTGGTGGTGGTGGTGGTGGTGGTGGTGGTAGTGGTGGTGGGGTTGATGGAAGCAATAAAACCGATAGCGGGACCAAAATTTGTACTTCTATTTCTCAAAAAACGAGCTGGTGGAGGAGGAGGAGAGGAGGAGGACGAGGAGGACGAGGAGGACAAGGAGGGCAGGGAGGATGAGGAGGACACAAAGGAAGACAAGGAAGAGGAGGAGGAGGAGGAGGAGGAGGAGGAGGAGGAGGAGGAGGAGGAGGAGGAGGAGGAGGAGGAGGAGGAGGAGGGGGACGAGGAAGGGAGGGAACATTCGTCCTTGAGGGAATTATGGTTCTCTCTCTCTCTCTCTCTCTCTCTCTCTCTCTCTCTCTCTCTCTCTCTCTCTCTCTCCCCCAAGTGACCTTCGAGAGATATAAGGACGTCTCATTCCTCGCGAGGTCGAGGGCGCCATGGGGCGGGGTAGAAGCGGAGGGGAACCCGCCCCGCCCCCTGCGAGGAATATTGTCGACCTGACTTGATCTGGAAGGTCAATTTGCTCCAATTCATACTCTGACCTGTCCCATTCTTGCTTTTTTTTTTTTTTTTTTTTTTTTTACAATTCCTGATTGCCACAGGACTTTTTATTCACCAGAAGAAAGGGGGACAATAAATAAATAAATACATAAATAAATTTTTGGGTGAAGATATCCATAGCCTATATTGCATACAGTATCGTTTGGAAGATAGGCCGGTACAGACTCCGCCAGCGAGCAAGTCGTGGACGCTAACCACCAGACAATCCAAAACACCAGCAATCGTCTTTAAATAAATTAATCAATAAATAATGAATTATTGCAACATCGGCCTAGAAGCTTTCCCGTTGGGGAGAATAGAAGGAAGAGTAGGGGGGAGGGGGGGGAACTTGTGGGAGGTTAGGCCTTGGGGGAGGGCGGGGGGGAGGAATGCCTCGATTTACGAATTCCTAGACATACGAACACTGACGGACACATTTCGCCCCCCCTCTCCCC
This sequence comes from Oratosquilla oratoria, assembly GCF_046742065.1. Taxonomy (NCBI): domain Eukaryota; kingdom Metazoa; phylum Arthropoda; class Malacostraca; order Stomatopoda; family Squillidae; genus Oratosquilla; species Oratosquilla oratoria. Next base: position 22,768,303 of record NC_134810.1, on the reverse strand, counting down.
TAAAAAAAAAAAAAAAAAAAAAAAAAAAAAAAAAACCTCGATTTTACCGTCCATATTTTTTTCCTCTCGCAGTTGGCAGCCCGGCTCAGCTGGCAACATCAAAGGCTTGGTCCTACACCACCTGGGACAAGATCATCCGTGGCTACAACAGGTTCCGATACACCTATTGTTGTTTCGTTCTACAATAGATTACTCTTTACCTATCCATCTCTCACTCGTGACAGCTTTGTATGAGAGAAAAAGAGAGAGAGAGAGAGAGAGAGAGAGAGAGAGAGAGAGAGAGAGAGAGAGAGAGAGAGAGAGAGAGACAACAATACTGCAGGCAGTCCCTCACTTACATCTGTCCAAACAAAAATTAAATAAAACAAAGTAAAATAAATCATAAAATAGAATAAATGGGTCGCCACTTCAACAACGATTTGAAGAGTTTTGTATTTGTTGAATTTCAAAAACAAAACTGATTTTGCTATCATTCCACTGCCCAACCCCACATGCACAGCAAGTTCTAAAAGCACCTCTTACACACACACACACACACACACACACACACACACACACACAATGTAGTAGTTAGCGTTTCGGGCTCCCACGCCACAGTACCGAGTAAGCGCCACGATCACATGAATAAGCGATCACTAAAATCACAAGTACTTTCTGTCCTTGAGCGCGCGAGTTATGTGTGTGTGTGTGTGTGTGTGTGTGTGTGTGTGTGTGTGTGTGTGTGTGTGTGTGTGTATGTGTATGTGCGCGTGTATTGTGGGCAAACAGTCATAACATTACCCATAGGGCGGGATATACAAGTTCTGGGTGGATAACAGGTGTCGATCGCGAGTCTTGCACGTGATCCAAGACTATAGTGAATCACACATACACACAGACACACACACGTAAGCACACACTAATCAATGCATCATAACTGGAGATTAAGATGCAGGGCTCCACGAGTGTTGCTCCCTTCCTGTATACTAAGACATTAACCAACACATTTGGTTGAAGTACACACGCAGACAAGAATTTAAAAATGTTCTAAATACAATTATTAGGCTCCAACTCGCCATGACCTTGACGCCGAAACAATACAGAAAACAGAACATTCACACAATTTAAACACACATTCCTCTCAATATTATTCACATTCGTTCTGAGTAATCGCCTGTCAATTCTGGTCATTCGAGGGAGGCTCTCTGTGACACGGAATGAAGAGTAGAACATGGAATATTAAAAATAATACTGATATATGAGTTCTGAATTCTCATCCGGGAGGGTAATAGCTGTCGATCACGAGACTAGCACGTGATCCAAGACCAAGATGAATTACTACTTATGATGATGATGATGATAAAAGATAATGAATTAAGTAGGGTAGGACGGTGTCCCTCACAGAGGAGTTGTAGCGTGGAATTTAATGAACCATGCCCTTGGTTCACCTTCGCCGGTGGCACTATTCGAACCGCCATCCCCATATACCGTTGCTTTTTCCTCCTTACAAGGGAGGTAGCCAAAGTCAAAAGGCATAAATCTACTCCCACCCCCTCTTTTCGTGGGTCCTTCTGGGTGCCGGGTCATCTCTGCATCTCGCCCACTGCCCTGGGTCAGAAGCAATGCAGCAAGACACAGCACATCCACAGCAAGGCCGTTTCATGCAGAAAAAGAGAAGACGGGGAGAAATCCCTTCGGGCTGCGTCAAAATACCATTCACACATACTCCCTCACCCCCATCCCCCCACCCACTCTCTTCCATGCATCACAGCATCATCTATACACAACCATTCTCCACTCATCCCTATCTTCTGTCTTCTCCCTTCCTTCCTCAACAGGCATCCCCCTCTTTCCCAATGCCCCTTTTACCACATCCAGTAATAACAAAATAATAATAATAATAATAATAATAATAATAATAATAATAATAATAACAATAATAATAATAATAACAATAATATTAATAACAAAGGTGGGGAACCTACGCCAGGTGGCGCTGAGTAGCTGCGGCCGAAGCCGTCATTTTTGCCCTATTATAGAGGGCTGTTGGAGGCAGGGAACAGTCACTGCTGGTAATCGGAGAAAGTGCGGGGTTCGAACCTAGAGCTAAGTGAACGCGAAACCAGCACGCTTCGTATTACGCCACCATGACAATAACATTCAGGTTTGAGATCTACTTGATTCATAAAGTAATAGATCCACAACAACAACAACAACAACAATGACTCCACATAAAGCATACATGCCACTAACTACAGGGCGTTTCAGAACCACGTAGATCTGGAATCTACAGCGTTCCACAACACGTTTTCTATTACGTAACCGCTCCCATTGGGGGCAGCTCGGCGGCGGTGTCCCACAATGTCAACAACACTACTGTACAGCATAATCCCCAAACATAATTACGCCTCAGGCACGTCTGCCATATAGTTTGTACCACAGAAATGGATATATAATTAATAAATACATAAATATGTATATAAATAAGTAAATCAACATATAAGTAAATATGTACATAAGAAAAAATAACGAGTAAACAAGTAAATAGATAAAATATATAAATAAATGAAATAAATAGATAAACAAGATGTATAGATAAATAAAACAATAATGAATATGAATAAATAAATTAATAAATAAAATAAATATAACTGATAAATTAATACATAATGAAAATAAACTATAAATAATAAATATATAAACAAATAATCAATCTTACGTTAATGACGAGGGTGAAACATGTGTTGATCCTCATATACTCTCAGAACAAGAAAAAACTATTTCTTGGTGTATCGGGCCTGGGAGGGTTCAATTTCACAGGATACTAACATTAACAACTACTCACTATAATCAACCAATCCATCAATCAATCAATCAATCAAATCCTCTACAATCATTTCAGGTCAAATCGCAAGCCAACACGGCCCGTATTGAAAAAAGGTGAGATGATTACATTCATATCACTCACTGTATCAATTCATTAAACTGCCACGGGTACAATGACAAACGTAACTCTACACTACAGCCAGCTACGTGATCCGACTCCGGCCGCGGTCTCATTGCATCATCGCTCAACCAGCTGGCAGGTGAAGGTTTTTAGCTACTTTAGCTACTGACGGTTGGAGATTGATATAAGGATTGATCACAAAATAAGCCTGATGACATAAAATAGGAGTGTCACGCATAAATTCTTTCCAGGGCCATTTTAGCAGCAGCAACAACAACAACAACAACAACAACAATAATAGTAATAAATAATATTAATAAATTATAATAATATAAATAATAGTAATTAATAATAAATAATAAATTATAATATAAATAATAATTAAGATAACATTAATAATGATAATAGATTATAATATAACTACTAATAATAATGATGATAAAAAGAGGGGACAAGTATTTCCCCTTTCCCTTCAATTCGATTTCCCCACTATCATCCTGTTCCTCACCATTCCACTTCCCCCCACCTCTACTATCCCCCCATCCCCCCATTTACACCCACCCCAAGGTTTCTAACATCTTTCTTGCCCGCTCCCCTACACTCCTCCCCCAACACGAAAATCAAATTTCCTTTATCCTCCTTCCCCCCAACCCAAGACCCATCGACAAGTCTATCCCCCCCATTCCCCCACCTAGCCACAACTCCACGCCCGCATTCTCTCACCAAACACGAAGAAATCGATACGCCCAACCGCTCGCCCGCACGCCCACCCCCCTCCCCCTCCTTGCCCCAGTTCTCCCAACTTAACCCCCCCTCCTCTCCCCCTCCCCCCCCACCCTTTCCGCCAACCAAAGCGATGGTCATGACAGGAAGGCCTATTGAAACGTTCAAAGAAACGTTTTCCATTATTGGAACTTCTATCAAACGTTCATGGCGCGCGACAACCTACACAGCCGCTAACCACAGCCACCCCAAGCCGCCTCAGCCCCCCACACAAAGCCCCGTCGCAATTACTGCCACTACAGCCATCTGTAGCAGCCTACGGACGCCTCCCCCTCCGCCTCCTCCTCCCCCTCCGTGACCTACTTCGGCGCTCAGGATTCGTGACGGGAATGTAGGAGTACACGGGACATTAAAAGGGGGAGTGTACGACCCTAACATATAATCTACACGTGGAGAGTATGTGAGCAAGTACATAAAATACACACACACAACGACGCTAAAATTAATCCCGCCCAAGACTGAAATAATTTCAGTATCGCTGCGCTGTGGGTCGTTACTCCAACTCTCGAGGGTGGGGAGTTGGGGTGGGTGTGCGTGTAAGGTCACAGCATTACCCATAGATCAGTCATATATGAGCTCTGAGCTCTCTTCCGGGAGAGAAATAGCTGTCGATCGCAAGTCCAACACGTGATCCAAGACCACGGTGAATCTCTCTCTCTCTCTCTCTCACACACACACACACACACACACACACACACACACACACACACACACACACACACACACACACACATACACACACATACACACACACACACAGCTTGACGCTGCAGTGGTACCGTTCTCGACCACTAATTCAGTGATCACAAATCCAACATGTGATCCATGACCATAGTGGTGAACCACACACACACACACACACACACACACACACACACACACACACACACACACATATACACACACACACACACACACACAAACGCACACACACACATACATACACAAACGCACACACACGTGCATGCATGATCACAAAGGACATTGTTTTACACAAAGACCACACAAACACCCACCACGAGGGCCCTATGTCTACATTGTCCTCCTCAACTCTCCCTCATCCTTCTCAAACTATTTATCTGCCTTCGTTCCGAAGTCCACGCCGTGTTTATCCTTCCCACGCCTCCCCCCACCCCCCACAAACTTCTTCCTTCGTCCCCCCCTCGACTTACATAACCTCCTTCCTCTCCCCTCCTCCTCCTCCTCCTTCTCCTTCCTCTTCCCTTCCTGTACCCAAGTTCCCCGTGAGGATTGTACCAACCGACTCACCCAACACCCATGAGGCCATCACTCACGTCGAAATGCTCAGCTGATGGATCTCCGGACCTCGCTAATAATGTAAACAAAATCAGCTGATCCATGTCGCGACCCCGTAATACGGAACACACGAGCAGAGGTCATCTGCTGCATGTGTTACGTCATCAAGGCCACAGTTGGGTGAAGGGGGGAGAGGAACTATGGGGGTATGGGGGCTATATATACATTAAGAATTTCCGTCCCACATTCACCCCAACCCCTCCATACTCCTTCCCCCTTCCCATCCAAACAAGGATGAAAAGAAGGGATTTCGGGTTATGTAATCTTGGTGTGTAGTACACAAGAAACAGGATGATGAAAAGAACCGTCAGCTTCACCCTGGGCTGGTTCTCGTCAACTGCTGCGAGTTTATTGTGCTGAAACGACCTCTGTTACGATCTTTCATTTCTAAATTCTCCAAATGTCAAATTACCTTTACATTCTATACCGAGAATCTGAATGATGAACTAAGAGTAGTTAAACCTACATGAATGTTAGACACGTTGATGAAATGTTCTTGGGGAAATCTAGAATACTACAACAGAAGTTTTGTCTAGGCATTCAAATCCACAACAGTTGTGAAACGAGTGTAAACATATGGAAGCTGGATAAAGACATGCGTATAAAACAACACTGGAACATGTACGTATACAACAAACAAACAAACAAACACACACATACACACACACGTACGTACACTCTCACAAGTATGCATAAGCAAACGTTCAACAAACAATCGCGCACTTACATACATAAACATACATAAGTACTCTTAGGCAGTTACGCAGGGGCGAGCAGATGCATATACACACACACGCACGCACGCACACGCACACACACACACACACACACACACACACACACACACACACACACACATACACACACACACACACAAAACAACAATCCATTACTGTTTCTTTTGAGCAAGGGAGCGGAAAGAGCGTGAGCGCGCGTGTGTGTATTTGATTTAAGGCTAAAACATTTCCCATAGGCTGGACCATCCAGGCTCTGAAACTCTCATCCGAGAGGAGAATAGCACGTGATCTAAGACTATGGTGAATCACACACACACACACACACACACACACACACACACACACACACACACTCACATTCACACACACACATTCACACTCAGTCACTCACACACAAGGAGATGGCACATGGGACGCCATCTGACACGAAGACGAATCCAAGAGACGGGACGGGGTGGAGCCACGGACTGTGTCGTCTCTTGAGACACAGACGACAAAATGTCAAAATCTGACACAAGGACGACGACGACGACGAAGACGACGACGACGACTTCGGGCGAGAGCGACGGGACGTTGGTTTTATCAGAACGACAAGAACGACAAAAGGAAGATACGGGAGGAGGAAGAGGAGGAAGAGGAGGAGGAGGAGGGGGAAGAAGAGGAGGAGGGGGAAGAAGAGGAGGAGGGGGAAGAGGAGGAAATGAAAACGTTATTGCAGACGTGTCGGGAGGACAGATACGAATGGCTGAAGGAGGATGAGAAAGATGGATAAAGCGTTGGGGGGGGCGGGACGGGAACGGAGATAGAAAGAGAGAGAGAGGAGAGAGAGAGAGGAGAGAGAGAGAGGGAGAGAGAGAGAGAGAGAGAGAGAGAGAGAGAGAGAGAGAGGAGAGGAGAGAGAGAGATAGAGAGAGGAGGAAGAGAGAGATGAGGAGAGAAGAGAAAAGGGAAGAAGAGGAAAGAAAAGGAGACAAGACAAGAGGAGAGGGAAGAAGAAGAGATGAGGAAAATTCAAGAAGGAAAGAGGAAAAGAATGGAGAAAAGAGGAAAGAGGAGAGAAGAGAGGCATAAAGAGTGAAGAGAGAGGAGAAAGGAGAGAAGGCGAAGGAGTGAGGGGAAAGGAATGAGGAGAAAGGAGAGAGAAGAAAAGAGGAGGTAGGAGACAGGAGGGATGAGCGGCCGGAAAGGTGAGAGAGGGAGAGGTGAGAGTAACTGGGGAGAGGGGGGAGAGGAGGAGAGAGGGGGGAGAGGAGGAGAGAGGGGGGAGAGGAGGAGAGAGGGGGGAGAGGAGGAGAGAGGGGGGAGAGGAGGAGAGAGGGGGGAGAGGAGGAGAGAGGGGGGAGAGGAGGAGAGAGGGGGGAGAAGGGGAAGAGGAGGCAATGACCTGATTGTTCCCGAGTTTGGCACCGATTCTGGCAGGATGCAGGGGACAAGAGTGTGCCTCCCTGCCTGCCGTCTTATTTGTTTACATGGAAGCCAACATTTGTCTTTGTGTACACATGTATATATGTATGTATGTATATTTGTATGTATGTACGTATGTATGTCTATATGTATGCTTGTATGCTCGTATTTATGGATTTATGTATGTATGTATGGATGGATGTATGTATGAATGTATGAATATATGTATGTATGAATATATGTATGTATGCATGTATGGGTGTGTATGTTTGAATATATGAATGTATGTATTTATGCATACGTGAAAAAATATATATATACAGACATTGACACACTTGTGCACATTAAAGCATTTACACTCTAATATGCATTGGAATGGAAATCCTATGAGAGACGAAGACCAAGTGAGTGGTGGAGGACAGGAGAGGTTACGATGGAAGAGAGGAGGAGGAGGAGGAGGAGGAGGAGGAACAAGGAGCGGGAGAAATGGAATAGAAAGTGAAACGGGAATTGGAGTCTGGGGAGGGGGAGGTTGTGAATAATGGGAAAGGCAGAAAAAGTGCCGAATTGAGGCCACAGGATAAGGAGGAGGAGGAGGAGGAGGAGGAGGATAACGAGGGGGAACAGTGGAGTAGAAGGGGAGGAACAAGGAGGAACAAGGAGGAGGAGGAGGAGGAGGAGGAGGAGGAGAAAAGAGAAAGAGGAAGAAGGAAGTAAAACCATAAGGAGAGGTTGGAGAAAGAGGAGGAAGGGGAGAAAGAGGAGGAAGGGGAGAAAGAGGAGGAAGAGGAGGAAGGGGAGGAGGAGGAGGAAGGGGAGGAGGAGGAGGAGAAGAGGACGGTGAAATAAAGAAAATGACGATGATGGGGGTGACGATAATGAAGCAGAATAAGGAAGAGAAGGAACACGAGGAAGAGGAGGAGGAACAAGAGGAAGAGGAGGAGTAAGAGGACGAGTGGGAGTATATTGACGCAGAAAATAGAAAAAAAGAGAGAGTGGGGAGGGGGAGCCATCACGCAAACGAAGATTGGAAGTTAAAAGGAGGAAGACAAGGAAACTGGGCATATAAAGAAGAATAGGGAGGACAGAGAAACACATTCGTATAAAGAAAATCAAAATGGAAAAGCACGAAAAGAGGAACAAGAAAGGGATTCGGGGAAGAGCGAGAGAGAGGAGCGAGAGAGAGAGAGGAAAGAGAGAGAGAGAGAGAGAGAGAGAGAGAGAGAGAGAGAGAGAGAGAGAGAGAGAGAGAGAGAGAGAGAGAGAGAAGAGATGCTGTGGGAAAGGAGAAGACAATGGGGGAGGAAATGGGGTTTGTGATAACGAGCATGATGGGGCAGACCACATGATCATTATGGGGGCAAAGGAAACACCGGGAAAGCAAGAGGAAGAGGAGGATGAAGATGAGGAGGAGGAAGGTGAAGGAGGAAGAGGACGAGGAAATGGAGGGGGAGGAAGGGGGAAGGAGAATAAGGAGGATGAGGAATTGAAGGAGGGAGGAGAAGAGGACTAGAAAGAGGAGGAAGAGGAGGAGGAGGAGGACTAGAAAGAGGAGGAGGAAGTGGACAAGAAGAGAACACGAGGCGCACAAAGAAAAAGATCAAACCAGAGAAGAGGTAAGGTGTGAGACTCCAGACCAGGAAGAGGGAGAAAAGAAGAAGGGGGGGGGAAGAGGAGGAATAGGGGGAGAGGAGGTGAGGAGGAGGGAAAGGAGAGGAGGAGAAGGATGAAGAGGAGGGAAAAGAAGGTGGAGGAGGAGGGGGAGGAGGAAGAAGAGAAGTGTGGGGGGGGGAAGAGCGAGAAGAAGAGGGAGGAAGGGGAAGAAGGGGAGGAGAAGAAACAAGAGAAAGAAAGAGGAAGAGCAAGAATAGGAGGAACGGGAGGTAGAGAGGGGAGGGAGGAACATGAGGAATAGGACGACAGGAAGAGGGGAAGAGGGGAAGGGGAGAAGGGAGAAAGGAATAGGAAGGACAGGAAGGAAGAGTGGAAGGGGAGAAGGGAGAAAGGAATAGGAAGAAGAGGAAGGAAGAGGGGAAGGGGAGAAGGGAGGAAGGAATAGGAAGAAGAGGAAGGAAGAGAAGGTAGGGGAGAAGAAAGAGAAGGAGAAAGAAGAGGAGGAGGGGGAGGAGGAGGAAGAAAGTGGGATTCCATTATCAGAACGAGGCGATCGTGTTGGCGTCAATGACGGGCGGCGACACAGGAGGAAGAGGAGGAGGAAGAGGATTAGGAGGAGGAAGAGGAGCTGGGGAGGAGGACGAAGAGGGAGAGGAGGAGGGATAGGAGGAAGAAGAGGAGGAGGGATAGGAGGAGGAAGAAGAGGAGGAGAGGAGGAGGAAGAGGAGGAGGGGAGGAGGAAGAAGAGGAGGAAGAGGAGGGGAGGACGAGGAAGAAGAGGAAGAAGAGGAGGAGGAAGAGGAGGTGAAACAACTCCAGGGAAAAGATTAAGAATCTTAAAGTGACGCCGGCGTGGGGGTGGAGGGGGTAAGAGATGAAGAAAAGAGGACATTGGAAAAGAGGAGGGGGGGATGAGAGGAAAGGAGAGGAAAAGAGGGAGTGGCGGTGGAAACGGGTAAATATTAATGGTGGTAATTTTTTTTTTTTTTTGCTGTTGGTGGTGGTGGCTGTGGTGATGTAGAGAAAGGAGTAGGAAGAGGAAGAGACGGGGAGGAAGAGGAGGAGCAGGTGAAAGTGGAGGAAGAGGAAGAGGAGAAAAAAAAGAGGAAGAGATGAAAAAGGGTGAGAAAAAGAAGGTGGAGTAGAAAGAAGGGAAGGAGAAGGAGGAGAAAGAGAAAGAGGATTTAGAGGAAAAGGAGGAGGAGGAAGAGGAGGAGGAGGAGTACAAAGATTTGGTCGTCGTCAGTCTTCGTTGTCCTCACCCTCTTCGTCGTAATCGTCGTCGTTGTCTTTGAGAACAAGAAAGGCGACGGGAACAACTGCAGGAAAAAAAAAGAAAAAAAAAAAGAGAAAAAGTTAAAAGAAAGAAATAATGTCAAAGAAAACTACAAGGAAGGAAGACCAGCAAAGACGCGAGCGGACGACAGGGGGGACGGAAGTGAGACAGAGATAGACACACAGACAGACAGAGACAGACTGACAGACGCCTGAGTATGGATGGAGATTAGGATGAAGATGAGGACGAGGAGATAAAGGAAGGGGTGAGGGAAAAGGAGGTAGTGGAGAAAGAGGAGGAGGAGGAAGGCGAAGAGAGGAGGAATAAGAAACGGGAGGATTAGGAGGAAGAAGAGATGGGAGGAGGAGGAAGAAGAGGGAAGGGGCACGAGGGGGAAGAAAAAGAGGAAGTGGAGGAAGTGGAGGGGGGAGGAGGATGAAGAGGAGGACGAAGTGAGGATTAAGAAGAAGACGAAGAGGAGGCGGAAGACCGAAAGGGAGGAGACACTTCATATGTTTGATCGGCATCACCGTCGTCGTCATCATCATCATCATCATCATCATCATCATTATTATCATCATCGTCTTTGTCATCAAGATTTCAAGAACCGTGACCTTCACTCTAATTCTGACCTTGTCTGAGATCGTCGTGACGTCAAAGTTCATCGCCGTCTTCTTCTTCTTCTTCTTCTTCTTCTTCGTCTGCTTCACTCCTGCGATCTTGAGACACCACCACCACCACCACCACCACCACCACCACCACCACCACCACCACCTTCTCCATCTTTCCTTCTTCCTCTTTCGCTGCGATCAAACGCCAAAGGACCTGATTCCCTTTTTTTTCGTTTTTCTTTTTTTCAATTTTCCACAATTCCCCTCACTATTGTATCACTGTCCTTACATCTATATGTCTCTGTCTTCGGCTGAGGTCTTTCTTTCCTCCTCCCTCCTCCTCCTCTTCCACCTAGTTTTCCTCTTCCTCCTCTTTTTTTCTCTCCCCCCCATGTTCACTTAGCCCTTAATTTGCTTAGTGCTTTTGCTTTATCGACCTGTCATCTATATTCTACCTTTATCTATTATCTATTTTACCTACCCATTACCCACATCTCTCTTACTCTTTACGAGAGTTGAATTTTTAACTCCCATCATTTTCCTATTTCTTCCGTCATATTTCTCTTTCTTCCGCCTCTCATACGCACACACAAACGTACACGCACGTACACGTACACACACACAGACCCAGACACACACACACAAAGCGCAAATACTCACTCAATACCCGTAATATCTCGTTTCAAACAAACTTAGGCAATAGCGGGAGACGGAAGAGGAAGAAGGGGGGAAGAGGAAGAAGAGAGGAAGGACAAAAGTGGGAGGGGAGGAAAATGAAGAGAACAAGGAAGGGGGATAGTAAAATAAATAGGAGAAAGAGGTGCATAGAGAGAATAAGGGGGGAGAAGAGGAGAAGGAAGGGAATAAGGAAGGGGGGTAGTAAGATAAAAAGGAGAGATGGGAGAGAGAAAGAGAAAGAGAAAGAGAGAAAGAGAGAAAGAGAGAATGAGGGGAAGAGGGTTCTTTCGTTTACTGTCGTCGATAACCGGCGCTTCTATCCTTGGGGACAAAATGGCGCCGAAATGGTGGAGTCGTAGGTGCGGTAAATCAGATATGTAAGGTCAGCCAACCGGAGGAATATTGGAACTTAACAGTGAATATTTTTCTTTCTTGTGGGTATTGGCTTCAAGTCACAAGAACACTGCGTGGCCCTGGTCCGTAAGGGTGTCACTAAAACATTGAATGCATAAAATTCATTGTCAGTTCCCCATACATGGCCTTAAAGAAAACGGTAAAGAAAATATAAAGAAAAGGTAAGAAAATGGGAGAAAAGGGAGAAGGAGAGAAAGGGGGAGAGGGAGAGAAAGAGGGAGGAGAGGAGGAAGAGGACGAGGAAGAGGAAGAAGACCTCCCATATCAGGAGAGGGGTCGGAATAAGGGGGGGGGGTCCCTCCGGATTTGAGACAAAATCTTAGGTCATCCAAATCAATGCAATTCCACTATTTCATTTCCAAACACCTACTGAACACTGAATAACAAATATATTAATTTTTATTCTTATTTTTAAATTCTCAATCATAACCTGCTATACCACGTGACTAGGTATGCTAGCCTTTTTCGGACTATAAAGATCAAAGACCTTTTATCGTTAATGCAGCCACGCGTTGACTTTTTAGCGGGACACGAACTCCCATCTATCTTCTCGGCCTCCACGTTTAAATAATTTATGTGAAACAGCACAACATTGATACAAGATGAGCAACTAAGACCATTCCACGTTTCAGTCCAGGATCTACCCGAATAAAATCAACGGGCGACAACCGGAAGGGTCTGGACTTAGGAAAAGTCACAAAGCTGTGCCGCTCGATGGCTGCGGAAGGTCGCCTACGTTTCGAAAAACAGAATTTAACATAACTACGAATAAAGAACATATAGAACACTATAAAAAGATAGAAAGATAAAGAGAGGAAGATTCAGACTTTAACATGACTACGTATAAAAGATAAAGAAAAATTACACAAATTACAGAAAATAAAGATTACGAGGTAGATGCAGACTTTAACCTGACTACGAACAAAAATTATAGAAAATATATCAAAATAAAGAATAAGAGGAAGATGCAGATTTCAACATGACTACGAATAAAAAATAAAGAAAAAACAAGAACACGTGGGAGATACAATATTACTACGAATAAAAAAATTAAGAAAATTTTTAAAGATAAATAAAAAATACGAAGTTGCTGTCCTTTGCGCTTCAGAAGATTGTAATATTGATGGAGTTCGACGAAAACAGATGGAAAGAGGAGGAGGAGGAGGAGGTGGAGGAGGCGAAAAAGGAAGATGAGATGAAGATAAGGATGATGACGCGGCGGGAGAGGGGGTGTAAGGAAGAGGAGAAAAGAGAGGTGGGGGAGGAGAACAAAGGGGAAAAGGAGGGAGAGGAGGAAGAGAAGGATGGAGGAGGAAAAGGAGGAGGGAGGAGGAAAAGGAAGATGAGATGGAGATAAGGATGATGATGCAGAGGGAGATGGGAATGAGGAGAAAAGGGGGGGAGGGGGAGGAGTAGGAGAAAGTGGAAGAAGAGGAGGGAGGAGGAAAAGGAAGATGAGTTGGAGATAAGGATGAAAATGCAGGAGAGGGTGAGGAGGAGGAGAAAAGAGGGGAGGAGAAAAGAGGGGAGGAGAAAAGAGGGGAGGAGAAGGAGGAGGAGGAGGAGGAGGAGGTGGAGGAGAAAAAGGAAGATGAGATGAAAATAAGGATGATGACGCGGCGAGAGAGGGGGTGTAAGGAAAAGGAAAAAAAAGGGGAGGAGAAGGGGGAGAGGAGGAGGATGAGGAGGATGAGGAGGAGAAACAGAAGGAAGAAGGAAGAGGAGAAGCACAGTGAAAGGAAATGAAAATGAAAATGAAAAAAAGAGAGATATTGGTGGGGTGGGGGAGAAATGAGGAGGAAGGGTAATGATGCACAAACAAGAAATAGAGAGAGGACAGAAGAATCGAGAGAAAGATTTGGACGGAGATACAACAGTGCATGGTGGATGGAAAGAGAAGGACAGGAGAGGAGGGAGACAGTGAGAGAGTGAGGAAGGGACAGAAAGAAGAAGGCAGGAAGGAAGGGAGGGAGGAAGGCAGAAAGGGAGGGAGGGAGGGAAGGGGAGGGAAGGGGAGAGATAGGGAGAGAGGGAGGAAAGAAGTGAGGGAGGGAGAGAGGGAATGGGATGGAGAGATAGGGAGAGAGGGGGAAGAAGAGAGAGAGGAGGGGTAGAAGGTTGAGAGGGAGGTAGGGAGAGAAGAGAAGTAGGGAGAGAGGGAGGAAGAAATAAGAGGAGAGGAGGGAAAGAAGTTTGGGAGGGAGTTAGGGAGTGAAGGGAAGTAGGGAGAGAGGAAGGGAGAGATAGGAGGAGAGGAGGGGAAGAAGGTTAGGAGGGAGTTAGGGAGTGAAGGGAAGTAGGGAGAGAGGAAGGGAGAGATAGGAGAGGAGGGGAAGAAGGTTAGGAGGGAGTTAGGGAGTGAAGGGAAGGGAGAGAGGAAGAAAAAACTGAAGGGAGACTGGCATGGCCTCCTACTATGTACTGCAACTAATCCCTCCTGTCAGTAAGGCAAATATTCCCTTATTCCAGGACAGAAAATTTCCCTTATCTCAGTAATGCAAAAATGTCCTTCAAGTACAGCAAATCTTTCTTCCTTAAGTGCCGTAAATATATCCTTCCCTGACCCGCAAAATAGCCTACTCGTGCCGCAAAGATTGCCTTCTCCCAGTTGCGCAAATATTTTCTCCTCGCGGTAGAGAAGAAAAAAAAAAAAAAAAAAAAAAAAAGGACACCTTCCGAGGAGCAAGACATGAGAAGGCCTCCTTGGCTCAGGAGAAAAGAAAAGAAGAAGAAAAAAAAAAAAAAAAAAAAGCCTGGTCACCCTGAGTGACATCACAGCAGAGTCTGTGGTCTCTCAGTCAGCTCGAGAAGTCAAATTAATTCGCTTTTTTATTATGATTCCGAGTGAGTGGAAGGAGATATTCGTCTTCAGGCTTTCGCCAGCCGATGTTATTCAAATGTGGAAACGAGTTAATACACTGACCGGGGTGACAGCATGTTGGATCGAAATTACGCTGATGTAGTCGGGGCTGTTATCATTATCATTGTTGTTGGTGGCAATTGTGGTTGTGGACAGTGTGGACAGTGTTGGTGAATGGTGTGGATAGTGTTGGTGGGTGGTGTTGGTGGTGATAAGATGACAACACCACACTACTACCACCACCACAAATACCACGACTACCACCATCAAACCGGCTAGGCAGCTGGTTGAGGGCGACACAGCTGCAGCAGCTGCTGTTCTGACAGAACCGACGGACACCGACCACGTCAGAAGTCTTGCCATTTCTCTCCCTCCCTCTCGCCCTATCCCTCCCTCTCTCACTTCCTCCTTTCCTCCTTCCCTCCTGTCCTTTTCCCCTCTCTAACCTCCCTCCATATACACTTCTTCACCAACACATTTTCCCTACCACCTCCTCTTCCACCTCCCCCTTCCTCCCTGTCACCTCCTCCTCCTCCTTTCTTCTTCCCCCTCCTCCCCTCCTCTAACCCGGCGACAACCGTCACTAAACAGTAAGAGTAACAGTAACTGTTACCACGGCGATTACCGCGACCGCAGTTAAGCTAATGGGGGGCAATGGGGGCACCTGCGGCTGCGGCGGGCGGCCAGACTGCGGAACAACTGTAGTGGTGCGGGCGGTGGGCGGGGAGTGGGCGGGGGGAGGGAGGGAAGGAGAGGGAGAGAGAGAGGGGGAGAAAAGAGAGGATAAAGTGAGCGTTTAAACAAGGAGGGAGTGGGAGAAGGAGAATGGGAGTGGGTGAGGGAGTGAGGGGAGTGGAGGGGAGGGAGTGAAGAAGAGGCGGTGCTCCACGAGAAGTTCGGATGAAAACGACCTGCAGCGGTACAGTCAATCCTTCCGTGTGAGGACGGAGGGGACGGAGGAGGGGGAGGAGGGAAGAGGAGGGAAGAGGAGGGGGAGGAGGGAAGAGGAGGGGGAGGAGGGAAGAGGAGGAGGAGGGGGAGGAAGAGAGGTGAAAAGGGTATGAAGGAGGCCGAGGAGTAGAGGTAAGATGAAGGGAGTAGGAGGAAGAGGGAGAAGGGGTGGACGAGGAGAAGGGGTAGGAAGAGGAGGAGGTGGAGGAGAAGGAGGAAGAAGAGGAAGAGGAGGAGGAGGAGGAGGAACGTTTGTGCCGTCGCCACGGTGCCGGCTCCGAAAAAGGTCTGCAGGTTGGTGGAGGGGGAGAGGGGGAGAGGGGGAGAACGGATGGGGGGGAGGGAGACGCAAGGAGTTAGGACGAAGGGAAAGGAGTGCAGGGGGAGTGGGAGGGGTATAGGGGAAGAAAAATAGGGAGGGGAGAAGAGAATGCTGATGACAGAAGGGAAAGAGAAAATGAGGAGAAGAACGGAAGAGGAGGAAGAGGATGAGAATGCGGAGAGAGAGAAGGAAGAGTAAGATGATGATGATGAGGAGGAGGAGGAAGAGGAGGGGGAGTAGAAGCACAGGGGAAGTGGCAAAGGAGGAGGAGGAAGAGGAGAGGAGGAGGAAGAGGAGAGGAGGAGGAAGAGGAGAGGTAGAGGAAGAGGAGTAGGAGGAGGATCAAGCAAGATTGGAGAAGTGGCCCTAAAAGAAGAGAGGAGAGGAGACAGAAGGCGAAAATGTAATTGATAAAAATAGGAAGAGGGGAGGAGAGAGATAGGACAAAGTAAGAATACTACAAAATTATACTTAAGACACAGAGACTATTGCCAATTACGTGATCACTTTTTATCTAACTAGTAGAGAAATGATTACTATTTGTTCATTTTCATAAAGATTTGGATAACAGTGTGATTAATCCTCAATGGAACAAAGGATCAAAGACGAGGTGATGAGGCCTTTTCCTTTTCGATTGAACTCAGGATCAGCCCTTACTAAACAGGTCAAAGGCTTAAGACTTTATGATCAGAAAGATCTTATGATTACTTGCTGATCAGACCCTGTGTGTTTGACTTTATCCCTTTGTGTGTGTGTGTGTGTGTGTGTGTGTGTGTGTGTGTGTGTGTGTGTGTGTGTGTGTGTGTGTTTTTTGTTTTTTTTTGCATCCGACCTAGATATGGATCAAAAGGTCTCCTGTCGGCATGCTCCGCCTTTGTAATCCTTTGAGAGAGAGAGAGAGAGAGAACAAAAGTACAAGAGGGAAAGAGGGGAGAGGGAGAGAGAGAGAGAGAGAGAGAGAGAGAGAGAGAGAGAGAGAGAGAGAGAGAGAGAGAGAGAGAGAGAGAGAGAGAGAGAGAGAGAGAGAGAGAGAGAGAGAGAGAGAGAGAGAGAGAGAGAGAGAGAGAGAGAGAGAGAGAGAGAGAGAGAGAGAGAGAGAGAGAGAGAGAGAGAGAGAGAGAGAGAGAGAGAGAGAGAGAGAGAGAGAGAGAGAGAGAGAGAGAGAGGAGAGAGAGAGAGAGAGAGAGAGAGAGAGAGAGAGAGAGAGAGAGAGAGAGAGAGAGAGAGAGAGAGAGAGAGAGAGAGAGAGAGAGAGAGAGAGAGAGAGAGAGAGAGAGAGAGAGAGAGAGAGAGAGAGAGAGAGAGAGAGAGAGAGAGAGAGAGAGAGAGAGAGAGAGAGAGAGAGAGAGAGAGAGAGAGAATAGTGTGTTTGTTGCGGGAGAAGCCAGTCGCCTTACACCGGCTAGGAAATCGAACGAGATGTCCCCACTAAATCCTAGCAACTCGTGACCTACTTAAAGTTTCCCGAAAGGCTGGGACGAAACTGCATCTTTAAAAATTTACGCAGCATATACTTCCTAAAGAATCCAAAGGAAAACGTTCTTAACACACGCACACGCGCACACATAAACACACACACTTGAAGATAGGCTGCTATACACAGAAATACTTCGTGTATTCAATTTTCTGTCTTGTGGTCATTTTGTATATTTTTTCATGGAAATTTGAATGTTCTACAAAGCCAATGACAAACATATTTTTATCCTGGATGCCGCCAGGCGATTTTATTCAGCCAAGAGAACCCCTTCGTGGCCGAGCGATTTCATTAAGACGAAATAAATCCCTTGGGTTCGTTTCACACGTACCGACTTTTCGCCGTACGCCGTTCACGACACGACGTCGTGCTCTCAAATAACCATGGGTGCCTATGGACATATTCACACGTCACGACCACAACCACGTTCGAAAGCGTCCATAGACACTCATGGTGATTTGAGAGCACGACGTCGTGCCTTGGCCGGCGCACGGCGAAAAGTCGGTACGTGTGAAACGAGCCTTACGTAGCGAAATGGATGAACAAGATCATACCTCCCTCCCGCGATTTTTCCACCATGGAAGGGTGACCAAAGAATAGAACAGACTTAGTAACCATGTAGTGAGCGCTGATACTATCAGTTGTTTTAAGAAACGGTTAGACAACTTTATGGATGGATATGACAGGTGGTAATGGACATGGAACTGCCTAGCGTAGGCACTATGGTCTCTTGCAGTCTCCTTCATTCTTATGTTCTTATGTATCCCATTGGAGACGGAGCGCGTTATCATCGGGGCGCCCCGTCCCCATCCCCGGCCTGGCCCCGGCCCAGTCCCCGGCCCGGCCCCGGACTCCTTCCTGGCGTCGATCCCGCGTCCGTCACTATCAAGAGAATGCGTGAGCGACTCACTAACTGTTTGTATGAAGCAGAAGCGTTTGTTTCTCCCCACGAACGAGTGATCTGTTACGCCCTCCGGGGGGAGGACGGAACCGTCCGCCCGGCCGCCCATCAGGCGCTTCGCCGAGCTGTAATCTAAAATTAACTTGCGGACTGTCTATCAGAGGATGGGGTGGGGAGAGGGGTGACGAGGGGAGGAGGGGAGGAGGGGATGAAAGGAAGGATGGAAGAGGAGAGGGAGGAGGAGAGGAGAAGGGGGAGAAGAGGGGAGGAAAGAGTGGAGGAAAGTGGGGAAGAGGGGAAGACGAGGAGAGGAAGAGGGGGAGAGGGAAGGAGAGGAAGAGGGGGAGAGGGAAGGAGAGGAAGAGGGGGGAAAGGGAAGAAGAGGAAGAGGGGGGAGGGAAGGAGAGGAAGAGGGGGGAAAGGGAAGAAGAGGAAGAGGGGGGAGGGAAGGAGAGGACGAGGGGTAAAGAGGAAGAAGGTAGTAAAGAGGAAGATGGGGAGAGGGGAGGTAAGAGGAGATGAGGGAAGAGTAAAGGGAAAATGATGGGGGCGAAGAGGGAGGAAGAGGGGAGGAGAAAGGGAAATAAAGGGAAAGTAGAGGTAAAGGAAAGTGATGGGGTATGGGGAAGAGAGGAAGAGGCTTCAAAGAGGGGAATAAGGAGAACGGTTGGATAATGGGAACTTATGGGTTATAAGGAATACAGGAGGAAATGAGAGAAAGAATTATCTAGGAAGGACAGGGGAGGGGAGGGGAGGAGAGGGGAAAGGAGAGGGGAAGGGAGAAGGAAAGGGAGGAAAGAAGTGGAGGGGAGGGGTGGAGAGGGGAAGGGAGGGGAGGAGAGGGGAAGGGAGGGGAGGAGAGGGGAAGGGAGGGGAGGAGAGGGGAAGGGAGGGGAGGAGAGGGGAAGGGAGGGGAGTGGAGGAGAGGGGAAGGGAGGAGAGGAGAGGAGAAGGGAAGGGAGGAGAGGAGAGGAGAGGGGAAGGAAGGGTAGGAGAGGTGGAAAGGAGGAGAAGGGAAGGGAGGAGAATAGTGGTGGGGAGGGGAGGAGAGGAGTGGAGGAGAGGAGTGGAGGCGAGGAGCGAGGAGAGAGGAGAGAAGGGGAGAGGAAAGGAGGGGAGGGTAAGGCAGGGAGAAGAGGGGAGTGGACGGGGAACAGAGGGAAAGAATGAGGGACAAACGAGTGTAGATAAGAGGGACAGGTGAAGAGAGGAGAGCTGATCTTTGTCTCGTCTTTCGTGCTAGACCTGTTCAATATAGATGACCCTCAAGATGTCTTCATATCTTAATCGACAGAGCTCTTGTGGTCATTAAGATACTCAAGCCAACGTAAGGCGTGCGTGGATGCGCGCTCGCTCGTGTGTGTGTGTGTGTGTGTGTGTGTGTGTGTGTGTGTGTGTGTGTGTGTGTGTGTGTGTGTGTGTGTGTGTGTGTGTGTGTGTGTGTGTGTGTGTGCGTGTGATGACTATTCCCTTTAAGTCACTCACAACCTCAAGAGACCAATTCCGCAGGGGAGCCCAATCCTCCAGGTCCTCCTCCTTCTCTTCTTGCCCCTCTCCTTCTCCTTCTCCTCCTCTTCTCCTTTCTCCTCCTCTACCTCTTCTTCCTCTTCTTCCCCCTACTCCTCCTTCTCCTCTTCTTCCATCTCGTCCTCCTCCTCCTCCTCCTCCTCATCTTCTTCCATCTCGTCCTTCTCCTCCTCCTCCTCCTCTTCTTCTTCCACCTCCTTCTGCGTCGAGGTGCGGCAGACGTCGTTTGCTAGACGACCCCGCAAATGTCCAGATGAGGTTGTTTACATGCACCGACTAATTGGGAGGAGATTCCACGACGACACGATGCAACCAAATATCATTAATGGAAAAAAAGAAGAAAAATGTATGCAGAAAAAATCGAGGAAAAATGGGAAAAACAAAAAAGAAAAATATAGAGAAAAAGATAGAATGGAAAATGAGAGAATGAGAGAGAGAGAGAGAGAGAGAGAGAGAGAGAGAGAGAGAGAGAGAGAGAGAGAGAGAGAGAGAGAGAGGAGATTATGTCCTCAGAAAAATAATTCACCCTATTACGGCAGATCTTACCATTTCCACTTTGCTTTTCTCCTGCTTTTTCTGATGTTTTCTTTTATCAATTTCACGGTGATTTGTTCATATTCCATCATACGTTTGTTCTGTCTTTTATCAAAATTGATCTGTCATTTCCACGTAAATTTTCTTCATAGATAACGTAACTAACCTAATCCAGCCGACTTATCTTATCAAACCTGCCTAACTTAATCTATCTTCCCCTACCTGACCTAATCTACCCAATCTCCACTTAACCTGATCTATCTTAACCCCCCATGTAGGGGGAAAAAGCCTTTGGTATACCCTTTGGTTACCCAAACCTAACTTCACTTGATATAAGATAATCTAACTTGACTTACCCTATCTTAACCCTAATCTTACCTGACCTAGCCTACCCAACTTCTACTAAACATCATCTACCCCACCCAAACATAACCTAACCTACCCAAACCTTACCTAATCTTCAACAGCGCTGATATAAACATTTTTCATCCTTCCTTCACCCTGAAAGATCCTACGATCAAATCATCCTTTGAGTTTCTCACTTCAGTTCAGAAAGGATTCCTTCAGGCACCTTCAGCCGCAGTGAAGTGAAAGGAAAGCAGAGTTGTACCATATTGGCGCCAATTTATGGTAATGGAATGCCAAACACACTCCTCTAACGATCCACTGCAACGATGCCTTCGCAACAGTGCCTTGTGAAACTACCTTCATGAAACTTGCCTTAAGAGAGAGAGAGAGAGAGAGAGAGAGAGAGAGAGAGAGAGAGAGAGAGAGAGAGAGAGAGAGAGAGAGAGAACGTTGCCAG
>NC_134810.1:22687169-22739669 GCF_046742065.1 Oratosquilla oratoria | reverse complement strand
TCCCCAATCGTCTCCACTTGCTGCTTCCTCACTTTCACCCGTCGATAAGGATAGAAGCGCTTGTAAACTGCACAACTCAGCCCCCTCCCCCTCCTTTCCCTCCTTCAATCTATTTCAACTCCCTACCTTTCCCCCATCCGCCTCACTCCCTCCCTCGCCTCTTCCCACTCTCCCGAACTCCCCCGCCTTTCCTACTCCCTCATACTCCCACTACTTCACATCCACTCCTTCCTCTCCAGATCCTCCTCCTACTCTTCCTCCTCACTCCATACTCATCATCCATAATCCTCCCTTAACCCATTTTGTCCGCAACATTCTCCACCACCACCTCCACTACCACCACCACCATCACCACCAATATCACCACCACTACACCATCACCACCATCATCATCTGCTTTCCCTTATCCGTCATGTTTTCGTTCACTCCCACTAAGTTCATACCTTCTGTCCCAGCTGGCAAATTCCTTCTAGCTCACCTGCCGCCAGGCGATTCTAATAATCTCAGTGGCTAAGAAGCTGAAAGGTTGATCAACCAAAACGCAACGTTCTTAAAAAATGTACTATTGTGTACATCAACATTTGGCATCAATGTGTACATGTGTACAGATTTTTGTTTTTCCTGTATGTACGTCACCTTTACTCCTCCCTACCCCTTCTGCCCCCCCTACTCTCTCTCTCTCTCTCTCTCTCTCTCTCTCTCCTGAGATACACACAACGGCCCGATTATTCGCTAACTTAACTCAATTGGTAAATGCCTTTGACTGGATCTCCGTTCTGTTCGTATCCAATGGAATACATGGCAGAAGATCATCAACAAATCCAATATCTAAAATAATATCGATAATGATACTAATAGAGCAAAGAATATAGGAAAAGAATAAAAATATATAAAGTGTAGATATAAGAAAAATAAATAAATAAATAAATTAATTATGAAAATGAATAAGAAAATACATCAATAAGTACATGCAGTGGACTCTCCAAGTGGCCGACTGTCCTGGGAGGAGATAGTAACTCCACTTCTTTCTGTTATTTTACAATTAGATAGAAGCAATTAAGGAAAACACACACACACACACACACACACACACACACACACACACACACGGCTCGGTGGCGCGGTTGATAGAGTCTTCGACTGTCACTACGGCGGTCTGGGTTTGAATCCTGCCCAGGGCTGAAATAATTTCAGTATCGCTGCGCTTCGAATCGTTACTCCGACTCTCGTGGTCGGGAAATTGTGTGTGTGTGTGTGTGTGTGTGTGTGTGTGTGTGTGTGTGTGTGTGTGTGTGTGTGTAAGATCACAGCATTACCCATAGATCGGTCATACGAGCTCTGAGCTCTCTTTCGGGAGGGAAATAGCTGTCGATCACGAGTCCAACAGGTGATCCAAAGACCATGGTGAATCACACACACAAGAAGCAAAAACGACCTCCGATCTCTCATTCAGAAGGATAATAGTGTTATCATTTCCCTTCGCTGGTATCATAATTTTCTGTATTCGGCGTGTCACGCACGCACGCGCACATAGGCTACAATCTGGTACTAGGATGTCGTCGCCGATTTCCCATGTTAAAGGTTCATTGTCCAAGTGACCCAGCTCACCAACTTTTCCTGGCGACGCCCTTTTAGTGAAGAATAGGCTCTCTACATCCCAGGTCCAGCCCTCCACTTGGACAAAGAAACACCTGCGCGGACAAAGACGAACCCGGTGCCTCTCGCTTTCCCTAAAGTCGACGCGAAGAAACCCTTTTCCATTTTTATGTTTTGGCAACCTCTGTACATATGTATATAGAAACTGCTTCTGGCAACCCTCCGAAGTTTGAACGGAGCTTGCCTTTTTTTGTAGAGCAGAACGCTGTCGGACTCGGTAAAGTCAAGAAGACTACTCGAGTTTATTTGACCAACTAACGAATGTAGAGTTTATCATACAACCTACAATATCTCACGATCACGATTCCAGCACGCGATCCAGGCGGACTGTGAATCACCCACATCCTTGCGGCCCTCGATGAGGTCTTCCGTGTTGCCTCTGCCTTGGTGTTTGGCGAGAAGCACTGGACAAAAATAAGTTTCCCATTGCTTGCCCAAGATATCAAACGTGATGGAATCCCCGTATAAACAACAAAATATATGCACACGTATAAATAACAATAATAATCATAACAATAATTAACACTAATAATAATAATAATAATAATAATAATATAATGACAGTAATAATGTGATGGATTCCTAGTATGTATAAAAATTATATATGCACAATATCAATAACAATAATAATCATGACTAATTATTAGCACAAAGTACTACTACTACTACTAATGATGATAATAATACTAATGATAACAAAAATAACAAAACCAACAGCAATAGCACTAGCAACAGCAACAATGAAACACTGTAAAAGATTAATGTAACACATATACAAACCAGCTACAAGTAACAATTAATCAACAAATAGAAAAAAAAATGGGAGACGTACGACTGGGCTCCTCCGGCGGGGTTCGATCCGGAGCCGGACTCGATTCGGATTCGAGCCCCGAGTGAGTGAGTGAGCAAGCGAGCGAGCGAAGCGGACTCGGATCCTGACCAAGCGAAACGGAACCGAAACCCGATGTCGAACCTCCGGGTGGAACGACAAACGATCGCCAACCAGTGTGGGAAAAGTGATGGAGAGTGCGATTCCAAAGTGGTGGTGGTGGGGGGAGAGGGAGAGAGAGAGCGCGAGAGAGAGCGAGAAGGAGGGAGAGGGAGAGCGAGAGAGAGCGAGAAGGAGGGAGAGGGAGTGTGAGGGAGCGAGAGGGAGTGTGAGGGAGCGAGAGGGAGTGAGAGGGAGACAGAAAGGGGAAGTGGGAGGTAGAAGAGAGAGAGAGGGGGAGGAAGAGGAGAGAGAGGAAAAGTGGGAGGGAGAAGCCAGACAGACAGACAGAGAGAGGGGGGGAGAATAGAGAGGGAAAGTGGGAGGGAGAAGACAAGCAGACAAAGAGAGCGGGGGAGGAAGAAGAGGGGGAAAGTGGGAGGGAGAAGACAGACAGACAGAGAGGGGGAGGGAGGGAGGGAGAGAGAGAGAGAGAGAGAGAGAGAGAGAGAGAGAGAGAGAGAGAGAGAGAGAGAGAGAGAGAGAGAGAGAGGGGGGGGGGGGAGGGAGAGGAAGAAGACAGAGAGAGAGGGGAAGTGGGAGGGAGAAAACAGAGGGGGAACGTGGGAGGGAGAAGACAGACAGACAGACAGAGAGAGAGGGAGTGGGAGGGAGAAGACAGAGGGGAAGTGGGAGGGAGAAAACAGAGAGGGAACGTGGGAGGGAGAAGACAGAGAGAGAGAGAGAGAGAAAGAGAGCGGGGGAGGGAGAAAAGAGAAGGAAAATGGGAGGGAGAATAGAAACAGTGTAAGAGAAAAAGAGGGGAGGACGAAGAGAAAGTAGGATGGATAAGACAGACGCAGAGAGAGAGAGAGAGAGAGAGAGAGAGAGAGAGAGAGAGAGAGAGAGAGAGAGAGAGAGAGTGAGAGAGAGGTAGAGATGGGGGAAGGGAGACAGAGAAAGAAAGTGGGAGGGAGACCGACAAACAGAGAGGCAGAAAGTGGGAGGGAGACCGACAAACAGAGAGGCAGAAAGAGGGAGAAAGTTAGGCTGGTCAACAGGCGATTAAGGGGTCACTAGGGAGTGGAGGTGGTTTTGAGGTCTCAGCTGAATAAAATCACATGGCGATAGCCAGAACATACATACCACCCAAACCTTACCCATATATAAAAAAATCACACAAATACACATTTCCTTGTTTAATATTCAAATACTTTATATAATTTTATTAATTATTTTTAAAAAAAAAAAAAAAAAAAAAAAAAAAAAATCAGCGCATGACCATTGACGAGAGACATACTGACACAGTTTTGGTAAACCGTGGGTCAGTTTCGATCGTCCCCGTCTCCACCAGACAGCCAGTGCCAAGCCGTCTGCCGTGGTGAAAGGACCCAACGAGCCGGAAGCTCTCGGAGGTCCAGGCGAGGCGGACTTGTTGTTACGTAAAGACTTGAACGGACTGGCTGGCTGCCTGGCTGGCTGGCTGGGGCTCAAGTTGGAGAAGAAAGGATCAGGTAACGGTTCAGAAACGTACGTACATACATACATATATACTGTACATACATACATATATACATACGTACGTACATACATTCTGTACATACATATATACATACGTACATTCACACGTACGTACATACATACAGGTACGTACATACATACGCATATACATATACACACATATACATACATACATACGCACGTATATACATATAAACGTACATTCATAGATACGTACGTAAGTGCATACATACGCACATACATATATAATTAAACAAAATATACCTTACCGAGGTGCCATGCCTTCGACGATCTCGGGGCAATCTCGTTAGGTCTTGAACTTTGATTCCCCTTTCAAAGTCCTGCAGGAAGCTACCCATATAAATATGTCCGTCGCTGTCTACCACGAGCCCTCTTCCCTTCAATCATATGATAAAGAAAAAGGTAACAGGCCAAACTTACCAATGAAACAAAATAAAACAATGAATAAATAGATATATAAACAAATAGATAAATAATAATGATAAAAACAAAGATAGAAATAAAAAGATAAACATAAAAAATAATGGCACTACAGGACAGTGATGGCTAAAGCGATGACGTTCACGATAAATAAATAAACAAATAAATAAATAAATAAATAAATAAATATGTACATACCGTGAATACAAAAGTTAGGTTCTGGATAGTCAGATATAATGCTATAACGTTCATTAAGCTGCCATCACTCATCAGGTTCGAATCCCACTCCTGTTCTTCGAGAGAACTTTTGTTCTTCAACCATCTCTCTGTTCTGAATGCCTGTTCTCCAAGACTGCGATATCATCACGGAGGACAGAATCGCTGGTTCTTGCTCTGCTCTCGAGAGCAAAAGGATTGTTCTTCGTCTCAAGTTACCTATTCAGTGGCAGATGATGACACTTCTTAATCTGGTTGCCGCCAGGTGATTTTATTCAGGTGGAGAAGACCGCAGCAGTAAAAGAGTTAAAAGGACACGGCATCAGAAAACCGCCACAAAACATAGGGAAATACTGAAAAAAAAAAAAATTGGAAAAAAAGAAGAAAAAAAAACTGTCAAAAAGGAATGAAAAACGAAAAAAAGGAAAACAACAAAGCATAAAAAAACAAAAAAGGCTTTGAAAAACTCTTCCCCACCAAAAAAAAAGGCATTGGATAACTGCCAAATGCATCGAAAAACACAAAGGCATAAAAATAAATCGCCAAGGGATAATGAAAAAAAAGGATACACCAATAAAACAACAGGGCAGGACCCGCAGTAATGGTTATAAACTGGACAAACTTAGATTCAAGAAGGAAATAGGCAAGAATTGGTTTACTAATAGGGGGGTCGATGAATGGAATAAACTTAGTAACCATGTAGTAAGCGCTGAAACTATCAGTCGTTTTAAGAAACGATTAGACAACTTTATGGATGGGGATGACAGGTGGTGATGGATACGGAGCTGCATAGTGTAGGCCTTATGGTCTCTTGCAGTCTCCTTTATTCTTATGTTCTTATAACAAGAGTTCCGGGGAGAGAGGTGTGTATGCGTGGGGATGGGGGGAGGTCATTATTATTATTATTATTATTATATATATATATATATATATATATATATATATACATATATGTATATATATATATATATATATGTATATTTATATGTATATATATATATATATATATATATATATATTTTTTTTTTGTAGCGAAGGTACTCGAGTGCCAAAGAGTGCCACTCGAGAATGCGAGGGAGGAGTGCCAACGGGAATATTGAAGTGTTCAGAATGACAAAAATGAGAAAAAAGACTCCATTGGCCAACTCCCAGAAATAATGAGAAGACTGAGGAACCTGAGACTAAGAAACCGAGTCTGCAAATGGCAACAAGCACGTGACTTCGCCAAAGAAGTCCGCAACTAGCACCGAGCATTGAGACTACCACCAAGTCCGCAACTTGCAACAAATATTATTTTTTCGACCAATAAGTTCGCAATTGCCATCAAGTACTGAAACTTTGACCACCGAATCTGCAATCCGCAAATGACATGGAATACAACTACATTGACCGTAAATTCCAAAAACCGCAACATCGAATACTGAGCCCTCGACCGCCAAATTCGCAATCCGCCATTGGCACCGATTATATTATTGAGACCTTGGCCATATTCGCAATCCGTAATTAACACGTATTAAGGAACTGACCGCTGTTTCAGCAATCCACAACGGACTCCAAGTACTGAGATCGCCATAAAGTCCGCAATCTGCAACCGTCGCCGAGTCCTGAAACCACGACCACGAAGTCCGCAACTGGTACCAGATACCCGGACACCTGTACTAGTTGGTACCGGTTACCCGAGTATCACCTGGTAGGTACCACTGACAGTCATACTTGAATCAAGTATTACCTAAATACTTGCTGAGACCTCCTTCGGCATCTGATACCAAGGATTACTTGAAGACAGGTCTAGCCTACCTGGTACCAAGTACTCTAGATATAGACATTTAGTAACTTGGTGCTCGAAACCTACCAGGTACCTAGTACTCTTGAGGTACCTGGTACTCAAGTCCATTAGGTAATTGATATCAGATAATTTCTAAGAACTTGGCATCATACTCAGCGCCAGGTGGCCGGATCTACCTTAGAGTAAATATTTAGTATTTCGCCTGAAATAACCAGCGCTTCTATCCTTGTGGACAAGATTGCCCCGAAGAGGTGGAGCAATAGAGGTGTGGTTAGGAGAGCTTTGAGGAGAGTAACTAATGCAGGGATGGTAGAATTGTCTAGATTAGTTTTCAATTATAATAGAATGCTGCGTGACTCTGGTCCGTTGGGGTCACTACGGTCACTAACATACTGACCACATAAAAACTACGTACAGACAGTGTTCCAAAAATGCAATCGCTCTTTGAAACATCCCCCTTTGTCGAGTCTAGTCCCACGTGCGTGTTTGCAAATGTTCAAACTGATGACGACCATTTTCAAGACACAACTGATAAGTTAGACCAATGAATCCAACAACGTTACGAAACATTAAAATATAAGAACATTTTTAGGACACCCTGTATACGTGAGTGGTCTGGCAAATACTATCAGTTGCTGACGTCATATGAAGATCAAATATGGATGTCGCGTTATTCGTATCATGATGGCCCTTGAATATTCCCAAAGGAGTTACTGCAAGCAAACTAAAAGGAGGCAACAGCCTGATTAAAAAGTTTCCAGGTCCTGTGTTATTCCTATCTACTCATAGATGGCATGTTAATCGCTGGCTGTGTGTGTGTGTGTGTGTGTGTGTGTGTGTGTGTGTGTGTGTGTGTGTGTGTGTGCGCGTGTGTTTACTGCATATACCTAACTAAAATATAGAAAAGAACCAACGCTCGTGGGGCCCTGTCTCTTACTCTCCAAAAACATAGTCTCAGTTTGGGCTACATCTCATGGTTCTCCAATGATCATACTTAGATTTAAATCCATTTATTATTCCAACTTGAGGTATATTACCTTCTAAGCTACTCCAAGTATTTATGCATATGTGTATGTGTGTGTGTGTGTGTGTGTGTGTGTGTGTGTGTGTGTGTGTGTGTGTGTGTGTGTGTGTGTGTGTGTGTGTGTGTGTGATTCACCATGGTCTTTGGATCACGTGTTGGACTCGTGATCGATAGCTATTTCCCTCCCGGAAGAGAGCTCAGAGCTCATATATGACCGATCTATGGGTAATGCTGTGACCTATACACGCACACACACCCAACTCCCCGCCCACGAGAGTTGGAGTAACAACCCGCAGCGCAGCGATACTGGAATTATTTCAGACCTGGGTGGGATTCGAACCCGGACCACCGTAGTGGCAGGCAGGAACTCTACCCCTGCGCCACAAGAGAGAGAGGGCGAGTGTGTGTGTGTGTGTGTGTGTGTGTGTGTGTGTGTGTGTGTGTGTGTGTGCACGCGCGCGCGTGCATGTCCACCTGCACGTTTATCTATATACTGTAGACTTGGACCAAGCAAGCCAACACTTGGCTACCCTCAACTTTTATGCCTCCCCTCCCTCCCCTCCCATCTTCACCTTTCCGCCCACCTTCCTCCCCATCCACACCTCACCTTGCGTTGCATAAGCATCCCACACATATCTCCCTACTCCCTCTTTAACCTTTGTTTCTGATCCCAAACACATGCTAACCTCTCTCACACATTCTCCCACTCCAGTCCTCATCCTGGTGTGTCGGAAAATCCGACGTGGTAACCGACACACGATTGGGCGCTTCGCCACTGACCGTTAACGGTCCCGGCTGGCGGTTATTTCAAAAGAATTTGAACATTCAAATCGCCACGCACGAGTATGTCCGTTGGCTGGCTCTAGACATTCCGAATGTTTCCTTTCTGACGTGAAGACTACACAAACTTATCCACTTGGGTGCTTCCCTTAACTGAATAAAATCGACCTATGGCAACCACAACATATTTCCTAAAACTTCTTGAACATATTCACATTGACTGAGGTTTCCCATCAGCTGAATAAAATCGCCTAGCGGCAGCCAGAATTAATACAATAGTAGGAACACTGACGTCATAAAACGAGCACACCGAAGTTCTTATCACACCGAATTCTCAAAATCATCGAAATTTTGACTTAAATGTCTTCCCCTTTTCTCAACTTGTTGCCAGACGAGTTCCACCTCTTCGGGGGTGAGGTTAGCTTCTGCCCAGTGACGGGTTTGTCGTGGGACGGAGTCTGCAATTACAGGGCCACCTCAACAACAGAGTGGTCAGAGGGAATGTCGAAGAGCACACGACACTATAGTCACCCCAGTGGCAATGAATAAATAGCTGAATATCATAAATGAAAATAATATATCAATAGGTAATTAATAAACAAAGATTAATCAGAACAATCAAAATAATAATAAACAAAAGTATGATCAAACCAAACCAAAATAACACAAACACAAATACTGTGGGCAATATATAAATAAAAAATACATCTATCTAAATAAACAAATAAAACAAAATAATAATAATAATAATAATAATAATAATAATAATAATAAGCAAATCAATCAAAACAGTTTCTGATCCTTGCATATCGTATGACAACGAATGCAGAACAAAACCACGAAAGCTGAACTTCCACAGTCAAGTTCAAGATTGTTGAAAGCAACGACACCTGACTGTCGCCTGGCGATTTTATTCAGCTGATAAGGAGACCCGTACGGACGTCAATGGGATGACCTTATCTCGATTAATTCCTTGGTTGTCTGTAGCTAAATACTTGTGTCTATTCTAAATGACGCCAAACTATTTTATTCTGTTGAGAGGAACCCGTTATCTGTCAAAGTGCTTTACTTGCGAAAAAATATATATATTTTTTCAATTTGCTTAATATCCTCAGCACATTTGACTCTTGGTATGACTATGACCAAAATTGATAAACAAGTAAATGAATTAATAAATAAATTTAATACATAAATTAGAATATGAATAATACATAAACTAATAAACAAATTAAATAAAAAAACAAAAAATAGGATAAAAAAAAAACAATAAATCAACCAATGAATTAAAAAATGGGAAGAACAAATTACGAAATATGGAGGTACCTGGCATCCAGCCTCCGCTGTGCATTAACCTTTGACATTATCTGCCACAAAGAAGACCATCTCGCCAGGTGTCCATCTGTCCGTGGCTCAGGATCGAACCTGTGTGTCGCGCCAATACCACGCAAGGGTCGGTAATATATTACCAACGATTCTATCCTTGGAAGCTACATCGCGCGTTGAATCACAGGTGTAGTAGAGTAGCCGAAAGGGGTGGCAGTAATAAATAAATAGATAAACAAACAAATAAATACATAAATAAATAAATATGAATAAACAAGAAAATCAAATAATAAGAAAAAATGAAAAATAGCAGAAAGGAGGGATAGTGAAAATAAAGTAAAATAAAAACAAAACTTAAATAACAAATAAATGGATATATAAAATAATAAAAAGTAGCAGGAAGGAAGAATGGTAAAATAAACAAATCAATGAATAAATAAATAAATAAATAAATAAAAAGTGATCAGCATTCATTCACAAAATGGAAGGCTACGTGACTCTGGTCCACAGGGGTGTCCTCCCCACCCTCCCACCTTATCATACGAACTTGGATAACGTTATCGCATTGTACAGTTGGGTTAAAAAGTTTTGAGCCAAACTCTGCTTTTCATCCAATAAATCACACGTTTCATTCATTTCTCTATTCATGCTTTCCCTTGAGAACAAGTTATGACCACCTATGCCCTATGTGCTAGGCAGTTGACTCCAAATATTTTACTCCGTCAATACTGTACGGGTTCTATAATGACACCAATCCGGTCCTGAGTCACACATTTTTCTTTAGGACTAGAAAAATCTTTACCCAAACCAAAATACTAATTTTATGGTTTTTAACATTCTTTCTATTAATATGATTTAACGTCGGAAGGCTAGGACGTTGCTCCTCACAAAGGAAATTGTAGCGTGGAATTTAATAAACCATGCCCTTGGTTCAACTTCGCCGGTGGCAGGATTCGAACTGCCATCCCCTCGACCTTCGCCGCAAGTAACGACGCCCTAACCCGCTCAGCCAGCGAGCTTCCTTTCTGTTATTATTATCATTATTATTATCATTATTATTATTATTATTATTATCATCATCATTATTATAATTTGTCTCTTCTTTGACATCTCTGTGACTCGACCTTTTCGGATAGAGACGAAATAAAAAAATCAGTTCATATATTTCTTTACACAATTTTTGGTCTACAATAGCGTTTCATTGTGTGAAAAAAATCCTAATGTTTACCGGATAAGAAATACAAAAACCATCTTGTGTAAATCCGTTCATACATTTCTTTACAAAACTCCGCTTTACAATATAAAGTGTGTTACTGTGCGAAAAAGCTCCCAATAATTCGATATAAAAACACACACAAAAATAAATAAATAAAACGTCACACTTGACAACAATTATAAAGGAGACAATCTCTTCGCTATGGAGATGAATAAAATCGTCTGACGGCAACATCATTCAGTGCATCCAGAATGATTAGACATCTAGAATGACTTCATCAACCATTATAACATCATTAGAAACTATGACATTAAAATGTGACGTCATGAGAAATTGTCACTAGAAATGATGACGTCATTAGAAAGCATTACGTCACTAGAAATGATGACGTCATTAGAGATAGTGATCTTTATCGCTTCTTGAATGCATTTCTATGCTTCTTCGATAACGTTTGGATCCCTGATAACCGGCTTCGGCTTAATGACCCGAAAACACGCAAACGAACAAGTGAACTTGAAGATGTCATTTGCGTGCGCACGTGCGTGCGTGTGTATTTACCTAGTTTACTTTATCAGAATTTAGACAAAGCTCACATATCGTCTATTTGTCTATTTGTACTTTGAAACGAGTTCTCGTGGGTGAATGGAGAAGGGTTGCGTATGGATGATGCTGTGATGCATGAGGGGGAGTGGGTGTGGGATGGGGGGTGAGGGAGTATGTATGAGAAATAAATTGACGCAGCCCGAGGGCTTTCTCCCCGTCTTCTCCTTTTCTGCATGAGGGGACAAACGGGGGAGGTCGCCGATTTAATGAAGCGGCCTGTGCTATGTCTTGCGGCACTGCTTCTGACCAAGGACAGTGGACAAGATGCAGGGATGACCCGTCATCCAGGAGGTGCCAAGGATGGAAGAGGGTAGAGGGGAGTGGAGTATGTAGGGGATGGAATGAGTGGGAGTGGTTTCTATGCTTTTATTTTTTGGCTACCTCTCTTATATGGGGGAAAAAGCCTTTGGTATATGTATGTATGTATTTCTTTTCATTTGTCTATATTTTTGCCTGCGATGGTGACAGGTCTAGACTGAATGCAGTGTGCGTTTTGACTTGCTCTGTTTTATTTCTATATTGTTTTGTTTTATTTTTTGTCTTTGGGTTTCTGTGTTTATGTTCTGTCCTCTGCCTTCTATCTCATTTCACAGAGAGAGAGAGAGAGAGAGAGAGAGAGAGAGAGAGAGAGAGAGAAAGAGAGAGAGAGAGAAGAGAGAGAGAAGAGAAAGAGAGAGAGAGAGAAGATAGAGAGAAGAGAGAAGAGAAAGAGAGAGAAAAGGAGAGGGAGCGAGCGAGAGAACGTGTGTGTGTGTGTGTGTGTGTGTGTGTGTGTGTGTGTGTGTGTGTGTGCGCGCGCGTGTGTGTGTGTATTTATCTAGTATCTTACGGGAAAGGGGAGCTAAGCTCGTGGTGTGTGTGTGTGTGTGTGTATGTGTGTGTGTGTGTGTGTGTGTGTGTGTGTGTGTGTGTGTGTATGCATGTATACATGAACATGTACACACAAACACAGCAACCATGCTACAAACTCCAATTAATTAGTCTCTCCTTCTTTACTCTTCCCTCTTCCTCTTCCACTCCCCACCTCACCCTTCCACCTCGTACCAGCTGTCAGTCTTCACTGCATGAAGCTGTCGCCCAGGTCCAGCTGTTGCAGTGCCTCTGAGTGGCCCTCTGCAGTGCCACTGGCCACCAGGTCGTTACCAAGGTCATTGTTCTTCCATCGCGTTGGGACTCGTGTCCTTAATAAAGGGTGATTTGGTCATTCGGGGACTTAGTTAAGAAATGTTTCCCCACACTTGGTAATGAGAGAGCTGTGCATCTGAGGATGAAGACACGCACGCCCGCCCGCCCGCCCGCCCGCTCACTCACTCACACACACATACACACACACACACACACACACACACTATTGCATTATGTGAAGATGAAGATTTTTATCTCTCCATTGAAAATTCACACGCACGCACGCACGCACGCACGCACACACACACACACACCTTATTACAATATGTGAAGATGAAGATTTTTATCTTTCCATTGAAAATTCACACACACACACACACACACACTCACTATGTCATGAGTTTCATGTATTAAATTCCACAAGGACTTTATGACACTACATATTGAGATTCTTTTTCACAGAGAAAAAAAAATCTTCATCTATTCCTTTCAGACCTAATAAAAGGGGTGGGTGGGCAAGACCAATTATGGTAACTTAAATATTCATTTTATTCCGGCTAACGCCAACTGATTTCAGTCATATTTCAGGATTCCTTGCCTGTTAAAGGGTGAAGCACAGAAGTTTAATTGCTCTGCGAATGACTAACTAATGATTACTGTACCTGATGGTCGCACCTGTTTGGCTTCCGAACACTTGTGAAGACTCGAAGCTTACCTACCAAAAGAAAAGAAATACAAGTGATTAGTATACGAAAAGAAAAACGATTTATGTAACACGGCTTTGGATTATTTTTTCCCGTAGCCAAGATAAGGAGAATGAGGAAGAGGAGGGGAGAGGAAGAGAAGTGGGAGGGAGGAAGGAAGAGAGGAGGGAGGAAGACGAGAAGAGGACGGAGGAGAGAGGTGTAGAAGAGTTGTTCTTCATCGTCCATAACCAGCGCTTCTATCCTTGGGGTCAGAATCGTGCCAAAGAAATGGGAGTTGTCTGTAGAGATGGTATAGGAGAGATGTAAAGAGACCGGCATACCGGAAGTATAGGAGAAATCAAAAGTGATCAAAATATTTTCTTTTCTTTGAAAGGAGATTAACCTCCAACAATGAAACAATTCTGTGTGACTCTGGTCCATAGGGATCCCACCAAAGTCCCTAAACAATTAATAGTAATAAATGTATTCAGTCAATACCTCACAGGAGGAAGAGGAAGAGGAAGAGGGAGAGGAAGGAAGAAGAAGAGATATTGCTCAATATTCAAGAATTCAATTCAGTGTTTATGTTACGCAGCGCCTATGTGTAATATATTTTATTGCCAACGACAAGAGAGAAGGGGAGGGAGAGGGAGAATGGGAGGGGGAGGGAGAGGGGAAGGGGGAGGGTACGTGGGGAGAAAGAAGAGGGAGGAAGGTAACAGGAGAGGAACGTAGAGAAAGAAGAGGAATGGATGGAGGCGGCATAGAGAAGAGGCAGTGGAAAAGAGAAGAAGGGAAAGAGGAGGAGGGAAGGAGGAAACGAAGGAAAGAGGAGAAAAGAAGGGAAAGGGAGAGAAGGAGAGGAAAGGGGAAAGAAAAAAGATGGCGATGGGGGAGACAGAATGGGAAGAAGAACAAGAACAAACGGGGGAAAGGAAAAGAGAGGAGGGGAGAAGGGAAAGAGAGGGGACAGGAGGAAGGGAGAACGAGAAGAGAATGGAGGGGAAAGAAGAATATAAAAGAATAACAAAGGGAAAGAGAAGAGGAGGAGGATAAAGGGTGAAGAGAGAAAGAGAAGAGGGAGGAAATGGAAAAAGAGATTAAAGAGAGCAAAAAGAAGGGAAAGAGGGAAAAATAGAAAGTGAGAGGAAGAGTGAAAGGAAAAAAGAAAGGAAAAGAGTGAAAAATGGAAAGGAACAATTAAAGGAAAAAGAACGGAAAGGGAGATGGGGTAAATAGTAGAAAACGAAAGTGTACAAATAAAAGAGAGCGAAGAGAAAAGAGAGAGAAGGGAAAGAAAAGAGAAGCAAAAGGAAGAAGAGGAGGAGGGTGGAGGGGAAGAGAAGGGGGAACTAGCGACAAGAGCATCTCATAAGGCGTCTGTCTACAACAAATGCTTTATTAAATTCCTGGCCAGGTTCTTTGCATTTTACGAGTCAATGGAAATGCTTTTTAAGATATTCTATCAGCACAAAGAGATTCTCACCATTTCACCATCGCTGTTCTTCAACATAATGGATTAATCATCACATCAATCCTAATAATTTCGTTCACAAAAAATAAAATATACAAACAAAAATTGTAGATAAATAATAATAATGACTGTCTCCCAAACAAACAAACAGATAAACACATAAATCAATCAATCAATCACAGCAGACATTTCCATCTCCATCGACATAACTCTTGTGGTCTTTGTGATACTCAAGCCTATCCACCACGTCAACTCCCGGACAAGAATTAAACAAATAAATATAAATAAAAATAAATAAGAATAACTAAATAGATAGACATACAAATAAACAAACAATAGGGACGTAACTAAATAAAAATAAATAATAAAAAAATACAACAATAATACTCCTTCCAGCAACTAATCACCAAAAACTGAGGTAGAAAACGCTCTGCCGTTTTAACAACCATGACTTCTTGCACTACTCTCCCAATCCCACTCCCTCCTCCTCCCCCTCTCCTACCAGCTCTAGCTCCTCCTCCTTCTCCTCCTCCTCTACCTTCCTCTTCCAGGACTCCGCACCTACACGTTAAGCTTGCCTGCCATTTCTAGAGTTCCTAGTCAACTTTCTAAACATACTAGCGAATACTTCCACTAGATTAGTCACCATTACCTCACCACTTCACCTCTTGCTGACACAAATCCTCCTCTTCCTCTTCCTCCTCTTCTTCATTCCATTCTTCTTTCACTCAAACCCTTCCCTTTCCTCCTCCTCTTCCTCCTCTTTTTCTTCATTCCATTCTTCTTTCATTTAAGTCCTTCCCATTCCTCTTCCTCTTCTTCTTTCACGCAAAATCCTCTCCCCACACAGCTCATTTCCTCACTTTCCTCTCCCCCTCTCCCTCCTCCTCCTCCTCAGGTCCCCCCCACACCTTTTTCGACTCCTCGTCTCCTCCCTCCTTTGTCGACCCTCGTCTCAAGATCATGACCCATTTACTGATTCCTACTCGGTCCTCTCACCTCACTCCCTCCCTCGTCTCCTTCTTTCATCCACTCTCCTTTTTCTTTATTCACACCCCTATCTCGCCCCCTCTCTCTCTCCTCCTCCCAACTCCTCTTTTTCTCTACCTGTACGTCACTGTTTACCCTCCTCTCCCCCTATTTCCTCCTCCTCATTTTTCTTCCTCCTCCTCCTCCTCCTCTTCCCAACTTACTTTTCCTCACCACTTCTCCTCTCCTCTACACCGTTAATTACCCTCCCCTTCCTCCTCCTCTTCCTCTCCTCCTTGGCCGGGCCGCTGGGTTCACCCATCCCTCATTACTGTGGTATTTGCCATCCCCCCAACCTTGTTACCGTTATCTTCCTCTTGCAACTCCCCCCTCCCCCCAACTCCACCTCCCCTCCTCCCTCTCCCCCCACTCCACCCCACCCCAACTCCCTTCCACGTGCCCTCCCTATTACCGCTTGTACTCGTGTTCCCTTGGATCATCCTACACTTGCCTTTTTTTCTATTATAGGTAAGTGTACATGTAGTCTCAGACATACACGCACACACACATACGCACACACACATACACATGCACACACACACACACACACACACACACACACACACACACACACACACACACACACACACACACACAAGCACGCACACACACACACACACACACACACACACACACACACACACACACACACACACACACACACGGACACAAACGCGGCACCACTGCTTACTGGTGTAATGGTACGGTGCTCGCCTGCTAAATTTGCGGTCTGGGTTCGGTCCTCGCCCAGGGCTGAGAAACCATCACAGCACTGCAAATCGGCACCCCGGTCTGTTGGGCAAGGAGTTGCGTGTGTGTGCGTGTGTGTGTGTGTGTGTGTGTGTGTGTGTGTGTGTGTGTGTGTGTGTGTGTGTGTGTGTGTGTGTGTGAAAATCACAACATTAATGGTAGATCGGGACATATATCATCTCTGAGTTCTCATTCGGGGGGGGGGTAATAGCTGTCGATCACGAGTCCAACACATGATTCGAGCAGAGAATCACACACACACACACGCATATATGACAGCAATACGTCCACTCCATTGCTTTTGCAGTAAAACTCAACATCAACGAAAATACACACAGCACACACACACACACACACACACACACACATATATATATATTATATATACATATATATATATATATATATATATGTGTGTGTGTGTGTGTGTGTGTGTGTGTGTGTGTGTGTGTGTGTGTGTGTGTGTGTGTGTGTGTGTGTGTGTGTGTGTGTGTGTGTGTAACATGAGTCTCACTAAAAAGTAAGTAGCCCCGCCCATGCACGCCCACACCTTTTGGTCCATAAATCTCCTCCCCCGCCGCCCATATAAAAAAATCACTGGATCTGCGTCGCATGTTCTTGTATCGATAATTCTTTTTTTTTTTTAATGAATTGTATATAATTCAATGAGATAAAGGGAGAGGAGGAAAACAAGGAACTGGCAATGATTCACAGGTATTCAGAAACATGACTCTCTCTCTCTCTCTCTCGCCTCGTATTACTGAGGGCATGTTTTATGCAACGTATATTCTAATGACTTTAATCACATCTCTACGGACCAGAGTCACGCATAATTCTTTTATGACTGGGGACTGATCTCCACTCAAACTATGAATGCTGATCACTTTTAACTTTTATTGCTCCTGCTCTCTTCATTAAATATTTTCTTTGCCACCTATGTGATTTTACTTGTCCGGAATATTATTGTCAAAAAGGACAGCAGCACTGTGTGTGTGTGTGTGTGTGTGTGTGTGTGTGTGTGTGTGTGTGTGTGTGTGTGTGTGTGTGTACAGTCAAAAGAAAATGAGTGTAAAAATAATAATAAAAATATCAACAACAATAATTATAATCCCACGATACCATGGTGCTCTTTAAGGATTTTTCTTTTGGCCGACGCCAGGAGTGCAATCAACGCCACTTGGCTTATTATGTAACCTCTGTCATCTTTGACAACCCCCCACCCCTCTCCCCTTCCTTAGTTGTGGGTTCGAATCCCGCACTTCTCTCCGATTCCCAGCAGTGGCTGTTACCTGCCCCCAACAGTCCCTAAAGCGCATAATAAAGCACAAGTGACGGCTTCGGCCGCAGCTATTCAGCGCCTCCTGGTGTACGCTCCCAACATTGCGTGTCTGTTTCTTTCTTCTTCAGTCTAACCTCACCTAGAGTGTCTTGAACGGTTGCTATGGAGACGAAATACAAGGTCAAACGTTCTTCTGATTCTGGGCAACGCTGGCGGCCATTACGTGGGCGTTTGTGAGGAAACACGTGAGCATTATCCTTATCCCCCCAAAATATATATATTTACATATTGCTTTGTTACACATAATCTTTACTATAATATTCCCAAGGTCTATCACCACTATCACTACCACCACCAATACCATCATTAGTAACACCCTCAACAGCACCATAACAACCACAACCCCTACCACCACCATAACAACCACAATCCCTACCACCACTACCAAGATTATCCCAACCACAACCACCACTAAATTACTCATCACTAACACCCTCAACACCACCACAACCTTCACAATGCGACACACAAACACCCGCACAATCTCCCTCTCCCTCCCCTCCCTCCTTTTCACATCAATAGAACGGAACACCTGTGAACACCTGTATACTTCGTACAGGTGTGCACAAAAGCCCATCAATTCTTGTCTCTGACGCACTTAATACCCTGTCCCTGAGCTCCGATAAACCCTAGAGCCGCAATAAGCCCCAGAAACTTAGCAAGCCTTAAGTTCTTAATAATCTTCAAATTCCCAATAGGCCTCAGTCCTTATTACGCCTTAAGCTCTCAGTAATCCCCAGGCTTCATTAAGCCCCAGACAATAACCCCTGGGTTTACAATAAGCCCTAGACTCAGTATGCCTTAGATTCTAAATAGACCCCAAAGTCTTAAGCTCTAACCCTCAATAAGCCTCAGACTTTCAATTAGACCAAGAATCACATTAAACCTGAAAATAATAAAAGACAAAAAGCCTCAAAACCTCGATAAGCCTTAAGGTTTCAATAAAACCCAGAACCACAGGTCTCAGGTCCACAGGAAGTTCCAGGCTTTCAATAACCCCAACAAGCCCTAAACCTTGAATAAGTCCCAGACCCTGAGGTAGCCCAGACCTTGAACAAGCCTCAGACTTTAGCCGAGGCTTTCAATAAGCCCCACACCTTCAACAAGCCCCATAATTTTACTGATCCCCAAAAATTTTAAGAAGCCCCAAAACCCCTTAGACCCTTAATCAGTAAGCCCACACCCCTTAATAAGTCCAAGGGCTTTATTCAGCCACCTTCACAATGAACCACGTTCTTGGTGAAGCTTGTAACTCATAGCCCTTATCAGTAACTAACCAATCCATCCCCCACTCCCTCTCCCTTCCTACCAACGGAGAGATTGCCCACCAAAACTTATGTTGCTCAACTGACTTTGAATGTGAAAAGAATTTGTAAACTAATAAATACATAAACAAATAAAATTATGATTTTGAATTGAGTGTTAAAAAATTATAGCCCATTTTTATCGACCCCTTCCATATCTGATGGCACTTTCCCCTCTTATATAGTCTGCCGTGAGGTGATTTTATTAATTTCCGATGCGAAGGGGGTGAATTGGGAGTGTTACACTCGGAATATTCCCAGACCGGATATGACGTCATCAATTAAGAAAAGAAAATGGTGACCCACTTGTGAACTCATTTCCTGTTTACTTCATTACATAAAAGCCACGACCCCCCCCCCCGTAACGTGTAGTCCCTTTCTTATCGTTGTACCTGGCGCACTTCATGCCATGGTTGAAGCACCACACAACTTTATTAAACCGAGAGTAGGACACATCCGCACACACACGTACACTCATTCCCTCACTCATTCGCACACTCCTTAACGCACACGAACGCGCACTCATTCACTCATTCGCACCCTCACGGACTCGCTGGACACTTGGAGGGCGTTGCCCCCCGAACACCTGTCCAGCACCTCTGTCCGGGGAATCCTCCTCCTCCTCCTCCGGCCTACAGTAGGTCTTGTCGAGGAACCCCGAGTTTCTTCTTGTCGTCGCAGAGCAGAGGAAGCCGGCGGGCACTCCGAACACTTGCTTGAGTGCCGCCGGTCGAGGTACTCCTCTGTCTCTTCGGCCACCGTCGCGTCGTGTCGCGAGTTGGTGCGCAGGTCCCCGGGGCCCCACCAGGCTCCCACGACGCGGTCTTGACAGGTGGCGTCTCGCTGAGAGCGAGCGAGCACTCCGAACACTCGCGCAAAGTGTCGCCGCTCGGAGTGCCCTTCTTCTGGCCGCGGCTTCGCGCCGATCCTTCCCTGATCGGCGGTCACGATGAGGATCTCGAAGTCCTTTGGGGCGTAAGTATTCCGTGTCGGAGACGCCATCCCTAGTCGTCGGTCCTGTCAAGTGTCACCGACCGAGGCGGTGTCCCTCGTCGCGCCCAAATGACCAGTCTCGTGGGCAGCGGAAACTTCTGCTCACGACCGGAGGGAACATCTATCGGACTAAAGCCAACATGCAAACGCACACACATATATATACATATGTTTGTTTGTTTGTTTGTGTGTGTGTGTGTGTGTGTGTGTGTGTGTGTGTGTTTGCATAAAGTCACAGCAATACCCAAAAATTGGGCCGTATATAAACTCAGAGGTCTCCGTGAGGGAAATAACTGTCGACCATGAGTCCAACACGTGATCGAAGACTACGGTGATTTACATACCACATATATCTACATAAACTAATGCTCATGCACACAGACACTTACACATACACATATCCACATGCAAACACAGACACGCATAAAGTATACACCTCATATAATGTACGCACAGACACAAATGCATACATACTGCACATATATGAATACAATTAAAAATGCGAGTTTATGATAAAACCCTTCGTTTTTCTTGTCTAAATAGCCTGTGGTCATCGTAATCTCCACATTAATAGTAAATCCCTAAATCTTTTCGTAAATATATATATATATATATATATATATATATATATATATATATATATATATATATATATATATATATATATATAAATTCGCAGACTTCAAACTCCAAAATCCACTTTGAGATTTTACTAAAACCTGCCCAAAATATGCCTTCCTTGCTCTCTCTCTCTCTCTCTCTCTGTGTGTGTGTGTGTGTGTGTGTGTGTGTGTGTGTGTGTGTGTGTGTGTGTGTGTGTGTGTGTGTGTGTGTGTGTGTGTGTGTTTCCACAAAGGTCCTGAACACTGCCATTATCAAATCGCCAGGAAATCTAAATCAGCTGTGTGTGTGTGTACGTGCACGGGAACCTCAATCCACAGGGATTTAATTGTCATGATCTACTTCAATCCAGTGTATGCCAACTATGGTTATTGATTGAACACTTTATGATTATCAATGTATAATTGTATTATTTTCTATCGGTTGAAAAAAGGTTAAAAATTACCTATTTCATAGATTTTGATGTAACTACTAACTTCAAGTAACTTGAATCATTTAATCCACGGTTAAAACACATGCGCAGAATGTAAAATTTATTAATCAATTTCTTAATTCTAACTTAATAGTAAAACCTAAACCTAACTCAGTCTCTACTATCTAATATTTGACCCATGGAATGCGGGAAAAAAAAAAATCGTTTAAGAATATAACTAAAGTCCTGCGGGATAGATGATCCTAAAACACTGATCTATAAAACAATAAAATGAAAAAATATATAAATAAATACATAGATTAGTGAAAAATATGAATTTGGAAAAAAAAAAAAACGCTGAACATTATGCCATGCGATTAAAATGTTAGAATCAGTTAAATTACAGCCAAAACATAAATGAACTGATGAGAAACTATCAAAACAAAACACCAAATAATAGATTGAGTTACTTGACAACTCCAAGAAGCAAAACGTCTTCTTATGAAGGCTCTGTGCCCACACGGTGTTTCTTATGATAGAGATATACCAAGATGCTGCTTCCCACCAGGAAGTTCGATAACACAAATCAAAGATAATGGTAGGTTTACTGTAAGCCTACTCTCATCTATGCACACACCGAAGCGTAGCTATACTCGTATGTAGTGCAGGGTAAAACGAACTCAAATTAACAAGTGAACCGAAGCGATGGTTTACATAAGCTGATGACAAACTACACCAACACG
Organism: Oratosquilla oratoria; assembly: GCF_046742065.1. NCBI lineage: Eukaryota > Metazoa > Arthropoda > Malacostraca > Stomatopoda > Squillidae > Oratosquilla > Oratosquilla oratoria. Next base: position 22,717,699 of record NC_134810.1, on the reverse strand, counting down.
TTGACGAGCCAACAAGGATGTGGGGTGACGTCACACCATTAACGACGGGCCTCTTCTTCACAAGACTAAATAATGAGGTGACACACGATTACGCAAGTGTGGCCACGTTCTATTATAGTTTGGTGTCATCCCATCCCAACACAGTGATCAAGTATTTACATAGGAAAAAAATAAAAACACAAATGCTGTCTATGGAGCAAGGATAGGCAAGATTGACCACATCCTATAGTAGTTTGACGTCATAAGAAACCATGACACACATCAAGAAAAGGAATTAAAAAGTGACCATGAATTACAATGAACTACGATGATAACGCAAGCCGACTCTACGCAGTCGGGTGGATATGTACAAACACACACACGCGCTCACACAAATATTAAGTATAGGTGGTTAGGCAACAATGACATGACGATCATTAGGCAAGACTGGCCACGTTCTCTTTAAGTCCGACAATCTCAGCCTTGGCACAGATCAAGAAAATGAAAACAAAAGAGGAAAGATTAAACCTCGATGGAGGAACATACAGACAAGAAACTTTTACTGTGATAAAGAATAGTGTTACATAGAGATTACATAACGGAAATAGGCACTACGAAAAGTTCTTAGAAATGAACAATGGTGGTTGCGTCACCAAGGCCAAAGTACCAACGGAAATGAAATATTAGTTCAACAAACACAAAATACTGAAAGTAAAGGAAATTATGAAGATTGTCTGGGAGAGGTACAAATGTGAAGACAAGTCTCTCGACTCTTCACGTGCATGTATTGGCCGAGGCATTGAATTTACATTAATACCTACAAATACCAAGGGATTTTCCCCCTTACAAGAGAGGTAGCCAAAGTCAAAGTCATTAATCCATTCCCACCCACTTCATCCCCACATACTCCACTCCCATTCACTACCCCTTTCTCCCTCCCTCTTTTCTTGGCTCCTCCTAGTTGACGGGTCATCCCTGCATCTCGTCCAATGCCCTAGATCTGAAGCCATGCAGCAAGACACAGTACATCCACAGCAAGGCCGCTTCGTTTAATCGCCGAACCTCCTTCACCGTCCTCTCATGCAGAAAAAGAGAAGACGGGGAGAAATACCTTCGAGCTGCGTCAAAATGTCATTCACACATACTCTCTCAGCCTTCCTGTCTAGCCTACCCTGTCATTAGCCTTTTCCAAATCCATAAAGGCCCAAAAACCATCCTTACCTTTTCCTAAATCTCTCACATATCTGCCTTACCACAAAATTTATAATAATAATAAAAATGATAATAATAATAATAATAATAATAATAATAGCAATAATAACTAATAACTTAAAACAATCATACTGACAATAATAATAATCATTATTATTATTGTGATGATAATAATATAAAGTCTTCAAATGATTTTTGGTAACAAGAGTAAACCATGTTATCAATCTTACAAATTGCTACATTTTTCTCCAGTCACCAGATACCTATACTAAACACAACACTGCAAATGTTCTGGAATTACGTAAACCCATTTCACATGCAAAAAATAATAACATATAATAAATAAATATATCGCCAGTGAAAGTCTTGGTAAAGCATGTACACGAAAGACTGTTTTTCTCTGTCTGTTACCAAACACCAACACTTCCTCATCGTCCCCTTCTCTCTCTCTCTCTCTCTCTCTCTCTCTCTCTCTCTCTCTCTCTCTCTCGCAACTGCACATCGGGCACAAGAAAAAACACGAACACTGTAAGTCTTCGCTATATCAATGCCAGGCAATTTCATTCAGTCGAGGCGCCCCCCCCCCACCTCCCTTCAGTGTACAACAAAAGGGATTCAACTCCATGAATAGAACTGGAATTGGCGTCTGGAATTTGGCGTCAGCAAATACAACGCGAAGGGGGAACTGGGCAGAATCCACCACCACAGTGCTTGCCGCATACCAAATGCCAAGGTGAGGAGGTCACGCCATGAGGCGATTAGTTCTAAGCCAATGTCGTCCACTCTTTACTGGGACTGGAGACTGGAGGAATCGAACTTGGTCACGATGGAAACTAACTTGAGAACCCTTAACAAGTGAACGCATACAAAATAAAACAAATGAATAGGTCATTCAATACATATATAGATAAATGAATATATAAAATTAATACATAAATAAATCAAATAAATAATATACAAAATAAATACAAAAATTTATCTAAAACAGTCACGAAAATAGAAGCATTGCGGACTCCGAATAGAATTCCACAAAACAATTGCCTGGGGCACATTATATAAAAAGAAAAAAAAAAAATGAAAACACACTAAACTAAAGTAATATAAAGATCAGTCAAACTGGCAAACGTGCATCACGAGAAGGATTACCAATATTGAAGGATACATGAACTAGATGGTTTGCTTCTTAGGTTATCAATATCAAAAGGAAAGACGGACAAGGGCGTAGTGCACGATTCCCAAGGATTACAAATGATGACAAAGGGAAGAGCCTACCGCCATGAGACCTTTTGGTCCATAACTAGGTCAGATGCTAAGAAGTGAGAGTTAAACGGGAAAAAATATAATAAACAAGCGAACCAAACCATTGGCAGTTATTGCAGCATATTGTTTACAATGTACAAATGTAAACATAGAAAAAATAACCAGGGGCTTTATCCTGTGGTAAGTTGGCGAAGCAAGATGGGAAGGACAAATTTTCTAAGTACTGAAATGAAAAAGTTGAGTAGCTTACGCCAGGAGACGCTCAGTAGCTGGGCCGGTACCTACGAATTGCTTGGGACTGGTGGGGCAGTCAATGCTGGGAATCAGAGGTGCGGGATTCGAACCCACAACTAAGCACACACACACACACACACACACACACACACACACACGAGACCAACACGTGATCCAAGGCCGTGATGAAAACCGTTGTGAATCACTTGCACATGCACACACACACTTCACGCACGTGAAGCCACCCCACCCCCACCCCCACCCCCCACTCGGGACACCGTTTCCTTGTCCGTAAAGGCTATGCCTCCGTCTTCTTCTTTTCCTCCTCCTCCTCCTCTCGTACTCATTCCTCCACCCCTCCACTTCCTACTAAGTCCTGCACTCCACGACCTTTTGCTCTCCTCCACACCCTCCCTCCCTCTCTCACCACACTACCATTCTCCACTCACCATAATGCTCGTTCTCCCAATATCATTCCCACTCCTAATTCCATTATTTTTCCTCCTCCTCCTTCTATTCCTAGTACTCCACCTCCTTCTCCTTATTACACTCCTCCTCCTCCTTCTTCTACCGAATTCTTCTTCCTCTTCCTACTTCTATTCGTCTTTCCTGATCCTCTTGTTTCTATTCTTTTATATAATGAGGGAAAAATCAATAATTTTCCTCCTCCTCATCATCGCACGCCTCCTCCTTCTACTTCTTCATTCTACTTCTATTCTTCTTTCTCCATATTCTCGTCTTTCTCTTCCTTCACCTTACTCCTCCTCCTCCACCTCCTCCTTCACCTTCTGTTCCCCTTAGCATACTTAAATTGTAGAAGTTTTAAGCCTTTTGAGATGCTGGTATCGAGATTTACTCAACTGATTTACACACACACACACACACACACACACACAATGTACAGCACCCAAGATAGTTCCCACGGTAAAAGACATATCGTATAAGAAATTATCAGAAAAGCTAGACGTCCAAAAAAGTGAATAAATTATAATGGAGACTGCAACAAGAGGACAAGTAGAGACGCTGAAAATACAAAAATACGTAAATAAATAGATAAAAAAAAATGGAATATGTAAGAAATAGTTTCCCTTAGTTATTTGTGGGATGATGTAGATAAGGATATTATCCAGTCAAAAACTAAACTGAAAATAAAATAAAATAAAAAACAAAACCAAGATGGAGACAAGAAAAATATTTTTGTATGCCATAATTAGGGAAATACAATTAGAAAAACACACACGCACACATACACTGAACAGGTATTAGTCTAAAAGGATAAACGCAGCCACAAAACGTGTCCCAAGCAATACACCCTCAAGTACGAGGAAGAAAGACTCGTTACTAAGGAAGAAGAGGGAGCCGACAAAGTGCCTGTTGTTATTCAAAAGGGGTCCACTGGATTCCGTAGTTCGTCAGCAGTCAGGCGGTGTCCTTTTAAGGTCATGGATGTCAACGCAAGAGGTTTTCTTTCTGTTTTACCAGCGTTTTATATTACTAACATTAGCATCTCTCTCTCTCTCACACACATTTATACACACACACATATGATATAATACCCGAAATAGCTTACTGTCACCACTTTACTTCTCTTTTATATTTCTTTGCGCACGCACGCACGCACACACACACGCACACACACGTCACAGCTACTTCGGGAGTCTAGAACCAATATCCTGCATGGGAAATCTAGAATACTGAGAAAACCCCCATTCACAAAGAAATGGCGAAAAATTGGTCATCGTCAGTCCAATTTTGGATTTTCCTATTTGCACCATCTCGTTTCCCAATTGACATCAAAGACACAACTGTTCGCACATGCACACATACATACAAATATATATATTTACGTACATGTTCGCCTTTTGCACACATGTACACAAATTTGCTCATACACAAATGTTTATACATACGTATATTCATATATATTCATATACTCACCTACTGTGAATGCAAACAAATACAGGTTTATATGTGCATACATACACAAATCATCATGCATACATACATACATGCACACGTGCACACACACACACACACACATACATGCATGTATGCACATAACGACTTTGTTTCTGTTCCGTGAATGAACACAAAAACCTCTAATTGGCTCATTACTTAGGTTAGCTATTGCCCCGCCTTGGTGAGGTACACGCTGAGCACTCTCGTACCAATTACACGCTTTTGGCTATTCATATTCGATTTTGACCGGTGACTCGATCTCGCCTGGTGACTCGATCTTGCCGTGATTCAATCGTGCCGGGTGACTCGATCTTGCTGGGTGACTCGATCTTGCAGAATGGCTTGATCTTATCAAATGACTATTTTGCCGGGTGAATAGATCTTTCCGAATGACTTGATCTTATCTAAAGACTCGATTTTGCCGGGTGACTCGAGCTCTCCGAATGACTTGATCTTATCGATTGACTCGATTATGCCGAATGATTCAATTTTGCCGGGTGACTCGATCTTGCTGGATGACTTGATTTTACCGGATGACCATTACAGGTCGATGGCGCCTAATCTCTATCGATTATAATTATCCTTAGCGTGCAGCAATCCCATTTCATTTACATAGTCCAGACCAACACAAACGCTTTCCTGTTTTCAGGCTGCCACCAGGCGATTTTATTCATCTTTGTAGTACCATATCAATAAGAATGGGGTTCAGACGTTGGGGTACTTTATCAATGTAGAGCGAACTAATTCAGCTAAAGGAAGGTTCGAAGAATCGATTTTTCCGCTAAATCGGTTGTTCGTTTTTGTCCCCCTATTTAACGGAATTTTCCGTTGTATATTTCCGCTAAATACTATCATAGCAGCAGATAATGGAAAGGAGTCCGACTTAGCGAACATGTTTCCGTTAAACGAGGATATTCTGCTTTTGATCTTAAACTTCCGTGATTATGATCACGGGTTCCCTCTAATTAGAGGTTCGTTAAATCAGGGCTGAAAAGACGAATAAAATAGTCTGGCGTTAACCAAAATAAAATATATAAGGTGCAACACATGCCCCGGTCCATCTAGAATAAAATATCTTCGTGACACCCATACGGACCAGAGTCGCGCATACTTTTTACAAGGGTGGAGAATGGTCTCCACTCAAAGAGGCTCGTATAGGTCAGCTGTTCTTCCTGTACATGGACAGAAGCACTGGTGACCGACTGTTCTTTGTTATTTTCTAGCTAGGTCAAATGAGGTATCTGGTCACAAGGAGCAAAAGGTCGTATGTTCTTCCTCCTCCTCCTCTACGTACCCCTCCTCTTCTTCCTCTTCCTGACCCTGACCCTGACCCTCCTCCTCCTCCTCCTCTTCTCCCCTCTTCCTACTCCTGTCCCTCACCCTCCTATTCCTCCCACTCCTCCAACTCCTCTTCCTACCCATCCTTCTTCTCTTCCTGCCCCGTCTCCTCCTCCTCCTCCTCCACTTTATTGCTACCTTTCCTAATGTTAATATCCTTATCTATACTTTATCACTACCTCATTACCGTTTTATGAGTATACATATAATAACCTACTACTGCACTGATAAGATTTTATATTCTTTTCATTTCTACTAATATTATTATTACTATTACTATCATAAAGTTTGTGAGCCTTAATTTTAATACAATACTGATAAGCAATAACAATCCTAAAAAAAAACAATTACACAGTAACTGTGATAATAAATCTACAGCAATAACTAAAATAAATATAAAACAGAAAATAAAAACAAATAATACTCCAAAATCAGTAACTATAAGCACTTCAGAGCCAGAGATGGACAAATAGAGGTTGATAGATAGAAGAAGAAAAATTATTCACAATCCACACAACCCACAGCCACGAGACTATTCGAACGGACAGAAGCGCTGGTAAACTTCAGTCCAGTCTACCCAATCCAGAGACATGTGTCCCACCCTTGTCAGGACCTCGACCTCCAAAGCCCCTATGAGCTCCGTCAGCTACTAGAGCGTCCGCCACCGCTCTAACAGCCGCAGCCTCTCTTTTCTACTGCCCCTATCCCCCTCTGAATAGCTACACTATTCCACCTCCTCTCCACAAGGTGTGTCTTACATAAACACCACCGCACGGGCTCAAACAAAGCCCGTGGGAGTGACGACGACGACGACGACGACGACGACGACGACGACGACGACGACGAAGAAGAAGAAGAAGAAGAAGAAGAAGAAGAAGAAGAAGAAGAAGAAGAAGAAGAAGAAGAAGAAGAAGAAGAAGAAGAAGAAGAAGAAGAAGAAGAAGAAGAAGAAGAAGAAGAAGAAGAAGAAGAAGAAGAAGAAGAAGAAGAAGAAGAAGAAGAAGAAGAAGAAGAAGAAGAAGAAGAAGAAGAAGAAGAAGAAGAAGAAGAAGAAGAAGAAGAAGAAGGAAAAAAAAAAGGGACCTCCTCCCCTCCCCCATCTCCTCGAAGCCCTTTCCAAGCGACGGTCAACTCCTGAAGGCCAAAGCCCCGATTTGCATTCCGCTCATTCTTGTCGTCCCCTGACCTTGTCCCCCAAGCAACAGAGCTCCAACATGCACGCATGCATGCATGCGTGCGTGCATGACCGCATGCAGCGAGGAAGACAAAGACGCAAGCAAAAGCGTATGCGTACAAAAACATGCACAGGCACAAGCGGGTATGCACACAGTTCCACAAATCATGGCCATGCAGTGTCATGCACGGACGAAAGACTCGTCAACATTTAGGTGCACATACATACATGCACACGAACACATATATATACACACATACAGACCTAAAACAAGTGCGCGTACACGCACATAAATTTGTTTAAATGATGTCAACAGACAATTTTCCATACATTAGAAGAGGTTTGAAGTTTGTACAGCCCACGGTAAAAGCATGAACTAATTCATAACTAGGTATGATAACTAGAAAAAGAGACGGGACCTTGCGTGTGTAGGTATTTCCAATTAGGCAAATATAAGTTAAAACACACACACACACACACACACACACACACACACACACACACAGTTTGCTTAAACTCGTTAGAAAAAATAATCAAATCTAACAACAATTCTATAACAAAATCAACACATCTATAGAAAATTTTGATAACTAGAGATAGAAAGACGGTATTGAGCATAGCTCCAACCTTGTACAGTAAAATTACATTTCCGAGAGTGGGCTGAAAAGGTCACAAGCTGACTCAGAAGGAGTTATGCCCCAATAATGAAAATTTTCATGCATTAAATTCAACGTTTTCTTTTCAGTTTAACTGACGCCGATGCAGTAATTCAGGACTTTGAAAAGAAGAACCAGAGACATTTTGTGAATATGGATAAAATCTGGCACCGTGGTGTTATCAAATATTTGCAGAAAAATGGGTTATCCCGCAAGAACATTCATGCTGACATGGCTGCTACATTAGGGGATGACACTCCAGCTTTATCAACTGTGCAAAAGAGGGGTGGGGAGAGCCTTGAAGATGACCCAAGGTCGGGACGTCCTGCCACAGCAACCACCCAAGAACACATCGACCGTGTTCACCACATGGTGATGGAAGACAGACGCTTAATTGTTCATCAGAGAGCTAATACTTTAGGGATCTCCCGTGAACGAGTGGAGAACATTCTGCACAAGGAACTTGACATGTCGAAGGTGTCCGCTCTGTGGGTGCCACGTCTTTTGACGTCTGATCAAAAGCACACCAGACTGGTCATGTCGCAGGCAAATTTGATACTTTTTGAAGCAGATCCGGTCAGCTTTATTGAATGTTTCCTCACCCAAGATGAGTGTTGGGTCGACCACTTCGAGCCAGAGAACAAACGGCAAACAACGCAGTGGAAGTAGGCGAAAGTGGTGTCGTCGGCAGGAAAGGTGATGGCCTCCGTTTTCTGGGATGTGTTCATTGATTACCTTCAGAAAGGTCAAACTATCAACGAAGAATACTACAGCTGCGAAAAGCAATCAAGTCAAAACGGTCTAGAAAACTGACGAAGGGGTTCTGTTTCACCATGACAATGTTCTGCACACAAGTCGGTGGTTGCAATTGCTGCTGTGCATGACTGTGGCTTTGAACTGGTTGATCACCCTCCACCCCCATATTCTCCTGATGAGGTCATATCTGCTGTTGAGGACATTTTTGGTAACCAGGACGAGAGCTTCTATCCCACCGGGATCCAAGTGCTGCAACACCGCTGGAAGAAGTGTGTGGACCGCAGGGGAGACTATGTTGAAAAATAAACCATATGTGGTCATATTCGACCATTACAACATTGTGAGCCTATGAACTTTTCAGCCCACCCTCATAGGTAAACACACATGCACACACACACACACACACACACACACACACACACACACACGCACACACACACACACACACAAATTATGTACTCAAATAGGACTGGTTCTAAAATTTACACAAATTGTATATTGTCAGTGTATCTCTGTATCACTGTTAACTTAATATACCCATTACAATTATCATTATTACTAATTTATTATTACATCAGAACATAAGAATGAAGGAGACTGCAAGAGACCATAAGGCCTACACTAGGCAGTTCCGTATCCATCACCACCTGTCATCCCCATTCACAAAGTTGTCTGATGTATCTTAAAACAACTGATAATTTCAGCGTTTACTACATGGTTACTAAGTTTATCCCATTCGTCGACCACCCTATTAGTAAACCAATTCTTGCCTATTTCCTTTTTAAATCTAAATTTGTCCAGTTTATGACCATTACTGCGAGTCCTGTCCTGTTGTTTTAATATGATGACCTTGTTTGCATCACCCTTGTTAAAGCCTTTGATTCACTTGAACACCTCTATTAGATCACCCCGCACTCTGCGTCTTTCCAGAGAGTGTAAGTTAAGGTGCCTAAGCCTCTCTTCGTAAGGTAAATTTCTGAGTCCATATTTAATTTTGGTCATTCTTCTCTGTATTGATTCTAGTGAATTGATGTCCATTCTGTAGGATGGAGACCAAAACTGTACCGCATAGTCAAGGATGGGTCTAACTATCGCTAGATAGAGTTTAATAATTACCTCTGCACTTCTATTCGTTACCGTCCTAGCAATGAAACCTAATGCTCTGTTAGCTTTATTCCTGGCGCTAATGCACTGTTTCCTGGTTTTAAGGTCCGGACTCACTAGAACTCCCAAGTCTCTCTCGCACTCAGTTTTCTCTAAAAGCGTGTTATCTAAGCTGTATCTATTTTCGGGGTTGTGTAGCCCGTTTAACATGCTACACTTAGAGATATTGAAGTTCATTTGCCATTTCACCGACCATGTGAACAATTTGTTAAGATCATCCTGCAGAATCTCTGTACATACATACATATACAGTATATGTACAAAAATACGCACACACACAAACACACACGCACACAAATTCACATGCACACACACACACATACACACGCGCACAGACACACAAACACACACAAACACATACATGCATACACGCGCGCAAACACACACACACACACACACACACACACACACACACACACAAAGTTCCGGTCACAGAAAGTGCTTCCGGAGTTGCCCGGACACAAGGACGCCCGGACTACGGTGCCACTCGTCTGGCTCTGACAGCTGACGAGGGCCAGGCGTCGCCAGGGCACCTCTGGCTGGCACCAACACAGAGACGCGGGGCAAAAAAGGGCTTTATTAACTAGATCAACACACTAACGCAAGGTTACTTTCTCTCTCTCTCTTTTTCTCTCCCTCCCTCTCTCTCTCTCTCTCTCTCTCTCTCTCTCTCTCTCTCTCTCTCTCTCTCTCTCTCTCTCTCTCTCACACACACACACATACACACACACACACGCACATACACACACACATAAAAGTGACAGTTTTACCCATAGATCGGGCCATTTAATTATGAGATATGAGCTCTCATCGGGGAGGGTAAAAGCTATCAATCACAAGTCTAACACATGGCCCAAGAACGTGATGAATCACACACACACACACACACACACACACACACACACACACACACACACATTCAAGTCCAACAAGCAACCATACATTTGCACCTGACCTTGAAATCCGAGCATACAAGGCAAAGGTGACCTCAGTTACAGCAAAACGTCCTCTGGTGTGTACCCCACCTATGACATCGTCTCACCTATTAAGACTTCGAGGTCGTACCATCACCTGAGTGGGACTTCGTGGGAACTTCGGGAGGAGTTCGAGAAGGAAGAAGTTCTTCGAGTCGAGGGAGTCAAAGAGAGGACTTCTGCTTTTTCCGGCTGGACCCTTTCACTTGTTTCCTGGCTGCCGTCAGACGATTTTATTCATCTCCTTGGCACTCCATGACGTCACCTCCCATATCGGAGGCCTTCACAGTTTCTTTCGTGGTGAGCTGATACGGGAGTCACGAGGAACATCACCTCCTGAAGGAGTTGTCGGCGAAGTACTCCGTACCCGCGATAACACAGGCAAGATAAGGATAAGATTAACCACCCTTCCCCTTCCCCTTCCCCCGCTCCTCCTCCTCCTCCCTCAACCTCATGACACTTATACTCTGCACTGCATTGCACACCAGCCTGGGTTCCTCAGGGGCAGCTTCCTTAAGGAGGGAGGAGGCGACTGAGGCGGAGGGGAAGAGAGACGGGAAAGGAGAGGGGGACGGGGAGAAATGCAGGAGAAGGCGTAGGAAGTTGGGTGAGAGAGAGAGAGAGAGAGAGAGAGAGAGAGAGAGAGAGAGAGAGAGAGAGAGAGAGAGAGAGAGAGAGAGAGAGAGAGAGAGAGAGAGAGAGAGAGAGAGAGAGAGGAGGGGAGGGGAAAAGAGGAAATGGAGGAGGGGGAAGAGATAAAGAGGGAAAGAGGGAGAAGGGGAGCGAAGGAAATGGAAAAGAAAAGGGAAAAGGGGCATGGAGGAGGGGAGGAGGAAGAAGAGGAGGAGGAGGAGGAGGAGGAGAAAGAGGCGGAGGAAGAAGAGGTGGAGGAAGAAGAGGAGGAGGAGGTGGTGGTGGTGGATGCAAAGGAAGAGATGTAGGCGAAGAAGAAGGTCGCCGGCAAAAGCTTCAAGACCCAAATGAACGACGACGACGACGAAGACGGCGACGACGAAGACGAAGAGCAAGATGTTGGCGGAGGCAAGGGGCATTAGAGAGAGGAACCAGGCAATGCTCTCTTTAGAATTAGTGCCCGCCCTGTGTTGTTCCTGTAAGCAAATTCATTAGTGGCTCCTCCCTTACTATTCTTCTTCGTCATCTTCATCTTCTTTATTTTTTTCTTCTTCATTATTTTTTCTTCTTCATCTTTTTCTTCTTCTTCTTCTTCTTCTTTTTCCTCTTCCCCTCAATTCTTATTTTCTTTATTGTTCCCTTCATCCTTTCCTTTATCCATCTTCCTTTTCCTCCTATTCCTCCCATTCCTAGACCGTGGTGAACCACATTCTCTTAATGTCGACTTACATGTACTCCCCACAGTAGCGCGAGACTATCCACAAAGATAGAAACGCTGGTAAAGTACACTCCATAACAACATACTTCACAACCATTCCTCTTCCCCGATCCCCCATTCGTTTACTCTCTCTCTCTCTCTGTTCCCTCCCATTCGCTCTTCCCTCCACTCTCTATCCCCCCCCAAAAAAATCTCTTCTTATTCTCTATTCTCTCTCACTGTCTTCATGCTACCTTCATTAGCATAATCACAATAATTCAAGGACCTGAAATATCTTAAACCACCAGGCCCGCATAATAACCACCACCACTACCACAACATCACCACAAATTGGCATTACAATCATACCCACCACAGTTCAGCCCTCCATTCAATACATACACCATTAACCACCATCTTAAACACCACACTCTTGCACCAATAACGCTATCACCGTTTCCTTCTGTACTCCCAAAGCCTTTATCAGCCGCTGCCAGTCTGATAAGGTTTTGTTTTCAGATCTAAGGAGTGACGTCACTATAGATAAGAAGAACAGATCCCACCTGTTAGTGCGAGCGAGGCCATCGCTACATGAAAGAAATTTACACAAACTTACACTTACATTTACACATTCTTACACACAAACTTACACTTACACACACACACACACACACGCACACACACTATATACGAATCCCGCCCAGGGCTGAAATAATTCCAGTATTGCTACGCTGCGGGTCGTTACTCCAACTCTCGTGGGCGGGGAATTGTGTGTGTATGTGTGTGTGTGTGTGTGTGTGTGTGTGTGTGTGTGTGTGTGTGTGTGTGTGTGTGTGTGTGTGTGTGTGTGTGTGTGTGTGTGTGTGTGTGTGTGTGTGTGTGTGTGTGTGTGCGCGCGTGCAAGGTCATAGCATTATCCATAGATCGGCCATATATGAGCTGTGAGCTCTCTTCCGGGATGGAAATAGATGTCGATCACGAGTCCAACACGTGATCCAAGACAATGGTGAATCATATGCAGTGGTACCACTCCTGACCGCTAGTTCAGCGATCCGAGTTTGAGTCCCGCCTAGGGCTGAAATTTTAAATATCGTTGCACTGCTAGCCGGCACAAGGAGCTGTGTGCGTGTGTGTACGTGCATGCGTGCGTGTGTGTGTGTGTGTGTGTGAGAGAGGGGGAGAGAGAAAGAGAGAGAGAGAAAGGAGAGGGAGAGAGAGAAAGGAGAGGGAGAGAGAGAAAGGAGAGAGAGAGAGAGAGAGAGAGAGAGAGAGAGAGAGAGAGAGAGAGAGAGAGAAGGAAAGAGGGGAGAGAGAGGGAGAGAGAGGGAGAGGGGAGGAAGAGGGGAGGGAGAGGGGGAGGAAGAGGGGGAGGAAAAGGGGGAGGAAGAGGGGGAGGAAGGGAGGGAGAGGGGGAGGGAGGGAGGGGGAGAGAGAATATTCACAGGATTACCCATAGATCGGGTCATATACGAGTTCTGAGCTCTCATTCCGAGGATAATAATTGACAATCACGAGTCCAATATGATCCAAGACAATGGTGAATCGCAAACACACACTACGTAGACATGATAAGGATATGGTCAATGGAGAGAGGACAATGGGAGAACATATGGTGACGTGAAAGAGGAATACGCACGGGTACTCGTGTTAAAAAAACATAAAAGGTGGGAAGAAGAACCAAGATATTGTTACAACGACTCTGGCATAATAAATAACGAACATAACCTGAAATTTGGACAGTATAAAAAGAAAGAAAAAAGAAAAAAAAAGAAAAAAAAAATGCAAACAAAAAATAAAGTCGAGGGTGAAATCTCTCCAGAGGAGGATACTCGGAACTTCGTGTGTGGGCGCGGAAAACAAAGAACTACTTAATTTAATAATACAGTATTGTTGCCCCGAAGCATGCACATCACCTCCCACGAAACCAAGGATATACGTGTAATCTAAATATTGTAGAATCTATTGTATACCAACAATAAAGAATTAAGAATATCATCACCAATGTTGTACGTGTACATAGATCGTCAGTATTTTGAATAAAAAGATCATGGAAATGACTTTAAATATCCAAGCTGTTCTAACTATTCTTTGTAAAAATAATACCAGCGTCTGCACTGAACATGCAGTGTTCATTCCAAGTGTGTTTATGGGAATCATACAGCGACGAACTAAATGGTGGAAAAAAAAAAAAAAAAAAAAAAAAAAAAATCGTACCTTTCTCTCCCTACCACTCGTTCCAGGCTGGCAACACGTTATCTTACTTCCCTACAGCAAGTAACAAGCGGTAACACCTTGGTGTGAGCAGGACCCCAGCCGCCTGGAACCGCCTCGAACTGCCCCGGCCCATCCCGTTGGTCGCGAACATCGCTTGCATACCAACCACGTAACCATGACAGACCACCGACTGGAAGTAGGTGCCTTCCGCACACACCCCTTCTCCAGCCACGGCCCATCATTATGGTTCACGATCCTTGAGTGTAACTTTAAAGGCAAACCGCATTTCCACTTGTCTAACCAAGCTTTCCCATGCTAGCAGCCTTTTACCGCATGACATACTTCTCCAAGTTTCGGACACCATCCCCAAGGCAGGCATCTACAGCCAACAATCCATACTAGGACCTGTTATCACCGGTTCCTGCCCGCCTCGAGTCCTCCAAAGCTGCCCGACTGCAGGAGATCCTCAGAATATACCATTTTAGTTCACCGCAGCTATGAAACCCTTAAGCACACTTGGGATGAGCATTTCCATGCATATCTAAAGTCAATTTCATGCTCTCTCTCTCTCTCTCTTTCTCTCTCTTTAAGCCTACGGGAGAGGAGAAATGTCTCCGGATAACTCTAACATTACAAAATATATTATAGCACCACGAAGAGAAGGAAAGAAAAGGGAGAAATAACGGAAGGAAAGAAAAGATAGACTGATTGTCGGGATTCCGGCATACTGGCGATTGACGAATTAGGTGCCATGGGCGAGGGGCTATGTCGTCCAGACGAATAGGAAAGGGATGATGATGATGATGATAATGATGATGATGATAATGATGATGTGCATGTGGTTGGTCAACCTTAACTAAAGCTACGATATATATATATATATATATATATATATATATATGTATATATATATATATATATATATATATATATATATATACATACATACATATATACATATATATATATATATATATATATATATATATATATATATATATAAGATTGAAGGTGAAAGAATTTGACGAGGAGAAATGGGAGAATTTTACGCCTTAACGTTTCGACCCGCAGGGTCTTGATCACAAAGCTAACAACTCAAACGTAACTGGATATTTTATACACGGACGGGTCATCTTATGGGACGCTTCGGAGAGCTTGTTATTTTATATATATATACATATTCTATATTTTATGCCTGTGCCTATGCTTGCTTTTTGTGAGTCATGGGGGTATATTGACGTCGGGGGGGGGGTACTTCCCTCGGTTGTGATTCCATTACTGTGTATTGGGGTGTAGGTAGACTACCGCCTCGTGTTCTTTCGAAGCTCAGCGGCCATCTAGTGTGTTCCTCGTGTAGTGGGAGTGGATGGTCTGTTAAGCCCCAGTCACACGAAGCATATGACTTGTTTCCGACCACCTTCGACGGTGGCACTTTTGTTTCTCTCATTGTTAGCGCCACGTGGCTATTTCACCTTCACAAATCAACCTGGTCGCCGGTGGCCTGTCCCATATGCGGGAGGCTCTCTCATGTAGATACGTGGGGGGATGCTGTGTAGTGCTTGGGCTGGTTTTACATTTGTGATGAGTTTGAGAGCTTTGTTTTGAACTGTTTGCAGTGTCTGCATAGATGTCTTCGATAGCGTGTGTAATGATATTACAGGGTACGTCAGTGTGCTTCGAATAAGTGTGAGATAGTTTTTTTTTTTTTTTGTGTTTAGCAGAGACTTGAATTTCTACAGCCTTTGTACACCAAGAGATGCACATGGGCCGCAACACCATTGGTAGTAATCGTCCAACCGGATATCTTGCCCATATCCATGATGACGGTCTCTCGCCTGAATTTGTCTGTTTGTTCGTATCTTACGTTTCCGCTCGTATGCGTTTACTCGCTCGACTGCCTTCGCAGTCCTTTGTCGCGAGCATTCGCTCCGAGCGGCCAGTTTGTATTATAATTCGTGTATCGTCTGCGCAAATTATGTTGTGAGTGAGCGAGTGGTGTGGGCAGGTCTTTTATGTACTCGTAAATGTTGTAGAGAATTGGGCTTAATACGCTTCCCTGTGGTAGTTTTGCATGCGTATGCATGCAGTTCTGTCTGCGATGAAGCTACAGTGTTTTCGTGAAGGCTGAATGCTTGTTCATGGAGACGAGTATGTTTTAACCCACGTCCCGCAAAACCAGATTAACCTGCATTTTACGGGGTTTCGCTACAGCAATCGCCTGGTATATTGTGCCGAAGGCTGTTGCTGACGATACTATCTACAACACTGGTGATGAAATTCTCAATTCTTTACTGTTGGTATACAATACATTCTGCAATATCTAGACTGCACATATATCCTTTTCATGGGATATATAGGAATATTCTTTATCTATTTGTAAGAGAAAGAAAAATGTTGCAATGAAAGTATACATACATACAAGAATTAGATATAAAGGGTGACTACAACAGGTAAAAACTCGCGGCATTCGGGTGCACTTAGAAAACAGTCAGATATGCTCAGAAAACAATTTAAGAAGTGTTGGCTACAATTTAATTGTCTTCTTCATCACTTTGCAACCAAATGATCTACTAATCGTTCTAGGTTTGGTGAAGAGAACAGACCTGAGAGAGAGAGAGAGAGAGAGAGAGAGAGAGAGAGAGAGAGAGAGAGGAGAGAGAGAGAGAGAGAGAGAGAGAGAGAGAGAGAGAGAGAGAGAGAGAGAGAGAGAGAGAGAGGAAGGATAGAACAAAACTTTTAAAGATCTGAACCGGAACTAGTTTCGTACTAAATACTAACAAGACATGGAACACTGACCTTCAAGCTTTCAGGCCTTGAATGGGACCTTGGAGTTGGTAGAACCATTTACGCCAACCACGTAGTCAATGACTGGAACAAACTTCCTTCTGAGGCAATCACAGTAAACACAGAAATACGTTGTAATACTTTCCAGTTGTTTGTTTTCCTGTTAGTTTACTTTGTTTTGATAAATTTCGAATTTTTTTTATTAGTTTATGTACTTATCTATTAGAACTTCTTTATCTGGTCTCGCTATATGTTTATTTTATCTTTCTATTTTCATGTATTTATCTATTTATTCATTGTTTTATCTTAATGATAATTTTCATCTCTTATTATTTTTTATTTCTAGACTTGACTCTTATGTTTAGGTTCTGTGAAGTCTTATCTGCTGCCTGTACGAAATTGTCCACAAGGCTTCGTATCAGATAATAAACAAGGAAGAGAAGAGGCAACCTGAGCCCCTCCCCACCTCCCTCTCACCCTCACCCTCCGCCCACTCCCCCTCCCCCTCCACCCAACGTGCGTTGGTGGCGTCAACGTAAGCGTGTTGGTCTTGCATTCGCTTAGTTGTGGGTTCGAATCCCGCACTCCTCTCCGATTCCCAGCAGTGACTGTTGGTTATCTGCCCCCGAACAGTCCTTAATCCGCATGCATAGGGCAAAGTTGACGGCTTCGGCCACAGCTACTCAGCGCCTCCTGGCGTGGGCTCTTCACCAAACAGCGTAACTCACCCAAATACATTATTCAAGAATAAAGATTAGGAATATGGAACTAAAACATTAAAAATATTAAATCAAAACAAAATAAAAGATAAGAAAAAATAGAATTAAATTAAACTTGTATTTTATTTCGCCTATCCCTTCCATACAGGCTGCTCCTTTTCCTCTTCTTAGAACTGCCGCCAGGCGATTTTATTAATTTCAAAGCCCTTGCACAACGCCCAAAATATACATGAATTAATACACGGCACAGCAACACATCTTCAATCCTCTCTCGCCCATCTTCCCAACATGCAGTGGCATCCTTCAACAATAATATACTGGTTACAGGCGATATATATATATATATATATATATATATATATATATATATATATATGTGTGTGTGTGTGTGTGTGTGTGTGTGTGTGTGTGAGTGTGTGTATTTGTACGTATGGGTGTATGTATATATATATATGTATATATATATGTGTGTGTGTATATATATATATATATTATATATATGCGTAAGTAACCACTAGGAAAAGTAAACTAACGAAGCAGAGCGCTTTCGTATAATTACATCTTCAGTGCAGATACAAAGAAGGAATTATGATAATTCCTTCTTTGTATCTGCACTGAAGATGTAATTATACGAAAGCGCTCTGCTTCGTTAGTTTACTTTTCCTAGTGGTTACTTACGCATTTGTGAACACACGCTCCTAGTGTTTTTATTGCACATATATATATATATATATATATATATATATATATGTATATTTACATATATAAATATATATATATATATATATATATGTAACATGAAAACCACAGTTGGAGCAAAAAAGACTGGAGACAGGGAATCTATATATTTCGATTGCAAACTGAAGAGGATTGCAGTTTGCAGTCAAAATATATAGATTCCCTGTCTCCAGTCTTTTTTACTCCAACTGTGGTTTTTACGTGATCGACAAATGTGGTATTACATTTTTCATCAGCAAATACCAATACATAAATCCACATTATTTTGATTTACACACACACACACAGGGGAGAGAGAGAGAGAGAGAGAGAGAGAGAGAGAGAGAGAGAGAGAGAGAGAGAGAGAGAGAGAGAGAGAGAGAGAGAGAATATCTACTAAGGTAAGGAGGGCCGCCATAAATGTTTACAATGAAAATGAAAAATGAGAGTGATGAGTTATGATTATAATGATGATGCAGTAGTGATGATGGTATAGTGATGATAAAAATGATGACCATGGCAACGATTATCATAATTATGATGATGACAACGATGGTGACAAAAGCGATGGCGATAATGATAACAACGATGATGACGAGGGCAATGACGACGACGACGACGATGATGATAACGAAGACGACAATGATGATGGTGACGACGACGATGATTAAGACGACAATGACGATGATGACGATGATGACAACAACGATGATGATAACAACGATGATGATGATGAAGATAATGATGATAATGATGATGTCGATGATGATGATGACAATAACGATGATGAAGTCAATTAAAGAGATAACTAACTACTTGGCCTCAGTTAACCGAGATAAGTCTACTGACGGGCAGGGAAGACTTACGAACAGTGGCTAAGGGAATGAGGGGAGGGGGGAGTGAGGGGAGTGGTGGGAGCATGTGTAGATAACTCCCAACCAAGGGTCGACAACTCACCCTTTATCTCCTCCTCCTCCTCCTCCTCTTCTTCCCACCTCTTCACCCTCCTCCTTCTTTCAATCCATAGAAAAGTTGGTTACTTAAGAAAAATAAATACTAATGATAAATAAATAAACAATAAGAAAAGGAAAACAATAATGATAACGAAATAAAGTAATTCAAGACAAAATACCATATTTATTAAAGTTGAATAAAAAAGTGAAGTAACACACACACACACGTATAGATTTGTGTACATGTATACACACACACATTATATATATATATATATATATATAATATATATAATATATATATAATATATATATATAATATATATAATATATATATATATATATATATATATATATATATATATATATATATATATATACGCGCCTTACGTTTTTACCTAACTTTTAATATCTTAGAAGGTTTTTCGTGATCTGTTTCCGATATCTGGTATCAGGCCTGGCCGGTGTCCCAATTCAACAACAGTAAGAATCGACAACAACCTTCTTCCTCCTCTCCCGGCCCTTTCTCTTCTTCGTTTTCTTATTTTCCTCACTACGATGAATCCCTTTTCAATTTCGGACGATTTTATTCGTCTCTGGGTGGATCTCCTTCTGAACGGGGTTAAGATGTCTCTTTCCAAACCTCCTCTCCTCCTCCTCCTCCTCTTCGTCTAACAATAAAAAATAATAATAACAACAACAACAACAACAACAACAACGACAATGTTATCATGCCTTTCAAGACGCTGGTCTCCATTTCTCTTCTCCTACTCTTCCTCTTCTTCCTCCTCCTCCTCCTCTTCCTCTACCACCACTTCCAGTACAAAATCCTCTCACTTCTGTCACCACTTCTTCCACCACTACTAGTCAACACAACAGCAACAGCCCGTTGGCATCACTTCATCTCATATCACTGTCACAACTACAACCAACTACCACACTGACAGTGACGTCATCACAACCAGAACCACCACCACCACGACTACAACCGCCACCACAGTAACAACCACACTGACCACCATATCTGCTTCCGATGTCACAACCGCAACTGAAACCGCGACAACCACGACCATCACCGCTACAACCGTCACAACCCGACATGATCCTTGACATCGGTGGACGGAGGTCATTTCCGCCTCGTGAGACGAAGAGGGAGAGAGAGAGAGAGAGAGCTGCCGTGAGTGGGCGTTTCCCGTGAGACCTGGGTGGGCGTGAGGGTCACCAGGGTTGCGCTGCCGCGTGAGTGTGTCCACGTGCAGGAAGAGGAGGAGGAGGAGGAGGAGGAAGAGGAGGAGGAGGAAGAGGAGGACGAAAGGAGGGAGGAAGAAGAGGATAATGGGGCCATAGAAAGAGGAGGAAGAGGAAGAAGAGGAGAAGGAAGAGGAGGCAAAAGAGGAGGGGGTAGAAGAGAAGAGCTAATTGTACAATTCTACTATAATTCACACACTTGCGGTACACACACACACACACACACAAACACACACACAAACACACACACACAAACACACACACACACACTCGGGCGCGCGCGCGCGCATACACAAGCTTGCGTGACTAGCGGTACGAGATCACATGATACAGTAATTATATAAACTTACATTGACAAAAGAACAATTATATAAAGAGATTTTTCCACACTCACGCGCGATGGTCTACGTAATAACAACTACTCTCACACCAGTCCAACTAGTCAGGAGATTAAAACTATTTTCATTAGAACATAAGAATGGGGGAGATTACAAGAGACCATAAGGCCTACACTCGGCAGTTCAGTGTCCCTTACCACCTGTCATCCCAATCCATAGTTTTTCTTTCTCAACAACGAATGATACCAGCGCTCACTGCATGGTAACTAAGTTCTATTCCATTCGTTAACCACTTTGTTCGTAAACCAGTTCTTTCCTATTTCCTTCTTAAACCTAAAATTGTCCAGATACGAAAGAACTAAATTATCGGTAGAATAAAACGATTCAAAGTTGCGAAAAATACAAATTCGATTTAGGAAACGAATTACGAATGAAAACGTTTGGACTATCCCATTTTCTCAAGTTTGATGGTTAGTTTAATCATTATATTCTGGCTATCGACAGACAATTTTATTATTATATTATTATTATTATTACTATTATTATCATATTTTTAAGGCAAACTCGACTAGAACACAGGAACTCGTACTTACAAGGTAAAAACAAGAAGTTTTGTATTTCCTCTATCCTGACTGCCACGAGATTGCTTAATCTCTTGAGCTAAACGGTTAGAAAAAAAACTCGGTTAAAATCTCATTTAACTCCTTCATGGCGTTGGGAGCACTTGTATGGTCCTCTGCAGGACCTCCCTATAGCCTGAAGGGACGATACAGCCTGAGACTGACATCTACCCCAGACATCTCTACTGCGTGACAATGACACTATCTACTTCCATTACATCATTAATCTACTCTGGCTGACACCAGGCTATTTTATTCAGTTAAGGTAGAAACACGTGAGCTTTAACTGTTGATGACACCACAAGTCCAAGATTCGAATCCAAGGCCTCACGGCATCTTGGTTACGTGAGGTCACCGGGTGGGAGGGGAGTGGGGAAGAGGGGGAGGGGAGGGGAGGGGAGGGTGAAGGGAGGGAATGGAGGGGAGGGAGAGAGGGGAGGGAGAGAGGGGAGGGAGAGAGGGGAGAGAGGGGAGGGAGCGAGGGGAGAGAGGGGAGGGAGGGAGTGAGGGGAGGGGGGAGGGAGGGAGGGAGGGGAGGGAGCAAGGGAAGGGAAGGAGGGAGTGGTGAAGAAGAGGAGGGATGGGAGAAGAGGAGGGATGGGAGAAGAGGAGGGGGAAGGAGGTGTGATGGGAGGAGGGGTAGGAGGAGATGGGGAAGGGAGAAAGGAAGGGAGAGAGCAAGAGGAGGAAGAGATAGGGAGGAGCAGGAGCGTGGGAGGAAGGGAGAAACGAGAGGAGAGGGGTGTGGGATGGGGAGAGGAGGGTGGAGGAGGGAAGAGAGGAGAAGGGAAGAGGGAAGAGAGGAAGAGAGGAAGAGGGGAGGAGGGAAGAGAGGAAGAGGGGAGGAGGGAAGAGAGGAAGAGGGGAGGAGAGAAGAGAGGAAGAGGGGAGGAGAGAAGAGGGTAAGAGGGAATTGTATATGGTCGTCGGGAACCAGCGCTTCTAACTTTGAGGACAATGTCGTGCTCAGGAGGTGAAGAGGTAAAAAGAGAGCGAATGGAAGACGTGCGGAATAGAACAAGTGAAAATGAATCTCTGCGCGTCTCCGAGTAGGACTTGGTCTCCAGTCACGAAGCACGTAACGCGTAACTCTGAACCGTAGGTGTGTTATATGTGGACAATAGCCCATACAGAGAAAGAGAGCTTCGGGGGGTGGAGAGGGGGGAGGAAGATGGAGAGTGGGAGGAGAGTAGGAGTACAGAGAGAGAGAGAGAGAGAGAGAGAGAGAGAGAAAAGAGAGAGAGAGAGAGAGAAGCGAGAGAGAGAGAGAGAAGCGAGAGAGAGAAGCGAGAGAGAGAAGCGAGAGAGAGAAGCGAGAGAGAGAAGCGAGAGAGAGAAGCGAGAGAGAGAAGCGAGAGAGAGAAGCGAGAGAGAGAAGCGAGAGAGAGAGAGAAGCGAGAGAGAGAGAGAAGCGAGAGAGAGAGAGAGAGAGAAGCGAGATATATATATATATATATAGAGAGAGAGAGAGAGAGAAGAGAGAGAGACAGAGAGAATCCCCCAAGACCGTCCTGTGACCAAGGAGGAACCGCTCCCCCCCCCCCTCCTCTGCCGACTCCCAATTACTTCTGGTTTGTGGTCTCGGGACTCAAATATTCTAAACTCCTTTTCGAAACGGGGAAGGGGGGGGGGGAGTAAGGAGGCAGGGGGTAAGGAGGAAGTGGGTAAGGATTAAGGGGGCAAGGGGTAAAGGGGTAAGGGAGTAAAGGGGTAAGGGAGTAATGGGATAAAGGAGTAAAGGGGTGAGAGAGTAAAGGGGTAAGGGGTAAGGGAGTAAAGGGGGCAAGGGGCAAGGGGTAAGAGGTAAGGGGTAATGGGGCAAGGGAGCAAGGGGCAAAAATAAGTAAACAAATGAATACAGAGAATGTAATTTAATTTTTTAGAATATAGGCCAAGGTGCTCACGCACGCACGTACACACAATCGCGCGCGCGCGCACACACACACACACACACACACACACACACACACACACACGCTTTAGTGATTCACTGCTGGACCGACCTATCCCGTGAGTGACTTCCCTCCCATCGTCCCCCCCCCACTCTTTCCTCAAGTCCCACTTACTGCCACTTCTCCCTCCGTTCTCTTCGTTCTCTTTCCCACTCTACCAACAACTCTGCCTCCTCAGAGTCCAATATCATCTTCTCAGTGGACCCTTAATTCCTCACCATCCTATTCTCGGCGTTCCAGACGTTTACTTTTACTTTTATATATTCCATTTTATCAACCTGTTTCTCCTATTCCACCCATAAGCCCATACTATCTCTCACGGGTCTAGTGTTCAGAGCCTCTAGGCCAGCATTTCCCAACCTTTTCCGACCATAGAACCCCCTGTTGTCATGTCTAAGCAGCCCAGCACCTCTATCTTGTTATTAGAAGGATAAAAGAAAGTGAAGTGTACTGCTTGAGGATTTATCTTCTTGGTTCCTTAGAACTGAGACAAATTGACAATATTGTTTGTAGAAGAAATATGAACACCATAGAAAAATAAAATAGTATGGAAAAAGTCAAATATGCACAACTAGGTGGTAATCAATGATACATATAACAATGTGATTTTTTGTGTGCATCACTTCCCAGCACCTCCTATATTTGATTTCAGCACCCCAGGTTGGGAAACGCTGCTCGAGACCATCCTCCAGTACTCTAATAACTTCCTATTCTTGTACAATATGCCCTTATTTGGTATGAAGCAAAGAACCTTCACTCTAGAGACCCTTCAGGTAATCAATATCAATTTTTTTTTAATACTCTCAGTGTACAGTGTACACAACAGTCTTACATCCAGAATAATCTCTCTCATTTTCGTTTTTCTGAGAGAGAGAGAGAGAGAGAGAGAGAGAGAGAGAGAGAGAGAGAGAGAGAGAGAGAGAGAGAGAGAAAGAAAAAATAAAGTATATTCTCCAAGTGGTGCAACTACCACCACTACATCACCACTGTCATTTTCAATATCACCAATACTTTCTACACCACCACTATCTCTGCACACACAACCAGCATTCCCACCAAGCTGTTTTGTTCACCAACACAAACGCGACATCCGGTGTTATCACCAACACGACCTTTCTAACACCACATTCACTGACACCACTGTCTGTTACTACTACCATTTCTTTTTAACCACTTCCATACCGGGTGATACTCTTTCCTTTTGTGACTGTCGCCTATCTATTTCATTCATCTCCGTGGCTGAGGGATCAAACCACTAAGCTCCACCCTTCTACTCCTCCTCTTCCACCACTTCCACATCAGCCTCCTACGCCTCCATCATCATCAGTTCTTCTTCCATCATAATCAACACACCATCCTACACTACTACCACTGCTTCATTTAACGCCATCTCAGCCTCCTCCTCTTCCCCTACCTCCTCCTACTCTTCTTCCTCCTTTACCATCATCACTTCTTCTTCCATTATCATTTGCACACCATCTTACACCACTATCTCTGTTTCATTTAATCCCATCCTAGTCTCCTCCTCTTTTTCCTCCTCCCCCTCTTCTTTACCTGAGACGGGCGTGGGCGGCCATCACGCGAGGAGCGGCCGTCACACCCACGTTCATTCAAGTAAATGTTACGGAATTAATTAAGAATTAACTAATTAATTATCCAAGTATCAAGCAACCCTCCCAGCCTCTCCGCCTCAAGAGAAGAGTTCTGAGAACTAAAGGAACGCACGGCACCAGAACGTCGGTTAGTCTTTTAAAAATTTCTCAAAGATAGTCTCTTTATTTTTCAAGATATCTCATTCTTAAGGCACAATACTGTCCTGCTATCTAAGCATCTTAAAATTATCTTAAAGATGTCCTCTTTATCTCTTAACATATCTCTTGCTTAAGCTTTGATCCTGTCCTGTCAGGTTAGCATTTTAAAATGTCTTAGAGATGGTCTCTTTAACTCCAAAGATATCTCTTAAGGTCTGATACTGCACTACTGCCATTACTGCCCTTCTTGGAGGCGTTGTTTTTCCCTAAGACTTCCAGTCCTTATTGAGAGACGTTTGCTAGAATGTTCGCTAGCGTCGCTCTCCGAAAATATATTTATTTTGGGTAAATATAGAATGATTTCTTCTCAGAACATTTGCTCCATCACCTTGGAGTCTGGTGGAAAGGAGGGAAACAGATCTATACAATGCAGTTTTTGGGCGTCAAAATGGAATCTATGTGTGGCACAATCGGAGAAGTGCATTCACTTAGTTGTGGGTTCGGATCCTTCACTCCTCTCAGATTTCCTGCAGTGACGGTTACCTGCACCAACAGTCCCCAAAGCGCATAATAGGGCAAAAATGACAGTTTCGGTCGCAGCTGCGTACCTCCTGGTGTAGGCTCCCCATCTTCACTGCCCATTACCTCTCCATCGACGTCATATATATATATATATATATATATATATATATATATATATATATATATATATATGTGTGTGTGTGTGTGTGTGTGTGTGTGTGTGTGTGTGTGTGTGTGTGTGTGTGTGTATGTGTGTGTAAATATAAATACATAGCTGGGACATTGTGACAAGTTGATGAAGGTGGAAAAAGATGTCATGGGTCTAGTTCCGAGTTTCTGAGTTTATTCCTGACTGGTTTCGCTCTATGCTTCTTCAGAGGAATGTAAAAGCATAGAGCAAAACCGGTCAGGAATAAAGTCAGAAACTTGGAACTAGACCCGCGACTTCTTTCTCCACCTTCATGAATATATATATATATATATATATATATATATGTATATATATACATATATATATAAATATATATATATATACATATATATATATGTATATACATATATATATAATATATATATATATATATATATATATATATATATATACATACACATACACAAATGGACATGATTACGTATATCCACTTTGGCTTACATATCCATCACACTTCAAATGTGATAAAGCAGTCCTACTCGAACCGTGCGAGGACGTTCCCCTCGACAATCAAGTGGGACTTCAATTGCCATGAGGTGCCAGGACAGGACGCCCATCTCGCCCCTTGGCGGCACCAAAGTCTGCTTGGCAAAGCGCCAACGTTGACCTCAACTCCTTCCGTATCAAGCGGGACGTTTATTTTCATTCTTGCTGTCGTCAGGTGATTTAATTCAATTGGACGTGACCCCAAACATCCAAGGGACACCCCCCACCCCATCCCCACGGATGGGATGAATGAAAAGTGTGGCGTCAGACGCAATAAAATATATAAAAAAGATAAGCGGACACGAACGGGTCTCCATGGAGCCGACCGTCGTCGTCAAGGGTGACGACTTCAAAGCATTAATGGGGAGGTGAAGGAGGGAGGGAGAGAATGAGGGGGGGGAGGGGAGGAAAGGATGGGAGGGGAGGGGAGGGGAGGGAGCGTTGCACTGGAGGGAGGGAGAGAGGGAGGGAGGTAGAGAAGGACAGATTGGAGGGGGAAGGAGGGAAGAAGGGAGGGAGAGAGGGAGGGAGGTAGAGAAGGACAGATTGGAGGGGGAAGGAGGGAAGTAGGGAGGGAGAGAGGGAGGGAGGGAGAGAGGGAGGGAGGGAGAGAAGAACAGATTGGAGAGGGAAGGAGGGAGAGAGAGGGAGGGAGAAAAGGACAGATTTGAGAGGGAAGGAGGGAAGGAGGTAAGGGAGGGGAAAGGAGGGATTGGAGGAAAGAGAGGGGGGAAATGGGGATGGACCGAGGTAAGGATGGACGGAAGGATGGAGGAAGGATGGAGGAAGGATGGAGGAAGGGATGGAGGAAACGTGAATGGATGGATGGATGGAATGAGTAGATGGAACGGGTGGGTTTGGAATGCTGGGAGAGTTTAGTCTGTGGTTGACCTCTGACCCCTCTCCCACCTGACCTCTCCTCACCACCTTTCCCTCCTCCCCCCTCTTCCACCTTCTCTCCCCCTCCCCCTCCCCCTCCCCTCCATCCCTCATCAATTACTACTCCTCCCATCCCTCCTTCTCCCTCTCCCACCTTCGTCCTCCTCTCGTCTCCCCTTCCCCTCCTCAAAACCCCCTCCCCCCTCCTTGCCTCTCAAATGGCTCTAAACGGACTCCCCCCCTCCCCCCGGGCCCACCGTAAAAACGGGATCAGTTGGGTTTCTAATTGACAGCAATCTCGGAATACTTGTGACGAAGCGGTTTTCTTTCACAAGACTTCTATATAACGGGGGGAGGGGGGGATCTGGGAAGTCTGTGGAGTGGGGGAGCGGGGGGGGGTCTACCACTTAGGGTCTGGTAAAGGCCACCAGACCTTAGTATAAGCGCCCTAAGGAAAAATAAATAAAATAAAAATAAATAAATAAATAAATAAATAAATAATAATAATGATGATGATAACAAGAATAATACCGGAACCTGAGCTAGCCGGAAGCTCTTTCTGGGACGCAACTACCGGGGGTTCTCTATGGGAAGTCGCCTACCTGGTTCCGGTAAAAGAAGGTCCGGAGTTCGGCTCCCAACGGGTCTTTCTTTATCCTCAACGTACCTGGAAAGAAGATAATTTATATTTAAAAAAAAAAAAAGCTTGTATAGCAAATACATTTTATTTACCTGTTGTAGTACAATGGAAATACATACATACATCAACGGCTTTTTCCCCTTACAAAGACATAAATCCACTCCCACCCATTTCATCCCCACATCCTCCACTCCCATTCACCACCCCTCCCTCCCTCTTTTCTTGGCTCCTCCTGGATGACGGGTCATCCCTGCATCTCACTCACTGCCCTGGGTCAGAAGCAATGCAGCAAGACACAGTACATCCACAGCAAGGCCGCTTCATTTAATCGGCGACCCCCCTTTCCGTCTACTCATGCAGAAAGGGAGAAGACGGGGAGAAATCCCTTCGGGCTACGTCAAAATATCATTCACACATTCCTACTTACCCTCTCCCCAACCCCCACCCACTTCCTTCCAAGAAGAAGAAGAAGAAGAAGAAGAAGAAGAAGAAGAAGAAGAAGAAGAAGAAGAAGAAGAAGAAGAAGAAGAAGAAGAAGAAGAAGAAGAAGAAGAAGAAGAAGAAGAAGAAGAAGAAGAAGAAGAAGAAGAAGAAGAAGAAGAAGAAGAAGAAGAGAAAAAGAAGAAGAAAAAGAAGAAGAAGAAGAAGAAGAAGAAGAAGAAGAAGAAGAAGAAGAAGAAGAAGAAGAAGAAGAAGAAGAAGAAGAAGAAGAAGAAGAAGAAGAAGAAGAAGAAGAAGAAGAAGAAGAAGAAGAAGAAGAAGAAGAAGAAGAAGAAGAAGAAGAAGAAGAAGAAGAAGAAGAAGAAGAAGAAGAAGAAGAAGAAGAAGAAGAAGAAGAAAACGTGTTGAAGTGTTGAAGATTCTAATCACTTAACAAAGTCCTTGTTCTCTGAAAGGGGCTAAATGTTCCACACACAAATAAAACCACACGAATGTTGGTATCCCTTTTAAGCCCAATTGAGACTACAAGGCTGGCCCATGCTGACAACACTTTTTGTTAGCTTCTCATCTTTCAACTCGTACTCATTCCATGTCACTCGCTCGCTCTCCCTTTATCGTCATTCCTTCATCAACTACATTAAAATCAGTCTAATAAAAAATTCACCCTTACCTAAATCTCATATTGTTTCTTAAAACGAGTACACACACACACACACACACACACACACACACACACACACACACGGACGCATACTGTATACACATATCTGTAATGTTAAAGTAGTGGTCAGGCTATACAAGCTCTCATTTTGACGAGCTGTTGATCACAAGTCCCGCATGTGATCTATGACCATGGCTAATGGTGAATCACACTCTCTCTCTCTCTCTCTCTCTCTCACACACACACACACACACACACGTCATCACCTATAATGAGAATGACCATGACGCATATCGGACACTAATCTGCGTGTGTGTGTGTGTGTGTGTGTGTGTGTGTGTGTGTGTGTGTGTGTGTGTGTGTGTGTGTGTGTGTGTGCGCGTATGTGTGTGTGTTCACCGTTATCTACAATGACCAGCTATCAACCCGTCCTCTGTTCCTTCAGGCTTATCACATTTCGTGACCGAGACTGTCTTTTCGTGCTTTCAACTTGACGACGGAACACAACTGACTAGATCACTCAGCTTCTGCGCGTCTGACAAGCGACTCACTTTACGTCAACAACGCCGACGCCAGAAGACGCGTCTAAATTTCTCACAATCGTTGAGTACAGAAGCATCATATTTCACTCGAATTAAGACCATTTAAGGACAATGTAGGCCGCGGACTAAAGGATGGCTAAGGGCTGTACTTCTTCACCAGCGCTTCTATCATTGTGGACAATACCGCACCAGAAAGACAATAAATCACTTCCTGGTACCACCTATTGTGGCTTGAACTAACAAGGTGGTGAGGAGCGTACGCCAGGGGGCGCATGGCTGTGGCCGAAGCCGCCACTTTCCCCCTTGTGCGTTCATGGGACTGTTGGGTCAGGTAATCAATAGTCACTGCTCTAGATCGGAGAGCTGGGACTTAAAAATATATAAATAAATAAAAAAATATATAAAAAATAATAATAAACAATAGTAATGATAATATTAATAATATCAATAATATTAATAATAATAATAATAACTGCAGCCGCGAGATTGACGTACTGGGAATCCGCAGCCCCAGAGCGACAGGAAATGTTCCTCAGGCCCCCATAGATCTCCGTGGGAAGACATTTCGACCCTTCTCTGCGTTATATTAGTGTGGAACTGTTTCTGTCACCGGCCTTGTAGGAAAGTGGAAAAAGAGGAGGAGTAGAAGGAACAGAAGAGGTGGAAGTGGAGGAATAGGAAGAGGAGGAAGAAAAGGGTGAAGAGGAGAAGAGGAGAAAGAGGAGGAAGATAACGAAGAAAAGGAAGAGAGAGAGAAGGAGATGAAGAAAGAGGACAAAGGGGAGGAGGAAGAAGAGGAAGAAGAGGAGGAAGAGG
>NC_134810.1:22659669-22684669 GCF_046742065.1 Oratosquilla oratoria | reverse complement strand
AACAATACACATGTGCGAGTGGGATATATATACTCGTAAGCAGCAGCACATGTATACATTACACACACACACACACACACACCTACCTTTGGCCCTTTCATCATAATTCAAAACCTATGGCTTCGTTCCGGTTGTCGCCAGGCGACTTCATTCAGCACATAGAAGCCATGCAAGGCGTAGCGTAAGGTTGTACTCCATATACTTTATTCAGGCTAACTTTTGAGGACCTCCAGGTATAATTGTTATCAATACCCCAGGGGTCGCTGCCCCTCACCCCCTCCTATCTTCGACTCGTCCATCACTCAAACAAATAATCTCCCTCACAGCCAATAGCCGACATTAAAACCCGCTTGACCGCCTACGTAAAGTGGCACATACACATGCACACACACACGTACTCACACACACACACACACACACAAACACACACACACACAAACACACACACACAAATACACAAACACACAAATACACAAACACACACACACAGTGACCTATTGCCTATTTAAACTAAAACAAATACTTCCTCTCTCTCCTTCATTCTCTCTCTCTCTCTCTCTCTCTCTCTCTCTCTCACACACACACACACACACATATACGTAAACATTGATAAAAAAAATAATAGTCGGAAAATACAAGTCAAAGAAAACTTTACCGAATACAACCCTTATCATGTATAAGACCACAAGAAACCCAAAATATCTCGATGGAAATCCACGTGAGGCCGCAGTGACCGTCACTAACCTTACGACAAAGCCACCGAACCGACAATCTTCTTATCCAGCCCTTATCATCGAGGTCCCACCCCTCTCCCTCCCCCGTCCCCTCCCCTTCCCTCCTCTTCCCTACTTCAAGGTTCTAACCGCTCCCTTACCTACAAGTCCCCACTCACTCACTCCACATACATCCTCCTCCACTTTTTCAGTTTCCCTCTCCTCTCCATTTCGTGTTCTTAAACATCATCCACATTCACCCCTCACTACCCCTCCTCCTCCTTCCCACCCTCCTCCCCTCCCTATTTCCCTAATCTAACTCCAACACAAATCTCCTCCTTCTCCCCCACTCCGCAATGCCCTCAGTTCTCCTCTTCCCTTCCACGCCTACACGGGCTAAACGAGCATCAATATGCTTCTACTGCATAACCCAGTTTGGTCTATACATGCACATACCCACGCATCTCCTCATGTGCACGAGAACAAAACGCACACACACACACACACAGGTACTACATTACACACAAATGCAAATGGACACAATCGTATGTAAATATTCATAACTTCACACTCGTATACGCGTACACACACACACGTACTACATATATTACAAACAAATGCAAATGGTCAACGACGTATGTAGATATTCATACTTTCACACACGTATACACGCACACACACACACACACACACACACACACACAAACACACACACACAGTTGCAAGATTGTTGCCATGGAAACGATATAACTGTCGGCAGCATCCCACGCACTGCCAACAGCTAAGTTACTCTCAGCGGCAGAAGCAGCAGCAGCTATAAGGTCGACGAAGAACACACAAATAAATAAATATATTAATGAATGAATGAGTGAATTAATAAATGAACGAATATATAAGATAAATTAATAAATGAACGAATATATAAAAATAAAAATATATAAATAAATACTCTCAAATTAATTAAATCAGGAAAGAATAGAATTATTTCAGTTCCACAATACAAAAAGAATCGAACATTCTACATTTTACGAAAACACAAACGCTACAGCAATTTTAATCAATGCAAAAACAAAGGAATAACTACCTAAACAAATAACAATAAAAAACAAACATATATGAATAGATGAATGAATAAACCAAAATACATAAATATGGTTAAATCAATAAAATAAAAATTAAATAAAAGCAACACCTGGATTTATTACGCCGTTCCATCAACCTGGCTGGAAAGTGCAATAGAGTCGATGACGTCACAACTCCAGGATGAAGCGTTATGACGTCACTAATCCTCTGGAAGACCGCCCACTACAGGGCAATGCGAGTACACACACACACACACACACACACACAAACACTTGTCAATGGAAGATGATATAAACAAGAACAATACCCGTCTGTACGTATACGCATACATACATACTCCACATACATACAACGTACGCACACATACACATTCATACATGCATGCATACATACGCACACAAAGCCGATCTCAATAAAGAGGAGATTCGTCGAGGCTTTATTGGGAAAAGTGAAGAGATTAAATGACGGGGCCAGAGAAAGAGAAAGGGGAGAGTGGAGAGTGGACAGTGGACGGTAGAGAGCAGAGAGAAATAAAGAGAGGAATCTACATAGTGAGAGAGATAGAGAAAGAGGGGAAGGAGAGAGAGGGGAAGGAGAGAAAGGAGAGAGGAAGGAGAGAAAGGAGAGGAGAGAGAGGGGAGGGGAGGAGAGAGAGAGAGGGGGAGGAGAGAGGGAGAGAGAGAGAGAGAGAGAGAGAAAGAGAGAACTAGATAGACAGGAAGAGGGAGAGCGAGAGACAGGCAGAGATAGATAGACACAGAGTAAAAGAGAGTGAGAGGAGAGAGTGAGAGTGAGAGGAGAGTGAGAGAGAGGAGAGAGAGAGAGAGAGAGAGAGGAGAGAGAGTGAGAGGAGAGAGGGAATGAGAGGAGAGAGGGAATGAGAGGAGAGAGGGAGTGAGAGGAGAGAGAGAGAGAGAGAGAGAGAGAGAGAGAGTGAGAGTGAGAGAGAGAGAGAGAGTGAGAGGTGTGAGAGAGTGAGAGGTGTGAGAGAGGGGGAGGAAAAGAGAGTGAAGGAGTAAGAGAAACAAGAGGGTAGAGAATGAGTGGAGAAAGAGGAGGGAGGGAGGAGATAGAGATAAGTGAGTGAAAGAGAGAAGGAGAGGAGAGAGCGAGAACGGGGAAAAGGAGGAGAAACAGACAGATGATGAGAAGGCAGAAGTGAAGAGAAGGAAAAACGAGATTGATAAAGAGACAGAAAGTGGAAGAGAGGAAGGATGCGACATGGGAAGAGAGAACGAAAAGAGAATGGGAAGGGAGAGAGAAAGGGGAGAAAAAGAAGGAAGAAGAGTGAGAGGAGGGGGAGGAGGAAGAGGAGAAAGGGAAGGAAGAAGGGTACAAGGAAGAGTGGGAGGAAGAGAAAATGAATGGGAAGGGCAAAGAGAAAGAGGGGAGGAAAGAAGAAGGATAGCAAGATGGGAAGGAGGAAGGGAAGGAGGAAGGGAAGAAGGAAGGGAAAATGAAGGGAAGAAGAAGAGAAGAAGAAGAGAAGAAGAAGAGAAGAAGAAAAGAAGAAGAGAAAAGGAATGGAAGAGGAGGGGAAGAGGAAGGCAAGAGGAAGGGATGATGAAGAGAATGAAGAAGTGGAAGATAATGAAGAAGAGGAGGAAGAGAATGAAGAAGAGGAGGAAGAGAATGAAGAAGAGGAGGAAGGAAGGAAGAAGAGGAGGAAGAGATGGAAGAAGAGATGGAAGATGAGATGGAAGAAGGGAAGTAGGGAGACAAATAGGAAGAGGAGGAGGAAGAGGACGAGGAAGAGGAGGAAGAGGAGGAAGAGGAGGAGGAAGAGGAGGAGGACGAGGAAGAGGAGGAGGAAGAGGAGGAGGAAGAGGAGGAGGAAGAGAAGGAGGAAGAGAAGGAAGAAGAGAAGGAAGAAGAGAAGGAAGAAGAGAAGGAAGAAGAGTAAGACGAAGGATACAATGCAGGAAAGGAGGGAGAAAAGGGAAAAAGAGGAGGAAAAGGATTAAAAAGGGAAGCGAGGGTGGGGTGGGGGAAAGGGGGGACGGGGGTCATTAGCAGAGATGGTCGTCCTCCTGAGAGACAGAAATAAAGGGACTGAGAGACAGAATTAAAGGGACTGAGGGGGGAGGGGGAGGGGGAGGGGAAGGGGAAGGGGGAGGAAGGGAACATGAACAGGACACGGAGGAGAGCCAAGAAGAGGGGGAGAGCTGGCCCAAGAGAAGAGGAAGGACGGAGTAGGAAGAAGGGGGAGGGAGGTGGAAGGGGGAGGGAGGTGGAAGGAGGAGGGAGGAGGAAGGAGGAGGGAGGAGGAAGGAGGGAGGAGGGAGGAGGAGGGAGGAGGAAAGAGGAGGGGGGAGGAAGGAGGAGGGAGGAGGAAAGAGGAGGGAGGAGGAAAGAGGAGGGAAGAGGAAAGAGAATGAAGGAGGAGGAAAGAGAATGAAGGAGGAGGATAAAAAGAGGATACAAAGAAGGACAAAAAGGAGGAATGGGAAGAAGAGTAGGAAGAAAAGGAGGGAGAGGTATAGCAGGTGGAGTAGGAATAGGAGGAATAGGAGGAATAGGAGGAGGAGGACATTATGAAGAAAAAGGAAAAAAGGAAGGGAGGGAGGAGGATAGGAGGATGGCCGGGAAGAGGATAAGAGCGGAGTATCAAAAAGGTGGAAATGTACTAAGTGAAAGACGGGGCGGCCAGGCCAGCAGGAAGGAAGGAACTGATGGAGGAAGTAGAAGAGGGAGGGGAAGAGGGGAGGAGGGGAGGAGGGGGGGAGACGGATGGGAGAAAGGGAGAGGGGGCGAAGGGGGGGAGAAGGGGAGAGGGGAGGGGGAGAGGGAGGGAGAGAGGGGAGGGAGGAAGGGGGGGAGGGAGAGGGGAGGAAGGGGGGGGAGAAGGGGGGAGAGAGAGGGAAGGGAGAAGGGGGGGGGGGGGAGAGAGGGAGGGGAGGGAGACGGATGGGAGAAGGGGAGAGAGGGAGGGGAGAAAGGGGGGAGGGGGAGGGGAGAAAGGGGGGGAGGGGGAGAAGGGGGGAAGGGGGAGGGAGGAGGGGGGAAAGGGGGAAGGGGGAGAGAGGGGAGGGGAGGGGAAAGGGGAGGAGAAGGAGAGGGGGAGAAAGGGGGGGGAGGGAGGGGAGAAAGGGGGGAGGGGGGAAGAAAGGGGGGAAGAGGAGAGAGGGAGGGGAGAAAGGGGGGAAGGGGAGAGAGGGAGGGGAGAAGGGGGAGAGAGGGAGGGGAGAAAGGGGGGAAGGGGAGAGAGGGAGGGGAGAAAGGGGGGAGGGGGAGAAAGGGAGGGGAGAAAGGGGGGAGGGGGAGAAAGGGGGGGAGGGGGGAGAAAGGGGGGGGGGGAGGGGAGAGAGAGGGAGGGGGAGGGAGGGGAGGGGGGGGGGGGGGAGGAAAGGGGGGAGGGGGGAGAGGGAGGGGGAGGGGGGGGAGGGGGAAGGGGGGGGGGGAGGAGGGGGGGAGGGGGAAGGGAGGGGGGAGAGAGGGAGGGGGGAGGGGGAGAAGAGGGAGGGGGGGAGGGGGGGGAGAGGGAGGGGGGGGGAGGGGAGGGGGGGGGAGGGGGGGAGGGGGGGGGAGGGAGGGAGGGGGAGGGGGAGAGGGAGGGGGGGGGGGAGAGGGGAGGGGAGAGAGGGAGGGGGGGGGGGGGGGGGGGAGAGGGAGGGGGAGAGAGGGAGGGGAGAGAGGGAGGGGGGAGGGGGAGAGAGGGGGGGGGAGAGAGGGAGGGGGGGAGGGGGAGGGGGGGAGAGAGGGGGGGAGGGGGGGGGGGGGGGAGGGGGGGGAGAGGGGGAGGGGGGAGAGAGGAGGGAGGGGGGAGGGAGGGGGGAGGGAGGGGGAGAGGGAGGGGACAGAGGGAGGGGGGGAAGGGGAGAGAGGGAGGGGAGAAGGGGGGAGGGGGGGGGGAGTAGGGGAGGGGGAGAGGGAGGGGGGGAGAGGGGGAGGGGGAGGGGAGAAAAGGGGGGAGGGGGAGGGGAGGGGGGGAGGGGGAGGGGAGAGGGGAGGGGGAGGGGGGGAGGGAGGGGAGGGAAAGGGGGGGGGAGGGGAGAAAGGGAGGGGGGGGAGGTGAGGGAGGGGAGAAAGGGGGGGAGGGGGAGGGGGGGGGAGGGGAGGGGGGGGGAGGGAGGGAGGGGGGAGACGGGAGGGGGGGGAGAGAGGGAGGGGAGGGGGGAGGGGGAGGAGGGAGGGGAGGGGAGGGAGGGGAGAAAAGGAGGGGGAGGGGGAGGGGAGGGGAGAGAGGGGGAGGGGAGAGGGAGGGGGAGGAGGGGAGGGGAGAAAGGGAGAGGGGGAGAGAGAGAGGGGAGGGGAGGGGAGGGGGAGGGGAGAGAGGGAGGGGGAGGGGAGAAGGGAGGGGGTAGAGGGGGAGATGGAGAGAGGGAGGGGAGAATGGAGAGAGGGAGGGGAGAAAGGGGGAGAGGAGAGAGGGAGGGGAGAAAGGGGGGAAGGCGAGAGAGGGAGGGGAGAAAGGGGGGAAGGGGAGAGAGAGGGAGGGGAGAAGGGGAGAGAGGGAGGGGAGAAGGGGAGGGAGGGGAGAAGGGGAGAAGGGGAGAGAGGGAGGGGAGAAGGGGAGAGAGGGAGGGGAGAAGGGGAGAGAGGGAGGGGAGAGGAGGGGAGAAGGGGAGAGAGGGGGGGGAGAGGGGAAGAGAGGGAGAGGGAGGGGAGAGAGGAGGGAGAGAGGGGGGAGAAGGGGAGAGAGAGGGAGGGGAGAAGGAGAGAGGAAGGAGAGAGGAAGGGAAGGGGAGGGAGGGGGGAGGGGTGAGAGAGGGGGAGAGAAGGTGAGAGAGGGGGGAGAAGGGGGAGGAGGGGGAGAAGGGGAGAGGGGGGGGAGAAGGGGAGGGGGGGGAGAAGGGGAGGAGAGAGGGAGAAGGGGGAAGGGGAGAGAGGGGGGAGGAAGGGGGAGAGGAGGGGTGGAGAGGGGGGGAGAGGGGGGAGAAGGGGAGAGAGGGGGGAGAGGGGAGAGGGTGGGGAGAAGGGGAGGAGAGGGGGGGAGAAGGGGAGAGAGGGAGGGGGAAGGGGAGGGGAGAGAGGGGGGAGAAGGTGAGATAGGGGGGAGAAGGTGAGATAGGGGGGAGAAGGGGAGATAGGGGGGAGAAGGGGAGATAGGGAGGGGAGAAGGGGAGAGAGGGAGGGGTGACGGGGAGAGAGGGAGGGGAGGGGGGGGGGGAGAGGGAGGGGGGAGGAGGGGTGGGGGGGAGGGGAGGGGAGAGAAGGGGGAGAGGGAGGGGGGGAGAAGGGGGGAGGGAAGGGGGGGGAAGGGGGAGAGGGAGGGGGGAAAGGGGGAGAGGGAGGGGAGAAAGGGGGAGAGGGAAGGGGAGAGGGAGGGAGAGAGGGAGGGGAGAAAGGGGGAGGAGAGGGAGGGGGGGAAGGGGGGGAGGGAGGGGGGGGAGGGGAAGGGGGAGAGGGAGGGAAGAAGAAGGGGGGGAGAGGAGGGGGAGAAGGGGGGGTAAGGGGGATAAAAGGAGAGAAGGGAATGGGGGGAGAAAGGGGAGGGGGAGAGGGGAGGGGCGAAGGGGAGAGGGGAGGGGCGAAGGGGAGAGGGGAGGGGCGAAGGGGAAAGGGGGTAAAGGGGCGAAGGGGAGAGGGGAGGGGCGAAGGGGAAAGGGGGTAAAGGGGCGAAGGGGAAACGGGGGCAAGGGGCGAAGGGGAAAGGGGAGGGGTAAAGGGGGAGAAGGGGGGGGAGGGGGTAAAGGGGCGAAGGGAGGGGGTAAAGGGGGGGCGAAGGGAGGGAAAGGGGGAGAGGGGCGAAGGGGAAAGGGGGGGTAAAGGGGCGAAGGGGTGGGAAGGGGGTAAAGGGGCGAAGGGGGGAAGGGGGGACGAGGGGGAAGGGGGAGGGGAGGAAAGGGGGGAAGGGGGGAAGGGGAAAGGGGGGAAAGGGGGCGATGGGGAAGGGGGGTAAAGGGGCGAAGGGGAAGGGAGGGGGTAAAGGGGCGAAGGGGGGGGGTAAGGGCGAAGGGGGAAAGGGGGGGAAGGGGGCGCGAAGGGGAAAGGGGGGGGTAAAGGGGCGAAGGGGAGGGGCGAGGGCGAGGGGAAGGGGGTAAGGGGCGAAGGGGGGTAAAGGGGAAGGGGGGGTAAAGGGGCGAAGGGGGTAAAGGGGCGAAGGGGAAAGGGGGTAAAGGGGAAAGGGTGTAAAGGGGCGAAGGGGAAAGGGTGTAAAGGGGCGAAGGGGAAAGGGTGTAAAGGGGCGAAGGGGAAAGGGTGTAAAGGGGCGAAGGGGAAAGGGTGTAAAGGGGCGAAGGGGAAAGGGGGCAAGGGGGTAAAGGGGCGAAGGGGGTAAAGGGGCGAAGGGGAAAGGGGGGAAAGGGGGTAAAGGGGCGAAGGGGAAAGGGGGTAAAGGGGCGAAGGGGAAAGGAGGTAAAGGGGCGAAGGGGAAAGGGGGTAAAGGGGGTAAAGGGGCGAGGGGGAAAGGGGCGAGGGGGAAAGGGGGGGAAGGGGCTAAGGGGGAAGGGGGGTAAAGGGGCGAAGGGGAGGAAAGGGGGTAAGGGGCGAAGGGGAAAAGGGGTAAAGGGGTAAAGGGGCGAAGGGGAAAGGGGATAAAGGGGCGAAGGGGAAAGGGGGTAAAGGGGAAAGGGTGTAAAGGGGCGAAGGGGAAAGGGTGTAAAGGGGCGAAGGGGAAAGGGGGTAAAGGGGCGAAGGGGAAAGGGGGTAAAGGGGCGAAGGGGAAAGGGGGTAAAGGGGCGAAGGGGAAAGGGGGTAAAGGGGCGAAGGGGAAAGGGGGTAGAGGGGCGAAGGGGGAAAGGGTGTGGGGGCGAAAGGGGGAAGGTGTGGTGTAAAGGGGCGAAGGGTAAAGGGGCGAAGGGTAAAGGGGCGAAGGGTAAAGGGGCGAAGGGTAAAGGGGCAAAGGGGAAAGGGGCAAAGGGGAAAGGGGCAAAGGGGAAAGGGGCGAAGGGGATAGGGGCGAAGGGGAACGGGGGTAAAGGGGCGAAGGGGAACGGGGGTAAAGGGGCGAAGGGGAACGGGGGTAAAGGGGCGAAGGGGAACGGGGGTAAAGGGGCGAAGGGGAACGGGGGTAAAGGGGCGAAGGGGAACGGGGGTAAAGGGGCGAAGGGGAACGGGGGTAAAGGGGCGAAGGGGAACGGGGTGAAGGGGGGGAACGGGGGGAAAGGGGCGAAGGGGAAAGGGGGGAAAGGGGGTAAAGGGGCGAAGGGGAAAGGGGGTAAAGGGGCGAAGGGGAAAGGGGGTAAAGGGGCGAAGGGGAACGGGGGTAAAGGGGCGAAGGGGAACGGGGGTAAAGGGGCGAAGGGGAAAGGGGGTAAAGGGGCGAAGGGCAAGGGGTGTAAAGGTGCGAAGGGAAAGGGGGGAAAGGGGAAGGGGGGAAAGGGAAAGGGGGGAAAGGGGAAGGAGGGAAAGGGGGAAAGGGGAAGGGGGGAATGGGGAAGGGGGGAATGGGGAAGGGGGGAATGGGGAAGGGGGGAATGGGGAAGGGGGGAATGGGGAAGGGGGGAATGGGGAAGGGGGGAATGGGGAAGGGGGGAAAGGGGAAGGGGAAGGGGGAAAGGGGGAAGGGGAGGTAGAGGGGGAAAGGGAAAGGGAAGGGGGAAAGGGGAAGAGGGAGGGGAAGGGGGAAAGGGAAGGGAGTGAAAGGGGAAGGGGGAAAGGGGAAGGGGGGAAGGGAGTGAAAGGGGAAGGGGTGAAAAGGGGAAAGGGGGAAGGAGTGAAAGGGGAAGGGATGAAAAGGGGAAGGGGTGAAAGAGGAAGGGGTGAAAAGGGGAAAGGGGGAAAGGGGAAGGGGGGGAAAGGGGAAGGGGGGAAGGGGAAGGGGGAAAGGGGAGGGGAAGGGGGGAAGGGGAAGGGGGGAAGGGGGAGGGGGGAAAGGGAAAGGGGAAGGGGGGAAAGGGAAAGGGAAAGGGAAGGGGGGAAGGGGAGGGGAAAGGGAAGGGGGGAAAGGGAGACGGGGGAAAGGGGAAGGGGGAAGGGGGGAAGGAGGGGAAAGGGGAAGGGGGAAAGGGGAAGGGGGGAAAGGGGAAGGGGGAAAGGGGAAGGGGGGAAAGGGGAAGGGGGAAAGGGGAAGGGGGAAAGGGGAAGGGGGAAAGGGGGAAAAGGGGAAGGGGGAAAAGGGGAAGGGAGAGGGAGAAGGGAAGTGAAAAGGCAGGGAAATGGAAGGAGGAAGGAGGAAATAAGGCAGGAAGGAAGGAAGGGGGAAGAAGGGAAGGAGAGGCGTGGAGGAATGGTGGGTGAGGGAGGAGGGAAGGGAAGGGAAGGGCAGGGAAGGAGGAAGAAGCCTAAGAAGGAAAATGTCGAGAAAAGAACCGATGATGAATAATGCAATTGTTTAATAACTTAAGTAAAAATTCAAATATTATAAAAGGGGAGGACAGTAAGCGGGTTTGCGATGTGTATATATGCAATAAGAGGGAGAGAGAGGTAAGGAGAGAGAGAGGGGGAGGGAGAGAGGGGGAGAGAGAGAGAGAGGGGGAGGGAGAGAGAGAGAGAGAGAGAGAGAGAGAGAGAGAGAGAGGGGGAGGGAGGAGGAGGGAGGAGAGAGAGAGAGAGAGAAGGGAGAAAGTGGGGGAGAGAGGGGAGAGAGGAGAGAGAGAGGAGAGAGAGAGAGAGAGAGAGAGAGAGAGTGAGAGAGAGAGAGAGAGAGGGGAAAGTGTGAGAGAGAGGAGGGAGAGTGAGAGAGAGAGAGAGTGAGAGAGAGAGGGAGAGAGAGAGAGAGAGAGAGAGAGAGAGAGAGAGAGAGAGAGGGATAGTGAGAGTGAGAGAGAGAGAAGGGGTGTGAGAGAGTGAGAGAGAGATAGAGAGAGAGGAGAGTGAGAGTGAGAAAGAGAGAAAGGAGAGGGGAACAGGAAAAGAGAAACAGGAAGAGAAACAGAAAAAGAGAAACAGGAAAAGAGAAACAGAAAAAGAGAAACAGGAAAAGAGAAACAGAAAAAGAGAAACAGGAAAAGAGAAACAGAAAAAGAAACAAAAAGAAACAAAAAGAGAAAC
Organism: Oratosquilla oratoria; assembly: GCF_046742065.1. Classification (NCBI taxonomy): domain Eukaryota; kingdom Metazoa; phylum Arthropoda; class Malacostraca; order Stomatopoda; family Squillidae; genus Oratosquilla; species Oratosquilla oratoria. The sequence goes on along the minus strand of NC_134810.1, from coordinate 22,673,999 downwards.
AGGAAAAGAAAAAATCTGGAAAAGAGAAACAGAAAAAGAAATCTGGAAAAGTGAAAAACAAAAAAATCGGGAAAAGAGAAACAGAAAAAGAAAAAATCGGGAAAAGAGAAACAGAAAAAGAGAAACAGGAAAAGAATGCAACGGGAATAGAAACAAAAAAGAAAAACAGGAAAAAGAGAGCGAGAGACAATCAGCTAGAGAGAAAACTTATACAATAGAGACAAGAGACATATACAAGGTCCATATATGGACCTTGGACAGATATGGAAATTCAAACATCCCCACAGAGAAAACATACAAGAAAGAAACAAGGGACAAGAAACAGAAAGAGAGAGAGAGAGAGAGAGAGAGAGAGAGAGAGAGAGAGAGAGAGAGAGAGAGAGAGAGAGAGAGAGAGAGAGAGAGAGAGAGAGAGAGAGAGAGAGAGAGAGAGAGAGAGAGAGAGAGAGAGGCAAACAAAGAGACAAGTAAAAAGAGCGAGAGGTAAGAGCACAAGGCACACCCAGCCCCAGCTCTCCAAAAGAGCACTGCCCAGGCTTAAAAGAGATTATTCCCACGCCACTCTGCATCCAAAGCAAATTACGGTTAAACCACGCACTCAACTAAACCCGACCTACAAACAGGTGACGGCAGATTAAACCTCACCAAACACAGACTGCAGAGGTTCCAAGCGGACTACAAAATATTCATTTGGACCCACTGATTTCTTCCAAAGCTCTGGTTCATTGGACCCCTGCGGGGGTGGAGGGTCCAATTGGGCCACAAGTTAGGCCACGGACTGAAAATTAGTAATGTTAATGGATGCAAAGAGATTAATTTTTGGTGTTGAAGTAAGTTTTTTTTTTCCGGGAGACTAATGACAGCGACACATAAGTTATACGTGTCGTATACGTGACGAAAGACTGGTTGAAAACCTCTTCATATAAATCATGCCAAAAGCTCCTCTCCTGGTAATGCATTATAAAGAGTTCGTAATGAAAAAAGTTATGTAAACAAGTTTTCCATTATAGTCTTAAAAACTGGGCCATTAAAGCGCGCGCGCGCACACACACACACGGGACACCACGAGCATAGCTGCCCTTCCCGTAAAATACAACTAGATTACACACACACACACACAAACACGGGACACCACGAGCATAGCTCCCCTTCCCGTAAAATACAACTAGGTAAAACACACACACACGCACGCACGCACACACATACGCACGCACACACATACACACACAAACCTTTCTTTTTCCGAGGGTCACTTTCAAACAATGACCTTGGCCCCTTTGCGTCACAGATTGTCCTGATTTAAGCCCACCCTGCGTGACCCATCAAACCGCACACATACCACAATACTGGCCTAGTATGACCCAAGGTTAGGGATGAATATATAATCCCAGGAGTTAAGTCATAAAAGCAGCACCGAATCAATAGAGATCCAAATCCCACAATACAATCCAGAGCTTCTGGTGTGACACTGCCCCCTTTCTGTGGCGTCAGGCGATTTTATTCGTGGGGGGGGGGGCTGTAGCAGCCCATCAGTAAGGAATGTGTTAAACTAAAACAAAAGAATAATCCCCACCTCGATAAATCATGTCTTCCATCCTCCCGTCTACTTCTTCGTCCTCGTTCTCCCCTTCCTTTTCTTTCTCAACCTTTCCTCCACTCACTTCTCATCATAAACCTGTTCCCTTTTACAAACGTACCATACACCCGTTAGACCAGCACGCCTTAGCTCATTCTCTAAAACGCAACCGTACCTTCTCGATAGGCCTTGTTTATTCCTTTACCTAAAATCTTCCCAAATGTTTGTTTTATATATATGTGTATATATATATATATTATATATATATATATATTATATATACATATATATATACATATAATATGTGTGTGTGTGTGTGTGTGTGTGTGTGTGTGTGTGTGTAATCTTAAATCGTCGACCCTTACTGTCATCACCCTCTTCCCAACGTCCATAATTCATTTCCGTGCATCAACAGTTACCAACAGTCGTTTTTCATCTTGGGGTTGCCTGGTCCTCAAATTAACAAAATACAGTGCAGTCATACATAATCTAGCACCTTTGCAACCCGTACTTTTTCCCATTTTAAGGTATATTCTTACACTCCATAATACATACATACATATACCAAGGCTTTTTCCCCCTTTCAAGGGAGGTAGCCAAAAAGGGAAAGGCATAAAAACACTCCCACCCATTTCATCCCTAAATACACTCCACACCCCTCCCACCCTCCCTCTCATCTGAGCACCTCCTGGATGACGGGTCATCCCTGCACCTTGCCCACCGCCCTGGGTCAGAAGCAAGACACAGCACATCCACAGCAAGGCCGCTTCATTTAATCGGCGACCCCCCTTGCATATAAGGAGAGGACGGGGAGAAATCCCTTCGGGCTGCGTCAAAATTTACTCACACATACTACCCCACCTTCCCCACTCCATAATACTCTATATAAAATAACTGGAACCTATTAACTACTTTTTATTCTATCTGATCTGGGTAAAAAATCCACTAGGGTCACAGTATTGGTCTGTGGTGCAGAAAAAGGTCCACAAAGATAACAAAAATAGATAACCAATAAAATTAATGAACGAATTAATTAATAATTGAAATTAAACTGTGGTTCTAAAACGTACATATTCTGATCACACCATACATTTTGAGCCTATTACACCTTTTGTTTCATTCCAATTGTTTTTCTATTTCCCATACAAGCACACCCTGCGTGACCCATGACAGACGGTGTCACAGTCTGGGGGATTCCCAGGCACAAGAAACAACGTGACGTCATCAATCCACAACATTTTGCAAAGCGTATCTACCTTCGAATGAAAGTGACGTATCACTAATATTGTAAGCCTGAGTTTATGTCTGACATGGAATACTACATAAATATAGTAGCAACCAATCTAACATCGTACCATAGATTCACAAAATATAAATAAATAAATGAATAAATAAATAGCAAATGAAATAGTAGTAGTAATAATATTAATAATAATAAAATAATCGTATCAAAAACAATATTAAGAATAAAGATAATAAACAAATAAATTAAAAATTAAAGTGTAGATGAAGAAATACTAGACTCTACTTTTTCAAGCCTCAAGAAGTAGCCAAGATACATCGAAGTCGAATCAAGTCAACAGTTTCTGCATCTGTCCCCAAGAAAGTGGTGGTGGTGATGATGGTGATGATGGTGATGATGATGATGATGATGATGATGGTGATGATGATGGTGATGATGATGATGATGATGATGATGATGATGATGATGATGAACGTTAAGGAAAAGTCCACGCAAACTGTAATGAATACATAAGCATCCAGTGGGGGGGGGGGGCAATGAGGAGGGCAGTTGCCCCCTCCTGGAAAATCTGTATCGCTAAATAAAAAGTGAATAGCTTGTAACCATTGATTGACGGATGACATAAACATGTACAATATTCTGATTAAAAAGAAAATAGAGTGAAACTCGTTTTCTACGGAGACATCTAAAAAAAAAAAAAATCACACACACGCATACAATCCAAGACCATGGTGGTGAATCACACACACACACACGCACATCCACAATGACACAGGTTTTCCCAGCACATCAGGAGGACAGGTCTGACTTCTATCAATAAAGCACAGGTAAGAAGAAAAGACCTAATCAATGCCCGACTCGCGGGCGCCGACGACGCGACGGAACACCCAAGGGAGCCGACGCAGCCACAGAAGGGCGAGTCACGGTACAACACGGTGCAATGCAATACAATATAATAATCATAATGATAGTACTACCACTTCTGCTGCTGCTGTTACTATACTACTACTACTGCTATTACTACTGATACTGTTGCTGCTGCTGCTGTTACTATACTACTTCTGCTATTACTACTACTAGTACAGCTGCTACTACTACTACTACTGTTGCTGCTGCTGTTACTATATTACTACTGCTGCTATTTCTATTACTAGTACAGCTGCTACTGCTGTTACTACTACTACTACTACTATTACATATATTACTGATTCTGTTGCTATTATTATTTATCATCATTACTGCTAATATGACGGATACTATTACTGTTATTATTATTCTATATACGCTTCCACACGTGGTCGTGACGTGTGAAAGGGTCCATAGACACCCATGGTAATCCGAGAGCACGACGTCGTGTCGTGGATGGCGCACGGCGAAAAGTCGATACGTGTGAAAGGAGCATTAGTGTGAGATTGTTTTTAATATCACAGAATGAAAGGGATAGGGGATGGAGAACAATTGCAGTTTGTCAGCATCTCTTGTGAAAATTACTGGAGAGAGAGAGAGAGAGAGAGAGAGAGAGAGAGAGAGAGAGAGAGAGAGAGAGAGAGAGAGAGAGAGAGAGAGAGAGAGAGAGAGAGAAAGTGGGAGAGAGAGATATCTTGGGTTCAGTCCGGGACCGAGTGCCTGCCCCTCTGGGTTGCACCCGTTACTAACATTCAGACACAATAAAATAAACAGTGAAGACCATTATTATACAAAGAAAATTAGTCACATATAGTTTACAGACAACATCTATGTATCCAACATGTAAACGACTCTAGCGTCAGACAAGATGACGGTGATGTTTATTATCTATTTCCTACTTGTCGTTACATGGTTTTATTCAGCTGAGGGACTCATCCCTGGCACAGCATTTAACTGTTAAGAATGTATTATGTGTAGGATTTCACCTACTCTCCCGCTAAGGTCCTTCTTCAATGGGAAATACTTTTGAGTTGTTCTTGAAACGATCATTCAAAGGCGAAAAAAGTCAACTGATCCGTCCTTCTTGTTTAAAAAAAATAAGAAATCGTATCTCTTTCTCTCCAAGGTCTATTCGCAAGTTAGCCTTGCACGGTTTTTTAAAAGCTACAAAACAACAGAAGAAAATTTCCACATCATCCTGTTTCTTGCGTGGCACATTTGATCACACACACACACACACACACACACACACACACACACACACACACACACACACACACACACTATATATATAGATATATATATATATATATAATATATTATATTATATATATATATAATATATTATATATATATATACATATATATATATAAATATATATACATATATAATATATAATATATATATACATATATATATATATATATATATATATAATATATATACATATATATTATATTATATATACATATACATATATTATATATACATATACATATATATAATATATACATATATATATATATAATATACATATATATATATACATATATAATATATACATATATATATATATATATAATATATACATATATATATAATATATATACATATATATATATATATATACATATATATATTATATATATACATATATATATATATATTATATATATATAATATATATATATATATATATATATACATATATAATATATATATATATATATTATATGTATATATATATTATATATATATATATATAATATATATATATATATATATATAATATATATATACATATCTCCAATTGCAATAAGGAATATGCCTGTGTAGGCCTAATGTAGTGACTTACACACGCAAACATTCACTCGATCTTAGCTGTCTAATAAATCTCCCCAGCTAACACGCACACGAGGAAACGCACACACAGTTTGTGAAACGAATTGGAAGGTAAAATTCAGGGGAACAACATATATGAAGCAAGTTTGATCATTGGAGATAATGACGGAACCCCATGAGCATATCTCCAACTCCGAATCCCAAAATTTAGTAACACACACACACACAGATTTCAGACTCTGTTGAAGTATTTTAATTTCCTTATTCAAGTATTCTTGAACCAGCTGGGCGCACTCTCAAAACTGCGAGAAAAAAAAATCGAGCAAAATAACAGAGGAAAGAATATGAAAGAGATAATGTCTTGTGATTTCCAAAAAAAGTCATAACACTTTTTTTCCGACCTTGTTAAGGACCAACAGGTCTCCTGCTGTCCTTCAAGCTTCCTCATGCTTTATCATCGTAACTCACTATCAGCATGCTGAGCAAAACATTACGACCCACAGTCTTGATAAGGACAAACAATATGAGGTCGAAAACTAACACATTTGGTGAGGACGGACACCAAAAGAGGGAGATGCATTGTCGTGTACAACATTCCTCAGAGACATACATCGGAGAGAAGCGTCTCCCCACCACTTGTTTTCACATCCCATTAAAACTCTCACCTCCATCTGGAGGTGCAGCCTCGGTAGGTTGGCGTTTGGTCTCTGTATTGGGCCTAAATATGCCATCACTCTTGACCTTCCTAATATGTTCTTCAGCAATCTGTGTTCTCTCCTTTCTGCTTCCATGAGCCCCGCATGCCACCCCTACCATCTTCTTTTAATGTATTTACATAAAATTATATAATTATATTTCTAGATTTATATCTTAATAGAAAACGGGCTGGTGTGACGTAGAATTATACATTGCACGTATGTAACGGCAGACACTTGTTCTTGGAATGATTTCATCATTCTTATAAAACAATTATTTTTTGAACGGACGACTCCTCGTCCCTCCCCCTCCCCTTGTATCCTCCTCACGCCTACCTGGTAGGATGGGGGGGGCGGGTCCCCTAGTTTGGGAACCACTGTTGTATCGGATACAACCGTGCATACTACAGCGAGCCATACAGTGGATGGAATACAGCCATTCGAATGGTCCGAAAATCTTATTACCCCAACCAATAGAGGTACAAGTATTACAGTAATACAAAATACATGTCCTGGATTGAGTTTGTTTACTGTATGAACAATAAGTTTACGTTTCCATCACAAGAGCATAGGGCCTGTGCGACATGACTTCACTGAGAGATTCGGCATACCAGCTCCTCCGCAGATGACAATACTGCGATGGGAACTATTATTTTGTTCCGACCCAGGGCAGTGGACAAGGTGCAGGGATGACCCGTCATCCAGGAGGCGCTAAGATAAGAGGGAGGGTGGAGGGGTGTGGAATGTATTCAGGGATGGAACGGGTGAAAATGATTTTATGCCTTTTCCTTTTTGGCTACCTCCCTTGTAAGGGGGAAAAAGCCTTGGTATATGTATGTATGTATGTTGTTCTGTTGTTTTTACAGTAAACAAACTGAACCCAGGACATGTATTTTGTATTACTGTAATACTTGTGCCTCTATTGGTAGGGGTAACAAGACATTCGGACCTTCCAGTCTGTTGACATAAAATTGAATATTATCTTCAGTGACGGACTGATCGTCTTCACCTACAGAAGCAGAAGAAAATGACCAACATTTTGCTCTTTTGTCTTCTGAGGACAAAAATAATCTTTACAATTTTTGGGGGACGATTTTGCATTAGATTAAGAAAAGGAATATAATTTTACTAGAAAAAAAATATGCAGGGAAGAAGCAAACAGAATAAACCTCTTGATGTACATCAAAGTAAAAGAAGAAGAATTGCATTGGCCGCTTTCACGCAAGCAGACCAACCTGCCCCGTGCCTGCCGACCTGACCTTGTTGACAAGTCGTCATGTTAACGACTTCTCGTGACTGTGCCCCCAGGCCTCCCAGGGGTGGGGGAGGGGTTGGGTAAGTGAGGTTGCCGTTTGCGTGTCACTTACAGGGTTCCCACTCTTTGTATGAATAAAATCGCTAGACATCAAGTCAGAGCAATACGTATATACTTTTGCTGGCCTGCTGTAATGAAGATGTCAACCTAGGTATATGCATGGTTATATACATCTTGAGTATAGATATCCCTAAAATACTCATTTCAAGATTCTGTTTGGGTTCTAATATATATCTATATATATATATATTTATATATATATATATATGTATATATATATATATATATATATATATATATGTGTGTGTGTGTGTGTGTGTGTGTGTGTGTGTGTGTGTGTGTGTGTGTATGCGTGTGTATGCTTGATTTTAATTTATTACTATAAATCTGTCAATTTATTTTTTACTATTGACCTGTTTGTTTATTATTTAACTATACCTATGCATTTCTTTATTTTATTATTATTTATACTATTATAATTTTATTTGTTTATTTACCATTATGTTTTTTCTCGTATCCGACCTAGTTATGGACCAAAAGGTCTCCTGTCGGCATGCTCCTTTGTAAGGTTTGTAATCGTGTGTGTGTGTGGGTGTGTGTGAGAGAGAGAGAGAGAGAGAGAGAGAGAGAGAGAGAGAGAGAGAGAGAGAGAGAGAGAGAGAGAGAGAGAGAGAGAGAGAGAGAGAGAGAGGCACACACACACACACATTAGGCTCACCAGGACAGAATACTGCCCCTTCCCCTTCTCCACTCCCTCTTCATTCCTCACCCACTCTTGAGCACACGAGGGATTAAGGATCCCAACACGATCCCAATGAGAGGGACATCCTTAACACTAATGGGAACCCCATACTCCCTTCCACTCCCTACTAGTCCCACCTCCCTCACTCCTTCCTCCCACCCCTGGACCGCTTATGCTTTTTCCACTCCTCCCTTCCCACTTTCTTTTATGCTCCCTAGATTCTCCCTATCCCCGTTTTCTTTACTACGAACACGTGGTCGCCCTACCTCACCCATCCATCCCAACCTGGGCGCCCCCTCTTCCTACCCCAAGTACCTGTTCTCTCCCTCCACCCAACATCCCCCCCCCAACCTACCACCACAACCACCTACCCCCTTTTACGAACTCAGTGTGGCGTACCGATTACATAATATTTATGTTGACAATGCCTGACAGCAGGCAAGAGAGCGGTAGAATGGTATTTCGAGCAGCGATTCTATCTTCAGGGACAATGCCTAAAAGAAATTTGTAACTCTGATCCGTAGGGGTGTGACTAAAGTCCCTTTCGATTTGTCTGCATAAGTTGTATGCAGTCAATACTCCCCTTACAGGAGAACAGGGTGCTCGTCATCTGGTACAAACGGGGTCCACATATGTATATGGGAATTTTAATTAGATGTGTGACTCGGGTCCGTAGGGGTCTCCCTATTGTACTTCCTGCATAAGATTTATGCAGCTAATACTCCCTCAATGAAGTCCCCATAAGTATATGGAAGTTCTTATCAGTTTTCTCCCTTTTTGTATGGGCCATTGTGATGAGTGGCGTTCCCACCCACACTCGCCTCGGAACTATGTGGCTAATGCTGCAACTCTCACATCAAAAGTCCCTCTTCCTCTGTCTAACTATTTCATTCAGCTGAAGGAACAGAAACAACATGAGACACTTCTCGATGGAACAGACGAAGAGTACGCCCACAGAATTCATGGTTGGAGCAAATTGATTAAAACTGTCGAGAGTTGATGCTGCTGCTGCTGACGACAATGATGATGACAATGATGATGATGATGACCACGACGAAGACGACGCTAATGAAGGACAGTCCATGAACCACATGAGCCTTGGTCCGTCTTGGGCCAAACGAGGGCGTCCCCACTCCCTGTGTTATGGTCCATTAGCGTCCCCGGGGAGCCAATTAATCTTGACGAAAAACAAAAGACGATCGGGCTCTCGCGAATTAATCTTGAGTTCGTCCGACAGATGTCGCCAGGTGCATATGGGCTGATCGATACTTTCTAACTGTCCATATACATATACATGTACATCTATATATATATATATATATATATATATATATATATATATACACACACATACATATGTACACATACAGCATACATATGCGCATACACATACACACATACAAACATATACATGTACACATACAGTACATATATACACATACTGTACATACATACATACATACATAACTACATATAAATAAATATATAAATAAATATAAACAAATAAACAAGTAAAGGTATGTGTGTGTAAGATGCAATCTGGTCCTCACTAAATCAACCCTTACAGTGGACCCCCCGCCCAACTAAGGACATCAGCCTGATGACGATGATGATAATGATGATGGCGAAGAAAAAGAAAAAGAAGATTAAGGAGAAAAGTAAGAAAAAAAACGAAAGCGAAGAGGAAGAAAATGGAGGAGAAAAATAAATGAAAAAATAAATAGAGGAAGAAGAACAGAAAGAATTAGGAGAATAGGAAGAAGATGAAGAAGAAAAATTAAGAAAGAGACGAAGAAGAAAGACTAAGAAGACGAAAATAAAAGAAGAAAAATATAAAACGTAGAAGAACAAAAAGAAATGAAATGAAAAGGAGAAAAACAAGAAAAGTATGAAGAAAAAAAGAGAAGAAAAAAGGAAGAAAGGAAAGAAGACGAATAAAAAGAACGAGAAGAGGCAGAAAAAGAATTATATAAAAAAAAAAAAAAAAATTCCAAGCCCCCGACTGAAAATGCACCAAAGAAGTCATGATGGCGAAATAGGAGCCAGTCACCGCAGCACCGCTCACAAGAACGGATGCAAGCCGTGGTCGCCATAAAATACGGTTATAAGAGATGAAAATGGAGATTAAAAAAAAGACATCACCGGCACTCATGTTTACAAGCGCCCTTGTTCTCCCGAGAGGTAAGTTGAACGAGTGAGAGAGAGAGTGAGAGAGTGAGAGAGAGAGAGAGAGAGAGAGAGAGAGAGAGAGAGAGAGAGAGAGAGAGAGAGAGAGAGAGGAGAGAGAGAGATATATATATATATATATATATATATATATATATATATATTTAGGAGTCCCCCCGCCCACAGGAATGTTCTGGCCGAGCAAACGAAGACCACATCATCTCATCCCTTTGAATGCCTCGCTCGACTGATTAGTGACGCCCCCATGGACCAGAGTCATATTTTCTTTGTAACTGTAGACTAATCTTTACAACAAAATACTGATATATATATGTATATACATATATATATATATATATATATATATATATATATATAAATATATATATATATATTTTTTCCCGACAAGATAAAAGACAAATGATTGATCATCAAGGGGGCACATACAGCGAACTCTATCCCATGGCGACCTGTGAGTTGATCCGCTTAGTATATAAGCAATGTATCTCAATTTGCCTGTATTATTATCTATCTGAAGAAGACTGTCGAAACGTTAGAGAATAAAGTACCTCTGCTCCTTCCTGGACTTTACCTACACCACTCTTTCCATACATACACACACACACACACACACACACACACACACACACACATATATATATAGTCTTTTCTTACATTTTCTATACATTATTTCTGCCGCCCTATGTAAATCTCTCCTTTAAAACCTCCGTGACTCTTTGGTGCGTTCGTTAGTTTTTTTTTTTTCCAAGTACAGAAGCGCTGGTTTCTGCCCAGGAAATGCTGTCAAAGTACTGTACCCATAATCCCGTTGTTTGGAAATTCAAGCTATGTTGTTTCCTCTCTCATTCTATCTACCAACTGTTTATCTCCTCAGATCCCTTCTCCCTCCCTCCCTCTCTCTCTCTCTCTCTCCTCAGCCCCCAACGTTTATCTTTCTTGTATACCTGAAGAGAGCAGAAGCTTCACTTGCACCACCACATCTACCACCACCATAACTATGGCAACCCCATCCTTCTTTAGCGTGTGTGTGATTCACCATGGTCTTAGATCACGTGCTGGACTCGTGATCGACAGCTATTTCCCTCCCGGAAGAGAGCTCAGAGCTCATAGATGACCCATCTATGGGTAACATTGTGACCTTACACGCACACACACACTCCCAACTCCCCACCCACGAAAGTTAGAGTAACGCTCCGCAGCGCGGCGATACTGAAATTATTTCAGCCCTGGGTGGGATTCGAACTCGTTCCGCCGTAGTGGCAGCCGGGAACAATACCAACTGTTCCACACATGCCTCTCCGCCACTTTCACTCCACCAGTTCCACAACCCCGCTATCACTAAAAGCATACTATCTTCTCGCCCCCCCCTCCCAACCGATAATGGAGCTTCCCCCTACTATCCCCCCTCACCCCACCTTCCCCCACTCACTCCCAAGTCCTCTGTACACCACTCCCTGCTACAAATCAATCGCATCATCCTCATCCGTAGCCCAACTACCTGTGCCCAATCAGAGCTACAGCAGATGCAATACTGCAGAGGTCGGGAATGGGTGGGTGGGGGGGGGGGAGAAACGGGGGTGGGGGAGAAACGGGGGTGGTGGAGAATGAGGTGGAGAGTGTGGGGAATAGGGGTGGGGAGTGAGGTAGGAAATGGGTTGGGGGAATTAAGGTTGATACGGGGTATCGAAAGGTGTTAGAAATGGGTTTGGGAAACGGAATTGGGGAATGGGGCAGGGGCGGGGAGAATAGGTAAATAGGATGGGGTAGGGCGAAGAACGCGAGAAAATGACAAAAGGGGGAGAAAGGGGAAAGTGGGAGGGGGAGATTTAATGTCGAATAGATGGAAAAGGGGGAAGGGTGGGGAGGGAGGGAGGGACGGGTTGGAACGTAGAGAGTGGGGGAGCTAGAAGTGAGAGGAAAAGAAGAAGGAGGAAGGCGAAGAGGGGGGAACGGGGGGAGAAGGGGGAGGGGGGCTACTAGCAATGGGAAGGTGTAACGATGAGAAAGACCCTGAGTGAGTTGTGGGGAGGAAGAGGTGAAGAGGAGGACAAAAGAGGAGGCGGAGGGGGAGGGGGAGCCGATAAAGACGAAGTGAAAGGGGGGGGGCTACAAAACGATGAGGGGGAGGGGACGGGGGGAAGAGACAGAGTGGGAGGGGAAGGGGAGGCGAGGGAGGGGAGGGGAAGGGGAGGCGAGGGAGGGGAGGGGAAGGGGAGGCGAGGGAGAGGAGGGAGGAGAGGAGGGTGAAAAAGAGGGGGGAAAGGAGGAGGAGGAGGCAGAGGGTGAGCCGAGAAAGGCGAAGTGAAAGGGGGAGGCTGCAAAACGATGAGGGGGAGAGGGAGGAGACGAAGTGGGAGGCGAGGGAGAGGGAGAGGAGGAGGAGGAGGAGAGGGTGGAATGGAAAGGGATGCACTGAACTGGCACGGGAGAGAGAGTGGAGAAGGGGACGTGACGAAGTGGCGTAGGGTGCCGCTGTTGCGACGGGTGGGAGGGGAGGGGAGGGGAGAGGAAAGAGGAAGAGGGGGAGGCGGAGGAGAGGAAACAACCAGAGTGATGGTGGATGATAGGAAGGAGGAGGAGGAGGAGGAGAAATATGAAGGTGAAAGGAGGTACGAATGGATAAAGATGGAGGAGGTAGGGAAGAAGAGGAAGATTAGAGGGAAAGTAGGGGAGAGGAAAAGGAGGAGGAAAAGAGAAGAGGAAAAGGAGTAAGATGAGGAGGAGGTGGAGAAGAGGGAGATAGGAGGCGTAGGAGGCGTGGCTAGAATTCGAGAGGGGAATGATAGAGCCACAGAGAAAGATGGACATGAATGGGAATGAGCGAGTAGAAGGGGGAAAGAGAAATGAGGAGAGGTGTGGAGAGAAGGGGGAGTAAACAGGAGTGGAGGAGGAAGGAGGAGGAGGAGGAGGAGGAGGAGAGAGAGACAGAGAGAAGATAGAGGGAGAGAGAAGCGAGAGAGAAGCGAGACAGGAGAGAGGGAGAGAGCGAAGAGAGGGAGAGTGAAGAGAGAGAGAGAGGGAGAGATGCGGGAGAGACATAAAAAGAGACAGAGAGAGAACCCCTTGTTAAACATAAGCGAAGGGAGAGAGGCAGAGATGGAGAGCCTTCATTTCATATTTGCTTATAAATGATTCCAGCAAAGCCAAGCACCGTGTGCGTGTGTGTGTGTGTGTGTGTGTGTGTGTGTGTGTGTGTGCGAGTTCTTACATGGGGTTTGCACGTGCATGTAGACCCTGTGTTTGCCTGCAAGCTACCCGTGCAAGCACAGAAAACACAGACACACGTGAGCATAGGAAACACACACCAGTTCACATGAGCACGGCCAGTGTTCTAAAACAAATTAATAAAATAAATACAATAAAAAATAAATAAATCTAAATAAATTATTTAATCTTAACAAGACGTTGTCCGACTGGTTATGGGTTGCAGTGATACATGCATTACAGGGCACACTTTCGGACCAGAGTAACGCAGAATTTTATGACACCCTCTGACTCCAAGTCTTCAGTGCGAATGTGTCCCCGAGGATAGAAACGCTGGTTATCGGTGACGAATTGTAATACGGCAAACCTTGTGAACACTTTCCAACTTCATTGACGTCACATCGTTGTCTCGTGGCGTCAGATCGGCCTCGTGACGTCACACTACAGTTTCGAGACGTCACCGTAGCCAAGGAACAGAGTAGCTTTACCACAAGCCAAGACGTGACGTAACGACTGAACATATGTTGAACAACTTACCGTATGTGACAAGTGTTCTGTCATGAACAGCTGTGGGACTACAGAACAAGCCAGTACACACCTGAAACAAGAAAAAATACAA
>NC_134810.1:22572169-22649669 GCF_046742065.1 Oratosquilla oratoria | reverse complement strand
TATATATATATATGTATATATATATATATAAAATAAATCAACAAGTGAATAAAATTAATTGCGAATCACGCAAAACATCTAGCAGCATTAGATATAAATCAGTCGTTCATCATTTCATAATTCTTTATTGATATATTTAATTACCTTATTCATTACCTTTTTTACTTGATCAATTAGTCTGCTGCGGGGAAATCATAAACGTTAGGTAAACGCAGGAGGGAAATTAATCTCCCCACTTCCCTTCACCCTCACTCACCGCCTTAAACAAAATTAATGAATTTGTGATACATTCCGTCCAATTTTATTCATTCATTTATTAAAACGACTAATTCAGTCACACAAAGAATTCCAAACCAACCTTTTCAATACAAACGTAATAAAAAAAATATAAATAAATGAATAAAAATCAAATTTAATAACTCCCTTGGTGGGAGAGGTAACCTCGCAACCACACAACAAGCAAACTAACTCTTAGCTCGGCTATCTCCCCCGTGACTGTACACACACGCGCGCGCGCACACACACACACACATACGTGCGCACACACACACGCACTCGTGGCGCAATAGTAAAGTTCCCGGAGGCCACTACAATAGTCCGGGTTCGAATCCCGCCCAGGACTGAAATAATTTCAGTATCGCTGCGCTGCGGGTCGTTATTGCATCTCTCCTGTGTCCAACACGTGATCCAAGACCATGGTGCACACATACGCGCGTACACACACACACACATGCACACACAAAACATCATTAGTCACGGGTATGTGCGTGGGTACGCGTGTACACGTGGCGTGTACACTGTGAACGCGTTGCACACTTGTACAACTGATCACCCGCGGATGAGTCACTGCCTGGTGATCCCCACTGCTAAGAGGGACGAAGTCTTAGAGCTGTCGCGTGACATGAATGACAGAACACGTCCACATACTTGCTTAGAGGTGTACATGTACACATGGTCACACACACACACACGCACACTTCATAGACAAAGAAATAATGAATAATTTTGTAATCTTGTACAGAACCTCATCCGACCTATATCCAAATATGCAACAATGATATAGTCTCAGAGAGAGAGAGAGAGAGAGAGAGAGAGAGAGAGAGAGAGAGAGAGAGAGAGAGAGAGAGAGAGAGAGAGAGAGAGAGAGAGAGAGAGAGAGAGAGGGGGGGGGGAGAGAGAGATACAAATAACAGGGACCACAACGGACCCTAGCCAGACCTCCCCTCATTGGAAGAAAGAAGAGTTAGGGAGTGACCCGGTCGCTGTACGGAATGTATGGACACATTGACGGGGAAGACCATACATAGAAACACACATACATGCATACATATATGTATGCAAATCTTGCTTGCTTATAGTAGTCCGTCGCTGACGACGATGACGTTGCACCATGCCAAGAAGTGATATTACGCCAGATGAACTCGCTGATGGCTGTGGAGTCCGATTCTCGATTTGCATATACGGCTGCAGGTATCACAGGGAAAGTTGCCCTCTGCCTGGTGTGCCGCATGTCTTTGCCGTCTTCGATGTTCTGCCCGATCGTTGTAGGTGGAAGTGAGAGTATATAAGCCGTTTTGGCATGGAGATCGCCATTCTCTCCGATCGGCAGCAACATTTTCAATGGTGGTGGGTTCGATGCCACATTTTTTCAGCGTTGTTTTCAGGTGGTCCTTATGTCGTTTACGTGGGACCCCAGGGTGGCGTCTGCCTTCAGCAAGTTCTCCATAGAGAACTTTATGCATGTATGTGTATGCAAATACACACACACACACATACATATATACGTGCGTAAACATATGCATGCACACAATACACACACACGCATCTATACATACACGCAAATACACGCCCATTCAATCGCACGTCCACACTCAAAAGCAACACCTGTTTTGTGTTGGCCCATTCCTCCGCATATGTGCCACACCTGTGTCGCAACACCTGTGTCACACCGTCCGCGCCTCTGGACACTTGTACAGGTGTTCACCTTGAACGAGATGCGTCATAACGAGATCATCTGTGCCAACAACAGTGTGTCAGAACTGGGATTGTGTGTCATTTTTGGAACTGTGTCACATCTCTGTGCCAAGATTGGTATCGTGTATGTAACTAACACTGAGCGTGTCATTTGCGATGCATGCCAAACATGCAACTCTTGCAATACGTAAGCTACTTTATGACACAATTCTGGGTGTCATGAGAGGAATGTGTGTCGAGCATGGAGACCACAGTGACCGACATAGCACATATCACGAGCACATAAGCAAATCTCTTTAGATATTTATCTATCGTACGTATTAGGCTGTCCCCATTGTTTATTGTGTGTGTATCAGTGTGTGTGCGTATGTGATATATAATGAGATGGTTCGATAACCAGAAGTGCCCTAAAACTGACATCCTTGCATCACAACTAACACGTTGATATAATTTATTGGGCGGGAAGGGAGGAAAGGAGGGAGGGAGAGAGAGGAGGGAGAGAGAGAGAGGAGGGAGAGAGAGAGAGGAGGGATAGAGAGAAAGGAGGGAAAGAGAGGAGAGGGAGGGAGGGAGATAGAGGGGAGAGAGACTGAAGCAGGCTGGTACTCCCACCTCCCCGTATTAATAAATACGTCGAACACAAACACACGTACAAGCAAATGCTGGCAACACAAACAAACGCAAGCAAGCCAACCACTCCACGCACAAATGCCTCTTGTATCTCTGTGTTTTTACTTTATCTTAATTAATCTCATACTCCTCCCTCTTTCTCCGTTACATGCTATGCCCTGCTGCATTGCGTTTGACTCGAGCTGGGTGACGGGAGGAAGGGATGACACCTCATGTGCGAGGTGCTATGGGGCAACTAAATGAAGACATGCACAGAAGCACAAGAAAACAATTCGCTCACCCATTCGTTCTTTATGTTTATGCCCATATATGGAAGTTGACGTGTTTCTATAATGTGGAGGGTGGAGGAAGCATGCATACGTCAAGCCTGAGCACGTGCGACGTGAAGATCTGCCTCAAGTACACACTCCAAGGCGCCAGACACGTGCATATATATGTGTATATATACATATATATATATATATATATATATATATATATATATATATATATATATATATCATATCACAAGTCTTATTGCATAGCAGCAAGTCCTCTGAAGAAGACCAAGTGGGTCGCAACGTTAGGGCATTAAACTCTATTCCCAACACATCTTCGTTTGCCCTTCCCAATCCACTTCCCTCTCATTTATCTTAAAATATATACATATATATATATATATATATATATATATATATATATATATATATATATATATATATATATATATATATCATATCACAAGTCTTATTGCATAGCAGCAAGTCCTCTGAAGAAGACCAAGTGGGTCGCAACGTTACGGCATTAAACTCTATTCCCAACACATCTTCGTTTGCCCTTCCCCATCCAATTCCCTCTCATTTATCTTAAAATATATACATACATACATATATATATATATATATATATATATATATATATATATATATATATATATATACACACGATCTGGACGACAGTGACTGGCCCTCATCTGTGTCAGTGCCACGACAGGCGTCCCTCCCACGAGGAGGCAGACAACCGCAATCAAGCGAGCCCAAGCCTTCTTCCTTAATTAGCCAACTTTCCTGGCCCCACCTCTTCTTCCTCCTCATCCTCCTCCTCTCCTTCAGTCTTCCAACATCCTTCGCGCCACTTCTCTATTTCTCTCTAAACCTCTCTCTTCCTCGACCCCCTTCCTATACTTTGTTCACTCTCTCTCTCTCTTTCTCTCAAAAGATTACAAAGAAGGAACATGCCGACAGGAGACCTTTTTGGTCCATAACTAGGTCGGATGCGAAAAAAATAATAATGATAAATAAAAAAAATTAAAAATATAATATGAATAATAATAAATAAAATAAATGAATACATAGGTATAGCTAAATAATAAACAAACAGGTAAATAGTAAATAATAATATACTGACATATAACTAAAAATAAACGAGAACCAAGCAAATAATAAACAAACAGACAAATGATAACAAAACAAAATAAACAATATAAAATAAATGACAGTCCCTCTCATCCCTTCAATTTCCATCCCCATCCCCCCTCTTCCATTCCTCTTTCTCTTCGCGCTCACCCTCCATATTCACAGATACCCTCTCCTCTCCTCTATCTGCCTCTACCTCCTCTTCCCTCCATTTCCTGAAGTCGGACCTCCTGCACTGGGTCATCCCAACTTCTCTGCACAGGTGGAGTGAGTAACAAGTTCCTCCACAATTACGGGTTCGAGTGGGTGCCGAGTAATAGAAAACGGCGATCCCTCCCGTATCCGAACGAGCCGGGTGATGGTTCGGATTTGCGGGGGGGAGTGTTCGAATACGCGAGGGGGGTGTGTGAGCGTGTGTGTGTGTTTCACCCTGGTCTTGGATCACGTGTTGCACTCGTGATTGACAGCTATTTCCCTCCCGGAAGAGAGCTCAGAGCTCATATGTGACCCATCTTACGCACGCCAACTCCCCGCCCACGAGAGTTAGAGTAACGACACGTACCGCAGCGATACTGAAATTATTTCAGCCCTGGGCGGGATTCGAAGCCGGACCGCCGTAACGGCGGCCGGGAACTCCACCAACTGCGCCATTGAGTCGTGTGTGTGTGTGTGTGTGTGTGTGTGTGTGCGTGTGTGTGTGTGCGCGCGCGCGTGTGTAATAATAAAGGTGGTATATAAACAATACACTTAAATCAAGTTCAGACAATCTCCAGTTACGAAATACAATAAGAGTGAAGCGCGATGTTGTCTCGGTTACAGAAATCCATTTCACCTTTCACTCACACAAACATTACCGTTTTCTTCGCTGCCAAATAGAAAACGTGGGTGAACTTGGCAAATAGACCTATGTAGGTGACGAATCACAAAAAACAAAACAAAATAAAATAAAATTAAGAAATACATACATACATACATATACCAAGGCTTTTTCCCCCTTCCAAGGGAGGTAGCCACAAAAGGAAAGGCATAAAAACACTCCCACCCATTTCATCCCTAAATACACTCCACACCCCTCCCACCCTTCCTCTCATCTGAGCACCTCCTGGATGACGGGTCATCCCTGAACCCTGCCCACCGCCCTGGGTCAGAAGCAGTGTCGCAAGACACAGTACATCCACAGCAAGGCCGCTTCATTTAATCGGCGACCCCCCCTCTCCGTCCCCCTTTGCATATAAGGAGAGGACGGGGAGAAATCCCTTCGGGCTGCGTCAAAATTTACTCACACATACTACCCCACCCCCCACCCCCCCGCCTATTCCTCCTCATGTCGTCACAACATCATCCATATACAACCATTCTCCACTCACCTCTGTCTTCCGTCCTCTCCCTTCCTTCCTCAACAGACATTCCCCTCTTCCCCAAAGCCCCCTTCACCCCATCCATCCACCTCATCCTAGGACGTCCCCTCATGTTCACTCCCTCCACATCTGCCTTCCATACCTCTTTTACTAGTCTTTCGTCACTCATTCTTTCCATGTGTCCAAACCATCCTAATATTCTTTCATCAACCCTCTCTCCCAAATCCTTTTTCACCCCTGTTCTCCTCCTCACCTCCTCATTTCTCACTCTATCTAGCCTAGTAACCCCCACCATACTTCTCAGACACCTCATCTCAAACACATTCAAACTCCTTCTCTCTTCTTCTCTTATGTTCCACGTTTCTGCCCCATACAGTGCTGTTGGCACAATCACTCCTTCATACAGTCTCCTCTTCGCATCCATTCCCAAATGTCTATTTCTCATTACACTCTTTAAACCACCAAGGCATTTACTCGCTTCTCTCAATCTACATTCTACCTCCACCTTCACTCCACCTTTTCCTGCTACACTTGCACCCAAGTATCTAAAACTATCCACTTCCTCCAGTCGCTCTCCCTTAATGTTCACTTCCAGTCTACTGCCACTTTCACCCCTTGTACATCTCATCACCTTACTTTTACCCACATTTATCTTTAGCTTTCTTCTATCACATACTCTCCCAAACTCTGCCACCAGCTTCCTCAATCCCTCCTCTGACCCTGCCACAAGCGCAGTGTCGTCCGCAAACAACAGCTGGCTCACCTCCCACTTTTCTCCATTTTCTTTAACCATCTCCAATCCCTGACTCACTACCCTAGCATTCACCTCTCGCACCACCCCTTCCATGTATAAGTTGAACAGCCAGGGCGACATAACGCATCCTTGACGAAGTCCCACCTTTACTTCAAACCACTCACTCTCTCCATTTCCATAAAGAAAATAAACGAATGATCGAAGAACAAGAACTTAGGGGGGCCCATGGCATCCTGTTACAAATTAAACATTACTATATTAAGTGAGGAATCTGAATATAAAACCGTCCTGGTAGAAGGGATAAAAGAGGATTACGACTTTTGATAAAGCAAAGGAGATAGAATATAGACTGAGAGAAGCAAGTAAATACCTTTGGGGAATAAAAAGTGTAATGAGAATTAGACATTTGGGAATGGATGCTAAGAGGAGATTGTATGAAGTAGTGATTGCGCCGACAGCGCTGCATGGGGCAGAAATATAGAGCATTAGCGACGAAGAATTTAAATGTGTTTGAGATGCAATGCCAGAGAAGTACGGTAGGGGATTACTAGACTGGATAGAGTGAGAGACGAGGAGGGGAGAAGAGCGGGGTTGGAAATGGAGTTGGGAGACAGAGTTGAAGATGATTTGGACACATGGAAAGAATGAATGAAGACAGATTAGCAAAAGAGGTGTGGAAGTAGTGAACACGAGGGGGCAGCCAAGGATGAGATGGATGGATGGGGTGTAAAGGGGCACTGGAAAAGGGGGGAAGGTCTGTTGAGGAAGGAAGGGAGAGGACGGAAGATAGGGATGAATGGGGAATGGTTGTGTATGGATGCTGCTGCGATGCATGGAATGCATGGAAAGGAGTGGATGGGAAATGGGGGCGGGTGGGTGAGGGAGAATGTATGAATGATATTCTGACGCAACTCCGTCTTCTCTTTTTCTGCATGAGGGGACGGAAGGGGGGGGGAGGCGCTGATTAAATGAAATGTCCTTGCTGCGGATGTACTGTGTCTTACAACATTGCTTCTGACCCAAGGTAGTGGGCGGGATGCAGGGAGGACCCGTCATCCAGGAGGAGCCAAGAAAAGAGGGAGGGAGGGACGTGAATGGGAATGGAGTATGTGGGGATGAAACGGATGGGAGTGGATTTATGCTTTTGACGTTGGTTACCTCCCTTGTAAGGGGGGGGGGAACCGTTGGAATATATATATATATATATATATATATATATATATATATATATATATATAGTCCCTTTATACAGAGATTTCCGACAACTCCGCAGAATGGCCACAAAATGGCGGCGAGTCCAAAATCGCATCCGAATGCACAACAACCCGGCATATTCAGTGAACAAACGGAAGTTCGAAATAGCATTAGTTAAAACAAACAGTAAATGCGAGCAAAAACTATTTGGCCCCAAAAGACTCCCTGGGTCACGTGACTGATATTTATCGCATCGTCATGTCGCAGTGTATGACGGGACTCTTATTCCCAAACAACAAACCAACGTGACGTCATCACTTGGATCTAAAACGGACCCAACCCAGTCCCGTTTTCTGTCGGACTTTCGCTACATCGACGCGCTTTAAAGATTTAACTCTGGCTAACGGCAGATAGTATGAACAAGTGCGGGGACTCCCGTGAGGGCGTACTTCATAGATTTCATTCAGGACACCGCCAGATGATTTTATTCAATGAGGCATTCCAAGGAACTCATCACACACACACACATATATAATGTCTCTATACGTGACCAGAACTAGATAACATTGACTCATAACGAATAAAACACACACACACACACACACACACACACACACACACACTCTACTTGAAACCAAATCCACTGCGCAGTCAAGGACTATTGATACGGCCAGCAAAATGATACCGACCTTCCGTCACCCTCCTCAGAATTTTCTAAAACATCACAATTGAGACTCAAACATATAATCAAAAATGATTCAGTGCATTGATAAGGCCACAGTCGACCTTACACATACATCATAACACAGACGATGTTGCCTGTGTTTGAATGCAAGCGAGTTTCTTCTTATTATTTTCTTCCACTTCTCCTTCTGGTCTTCTTTCCTCCTCTCCGGGTGCCAGCAATCCTTCAGCGTCGCTTGGCGCCAGTGTCTGGTAACAAGGGCAACGCGAAGGCGCGCGCGCACACACACACACATATGAATGCATTAACACGATCTCATAGCTTTAAGTGAAGGATTCTTAGTCTTTGCGAACAACCTTGATGACGAATGGGCGCGCGCGTGTGTACGTGTGTGTGAGTGTGTGTGTGTGTGCGCGCATGTGCAGGCATCTGCGCGAGGGGGAGAGGATACTAGGGCCACGGCAGTTGGACAGACATAGTGATAAGAAGGAGGGAGGGGAGGGGGAGGGGGAGGGGGAGGGGGAGGGGAAGGGAAGAAGGAGAGAGAGGAGGAAGGGATGGAGGAGCGAAGGGAAAAAAGGCAAAAGTAGGGAAGGAGAGGAAAGGAAAGTTGCGCAGAGGGGAGGAAAGGAAGGCTAGAGGGAGACCGGGAGACAGTGACGAGAAATAAAGGAAATGATGCGAAGAAGAAGGAAGCAGGAGGAGGAGGCTACTGAGGAAAACTGGAGGAGAATAAAGAGGGAGGGGGGGGGGCAAAGAAATGGGAAGAGGGAGAAAGAGGAGGGGAAAGGGAGAGTGAAAGGAAGACTGGGAGGAAGGTAATAGGAAGGAGAAAGAGGAAGACTGTGAGGAGGGGAGGGGAGGGGAGGGAGGAGAAGAGGTGGTAGGACTGGGAGGAGGGTGAGGAAGGGTGTGAGAGGAGGCCTGGCGCCACAACATTAGCCACATCGGAGAAGTGGGCGTGGACACACACACACACACACACACACACACACACACACACACACACACACACACACACACACACACACACACACACACACACACTCTGACGCCGAACTGAAGCCACCTCCTCGGGTGGGGGAGGGCTCCCTGGGAGGAGCCGTGGACCCCGTCCTCTTCCCTACTACGTCTGACGGCAGAGAGGGAAAGTGTCACCCTGTACGGAAGGGGTGAACACTATTCTACACAAACTGTGAGGACTGTGAGGTAAGTCCAAGAAATAAGTTTCGTGAAAATAACAAGACTAATAACAACAATGTAATAACAATAATAAAAATAACACGAATAACACCAGCAATAATAAAGAATAAAATTAATAACACTAGTAACACAAAAATAAAATACTACAAAAATGAAAATAACACGAAATAACACAAATAATGATCATAAAATTATAACAAAGCTAATATAAATGACAAAAATAATAATAAAAGAGCGACATCGACCAGTCCTCGCTAACGAGGGCCCAAGCGACCCCCTCGACCTTTTGACATTATATATAATAACATAATGGAGTCCAGCATGAAGAGTAGTCAACACTTCAACGCTCGTGGGGCCCTGTCCCTACTTACCCTCTCAGACTATCATACTTTGTGTGTGTGTGTGTGTGTGTGTGTGTGTGTGTGTGTGTGTGTGTGTGTGTGAAAGAGAGAGAGAGAGAGAGAGAGAGAGAGAGAGAGTATTCAGAAGTTGGTGCGATGACCAGACTTCCAGGAAGAGGAAGAGGAAGAGGAGGAGGTTCCTTGCTATGCATACAAATCAGGGCCAGGAATCCCTTTCATAGGCAAACGATAGTCGTTACGGCCGCTTCGATCAAGAAAAAAAAAATCCCATTATGCTTTGCAAAGACATGGCTTGCCAAAAAGTAACCTATTTTTTATTGTCACGAAATAAAAGCGACAGCAAAAACGTGAACACACACACACACACACATAAATGTGCATATAAATAATGTGCACACACGCGCGCACGAACACACTCAACGCGTCTCTGTTTGTGTCAACTAACAACCGGACAAGGTCAAGGAGAGAGACAAGATCACCAGGGTCACCACGAGCATAAGCTCCTCGACGACCGCCTGGCCTCCTTCCCAGCCGCCGAGTCCCCAACCCCCTTGAATGTGGTCAACCACACTGTACGGAAGTAGACGGAGACGCGCTGGACCGCCGAAGCTTCCGTGTTTACATACGGGAACGTCGAACTCACTCAAACACCCCCCGATCTCCCCCCAAGAACCACCACCATTACCAACACCTCTTCCGCGGCAAGGAGGTGGTAGAGAGGAAGAGGAACTGGTATGTGAGGAGGGTGAGGCGGGAGATGGGGAGAGAAAGGAAGAAAGCGGGAGAGGGAGAGAAGAGCTAATAGGTAAGGAAGAGGAGGGGGAGCTGAGGAATGGAGGAAAGGGAAGGGGAGGTGAGGAGGAGGGAGATGGGGAGGAAGTGAAGGGGCAACTAGTCTCCTGTATCTGTTGGTGGAAGACACTGAATGGCACAGACGTCGGAGAGGCGCGGGCAACCCAAAGATACCAGAAAAACAAACCTTACCTACCCTGGATGCTCCCCAGAGGTTGTACCCTTTGCTTCACCTCAAGAGGTAGGCACCTGAGGTGTCCCTGGGTGACAGGTGCCCCTAGGGACAGAGGTTCGGCCTCACCCATTACCGGACAAGAATGCACAAAATATGCTCTCCACGTTGTCGTTCCATGCCGCCCGACACTCACACGTGATGGACAGCATTGCAAACAGGCAGAGCTCGGATGCTAATTAATAGTTCTTCACTCGAGCGAGACCCCCATGGAATTATTTAGCCGAATGCAACCAAACGGCTCCAGATAAATGAACAAAGAAACACATAAACAAATGAAATAACGCTACATGAAAGAGCACTTTTAATTTCTCAAACCTGAGCAAGCCGAAAGCCTTACATTGTAGTGGTCCTCGATGCCTGTTTATTATTTATTCATTTATCTATTATCATCATTATTATAATTATTTCAGAAAACTGGTGTGGAGCCATGTCCTGGAGCTTAGGAAATATCAATTCATAAGCGAACGACCTAAGCAGAAATTACGATGGTAAACCATGAGGAACTACAGAAGACCGTTCGGGCCATAGCGAGGACGGACGGGAAAAAATCGAAGTGAATTATAAAACTTCGAAATAGGTTTCAATTATTCGCCTCTGGAAGAAGCATATTCCATTCACGGACGACTCAAGAGGAAGGGAGGAGGAAGACAAGCATGAAGAGGACGAAACAGAGGGAAGCAGGATGAGGAGCAGGGAATAGAGGGGAGGAGGAAGGCGAGTAGGTAAAAGAAGGGGAAAAAGAGGGGAGGATGAAGAGGAGGAAGTAAAAGAAAGGAGGAAAAAAAGGGGAAAAAGAGGGGGAAGGAGGAAAAGAGAAGGAAGGGGAGGAGGAAGAATGGGGAAAAAGATGGGACGAGGATTAGGAAAAAAGAGGGAAAAAACGAGGGGTGAAGGACGAAGAGGGGAAAGGACAAAGAGCAAGTCACGCGGGTATACAACAGCTGACGATTAAATGCTCGAGATCCATCGTAGGTTTCCGAACATTAGCGTGATTGTACACACAGCAAGACCACACGCACGCACACACACACACACACACACACACAATTTCTCTCTCTCTCCTGACATCCTCTCTTATGAATCGATTTTTTTCTATCGTGGTATCAGCGTCATAAATGCCGCACGCACGCACGCACGCACACACACACAAAAGGGAAACTAAAATAAAAAAGCCTGGAACTTTGCGGCCCGCCATCCGAACCACCACCCTTTCTAGACAACGGGTCACGGTACACTACCCTTGATCACACCTCACCCTCCCTACTTACGGCGTTGTCACACTACCATACTCGCCGTCTAGAAAGGGCGTTGCAACAACCAGCGCGTTACACACGCAGTCTTAAGAACTTCATGGAGTTAGTTTACCATAGGAAATAAGCAGGGACTAGTTTACTAACTTAGTAACCATGTAGTAAGCGCTAAAACAATCGGTTGTTATAAGGCTAGCTAACTTAATGGAAAGGGTTGACAGGCTGTATGGGACATGGAACTGCCTAGTGTAGACCTTATGGCCTCTTGCATTCTCCTCTATTCTTATGAATAAAATTGCCTGGCGGCAGGACTCGAACGACCAACGCGACGCGCTCTCACGTCAGCTGGGACTTACTGCACTGGGGTGGGAGAGAGCAACGGCCAAACACGTGATTTACAATTTTTCGTCTGTTCTGTGAATTCTTGAAAAGAGAAAAGAGAGCGAAAGAGAGAAAGAGGAGAGGAAAGAGGTAGTGTCTCATCTGCTTTATGCTACCTTGGAAAGAGGGGAAAAGGAGAGAGAGAGAGAGAGAGAGAGAGAGAGAGAGAGAGAGAGAGAGAGAGAGAGAGAGAGAGAGAGAGAGAGAGAGAGAGAGAGAGAGAGAGAGAGAGACATTAACAAGTCTTTCCGTCTACTTTCATTTGCGGCGCACCACAGTTTGCACTTCCAGAGGGCGAGCCAAGCGCTCTACCCCGTGGGCCATCCCCCTTCCCCTCATTATCGATTCCGAGGCTGAGACGTCATCGATTATCCTCTCCGTGGTACCCTGGAGCACGGGCTCACTGCTCCAATCGAGACCAGAGTGAAAGCTCACGTAGGGGGGGAGAGTGATAGGATAGGAATTTTATATATTCAAATCTCAATACAGATACCAACTATGGAGCAAATACATGGAGCCAAAATGTATTACGTCCTGTGGCGGGAACAAGAAGGACGCGGGTGGGCACCCATTACCTCTCCTACTACAAGCTGATGACATACAAATACAACAGACAACAACACAACGTTTCTTGGGGAGTGTTTCAAGATCGTCGTCAGACGCTGTGGGGGGTTACGGGTTTGATACTAAAGAAAATCGAGGTAATTATCTACGAGCACCGACGGAAATCTGGCACCACGTCCTGCACCAACCGGACTCCTAGAACAGACGAACAAACTGACAGACACATACAGTCACGAACAAATGTCTCCCACGCTACTTGTCTCACGTCAATATGACTATTTCTGTCGACTATGTAACATACTTCCCTATGTCGTATGTAACTTAGGTAATTTTCTTGAACTTTATTGAATTTTGTATAATAAAAACGTTGGGTGGTTTTAAATTTTTCCTTGTGACTGTACGCACGCGCCTCGCCCCCTCAACCCCAACTCCCATTTGAACATTTATATCTCGAAGCGGAACGCGAAAGCAAGCTTTCAATTTGTTCCCGCAATGTCAAAGCTGAAATATGGACAGCAAATGCAACACTGACAGAGATTTAATGACCTGTGATCGGTACAAGCGAGTAAGCGACTACATAAACACACACATACATACACACTGTACGACTTCCAGCATCGCTGCACTGCAAGCAGAGTCGTGTGTGTGTGTGTGTGTGTGTGTGTGTGTGTGTGTGTGTGTGTGTGTGTGTGTGTGTGTGTGTGTGTGTGTGTGTGTGTGTGTGTGTGTGTGTGTGTGTGTGTGTGTGTGTGTGTGTGTGTGTGTGTGTGTGTGTGTGTGTGTAAGGCCACAGCATTACCCATATACCGGGTAATGTATGAGCTCTGAGCTCTCATCTGGAAGGGTAATAGCTGTCGACCACGAGCCCAACACGTAATCCACGACCGTGATGAGTGTCTCACTCACACACACATATACAGTAAGTAAACCCTTTGTCTAACCCCTGTCACTTCATAACAACGGCAAACATTCCGGCCCAAATACTGGCGAAGTGAGGACTATGGAGCACTGGGGGTATCGATCACCTAAAAACCTCTTCATCCGGGGTCCGCACCCCTCAGGTTGAATATAATAACATATTATTAGCCTTAAGAAAGAATATAAGCAGCGTCACCCAATTACTTCTACTACTACTTAAAAAAAAAAAAAAAATCCTTAGGACAAAGGTAAGGATGACCTCGCACGTGAGCGGCTGGTGTCGGTTATGGCGGTTACCACCATTCTCCACAATTCCCTCAAGCCAGTGACGAAGATGGTGCTGGTGACATAATCATGGGCACCATCAAGATGGGATGGGACGAAAGCAACATACATACATACATACATATACCAAGGCTTTTTCCCCCCTTACCAGGGGGGTAGCCAAAAAGGACAAGGCACAAAAACATTCCCACCCATTTCATCCCCGACACAGCACATCCACAGCAAGGCCGCTTCATTAAATCGGCGACCCCCCCTCTCCGTCCCCCCATATAAAGGAGAGGACGGGGAGAAATCCCTTCGGGCTGCGTCAAAATTTCTGCAACATACATGTATATAAATGCACATGACAGAAGGTGGTGGGAAGTCCACACCACGAGGCGCTGAGTAGCTGAAGCTGAAGCTGAAACAGTCATCTTTGTCCTAATACGCGTTTGGACTGTTAGGAAGGGTAACAGCCACTGTTCGCAAACGCAGAGGAGACTCGAACCCACAACTAAGCGAGTGCGAGGCCCGTATGTTCCTGATATATACAAAAAGGCCCTCTCCCGGGACCCGTCTTGGCTCGTTGGTAACGCGCGCGTCTGGTAACTACGTGGGGATTCTGGCGTCTGCTCGAACCCTGGCCGCGGGGCAGAGGTTAGGAGAGGCTCCCAACTGAGTGACATCATACCATGGATGCAAGGTCTCCTGCGTTCAATGTATGAACAATTCCAGACCACCTTCAAGGTTGAGGTCCTAACGGATACCATCCCCGCAAACTACGGGAAAAAATTCCCCTATTCACAGGGGCGGCATACTTCATCTCGTCGCTATTTAATCCTATTACCTGAGCGGACTAATGGTTCTCTAGATTTTTTCCTTGTAAATCTACTGCTGTTATATTTATTCTGTCTCCAGTCTTCTTATCTCTCTTTAGGTTTCCCTGGTGCTGTACTGTTTTCCATTCGCTCATTCAACGATCAAGGCAACTTTGTAAATATAAAACTACTGATAACATTTGACATTGGGCTTGTTTGCCAAACATAATTTGATATCGGGCATGTTTTCCAAATAACATTTGACATTGGGTATGTTTGCCAAACAAAATTTGGCATAATATATATTCGCCAAATAACATTCGACAACGGAAAAACAAACCCGTTTGGCGTTCGCCCTCATAAATATAGTATCACAAATGCCCCAAACGTTCCAGCCATATCCGGCAGAGCACGGTCACAAAATACGCCCGTTTGCATGCATCAAACACCGTTTGGCAAACAAAACAAACACGGGAAAAGACGCGTGCCCAAGGTGTCTTGGCCACAACAAGCACATGTTTGATGTCTCAGCACGCAGATAACGTAAACACCGTGACTGCTGACCACAATATTGACGGGACGCAATTGAAACGGCCTCACCATAAGGGATGAAGGGAGTCACACCAAACCTACGACCCGTCTCCGACCAGTTGCAGGTAGTCTTCGTAAATCGCTGGTACTCGGTAATAAGATAGATAAAAAGATAGATCGATAGATAGATATATCACAATACACATTGAATGTTCCTCAGTACATATATTTTCATCTTATCAACCACATTAACTGTTTCCATTTTGAATTCCTTGCATAGGTTTTGTGTCGCCGACCGATCGCTTGATTTTCGGTCGAAGGTGGTCGGAAACGAGTCGTGAGCTTGTTACTTGAATAAGTAGAGCGATAATTTTGGTTCCACATCCAATAACAAGGCAAAAATTATTGATACTTGAAATAATATTGGGAGATAGGAGTTCTCTCCGATTTACTGCTCTTGTTATACAGAAACTTCCTCCATCAACTATCTACTTACCTGCTGAAAAGGACCACGGATTGAGTCGTGATATAAAGAACAATACCTGGTTACATTTCTCCTTTAGTAGGCTTCTAATTTACTCTTCCAAATGTGTTACAACATATACTATGTTCATTTGTATGCATACATCGTTGATATATAACCACAACGTACAAAACAAACGGTAAGTGAAAAAAAAAACCACTGCCGGTTAAAAAGGCAAATGAATCCAATTCATACAATTTTCAAGACCTAAGAGTTATCCCACGTAAGAATAACAATCGCAGAATCAATTGACATACTACAGAGACGAAGAAAAAAAATCCCAGGAGTGCCTGTTTGTTACCTGACAACAGTTCCTTCAGCGCATGACCGGGCAACGGTGACATCTTCAGCCGCAGTCACTCAGCGCCTCCTGGCGTAGGCTCTTCACCTCTTCGGAGATTTGTCATATTCTGACACAAAATATATCTTCCCACACACAACCAACACATTTATAAGAGAATTTGGGGACTGTTGCCGGGTACCCCCGAGCCCGCGGACACACACCCATACACTATGCGGTACAGCTTTGGTCTCCGTCCTATAGAAAGGATATCAATTAATTAGAACCACTACAGAGGAGAATGACCAAAATGATACATGGGCTCAGAGGACAGGCTTAAGCATCTTAACCCATTCAACTCCGATGACAAGATGTCTTGTCATTTGGTCAAATTTAACAAAAAATCAAAAACCCCCAAAATGTTTGAACAAACACACTAAAAAAATCACATCAATCCTCGCTTCGCTCGCACCGAAGCGAGGATTGACGTCATATTTTTCTGGTGTTTGATCAAACATTTTGGTGTTTTATGATTTTTTGTTTTATTTGACCAAATGACAAGACATCTTGTCATCGGAGTTGAATGGGTTAACTTACACTCTCTAGAAAGACGCAGAGTGCGGGGTGACCTAATAGAGGCGTTCAAGTAGATGAAAGGCTTTAATAAGGGCGACGCAAACAAGATCATCATATTAAGACAACAGGGCAGGACTCGCAGTAGTGAGCGCTAAAATTACCGGTCTCTTTAAGAAAAGGTTAGGTAATTTAAGGATGGGGATGGCAGGTTGTAATGGACATGGAACTACCTAGGGTAGGCCTTACGGTCTCTTGCAGTCTTCTTCATTCTTACGTTCTTACATTCGTGTGTGACGCTAAAAATACCTTGACCCCTGACCCCCTCCCATGACCTCTCCCTCACCCTCCTGTGCAAGAACGTGATATATACTCCCTCGATGTAAGAGGCCAGAACAGGAACAAACGAAGACGTTTCCAAGCTGGATGACCAAACATCGCATTGAACATATCAATGTTTTAACGCCAAAGAATCGAGACGTCACTGCACAAAAGCAATAACAAACAAATAAATAAAATAATAATAGAAAATCTAAATACAAAAAATAAATTAGAAAATAAGTAAAGTAAATAAAATCCAATGCTTCTCTCTCTCCAAAAACAAGTAAACGAAATATGCGAAGCTAACACACTAAAAAAAAAGAAGAAATGTCACGCTTCAGAAACCACATTACTGTCAGACACAAAAACAGCAACTCAATTACATTTTGAAAAAAAGACCAAAAACGACACCATCACTTGCAACGTAATCACGACCAACAGAAGCAAGTTAGCAACACTGCTAAACCTGACCTAGATTGCTAAAACGGGTGAATATCAAATAGAGGTCTTCGTGGACCTGTGCATGCAATGCCCTTGCATCATGCAACGTTGCATTGAAGCTGAAAGTCCCAAACGCTATAGTGTAATATATATATATATATATATATATATATATATACATATATATATACATATATATATATATACATATATATATATATTATATATATATATATATATATATATATATATATTATATATATATATATATATCCGATAATTTTTATGACAGTCGCATGCAGGATTCAAACCTACGGCTATCGGCCTCCCGTAAGATTACCTTCGCAGAGCCTTAGACCACTAAACCATCAGACACTATAAAAACCTTGAAACCTGGAATCGAACTGATTCCCGAGGGTAGGAAAGATCACTAATCTGCGATCTCAATTCCTGTTTTACACAAGGCCCAAGTGCACCAGATGATAAGGGTTCAGGGTCGGAACAAATCCCTTTCACGCTTTTCGCCAATGTAACTATGAGAGAAATTCGCTAGTAACAGCGACATATATATATATATATATATATATATATATATATATATATATATATATATATATATATATATATATACCGTCCACCCTATATGCATGTAGTGTATCAAGTGCAAACATAACAACCCACACACACAATGGATATAGAATATGTATCACGCATGCAAGGAACTTTCAAGCGTACACAAAAATAACATAGAAT
The DNA here is from genome assembly GCF_046742065.1 of Oratosquilla oratoria. Taxonomy (NCBI): domain Eukaryota; kingdom Metazoa; phylum Arthropoda; class Malacostraca; order Stomatopoda; family Squillidae; genus Oratosquilla; species Oratosquilla oratoria. The sequence continues at coordinate 22,631,471 of NC_134810.1, read as the reverse complement.
AGGTCACTAGGAGGATTAGGGAGGAGGAAATGGGAAAGAGGAGGCTGAGGAGAGGAGAAGGAAGCGAAGGGGGAAGAAGAAAACTGAACAAAAATATATTTAAATCCCCATACACTACCCTTGCTTCCCTCAGGACTACCTTAGCTCCTAATGGTGGAAGGGTCATCCTTTCTCCTGCCACACTGCCCGGATCAGAAGCAATGCAGCAAGACACAACATAAAATACAAAAGGAAGGAAAGAGAGAGAGAGAGAAAGAGAGAGAGAGAGAGAGAGAGAGAGAGAGAGAGAGAGAGTGTATGTGTGAGAGAGAGAGTGTATGTGTGTGTGAGAGAGAGTGTATGTGTGTGAGAGAGAGAGAGTGTATGTGTGTGTGAGAGAGAGTGTATGTGTGTGTGTGTGTGTGTGTGTGTGTGAGAGAGAGAGAGAGAGAGAGAGAGAGAGAGAGAGAGAGAGAGAGAGAGAGAGAGAGAGAGAGAGAGAGAGAGAGAGAGAGAGAGAGAGAGAGAGAGAGAGAGAACCTAAGGGCTAAAGGTGAACAGAAAATCAAATTGAGAGGGACTGGGGGGGTGCAGCTGGAAACGCCCCCCACCCTCACCCATCCCCGATGCAAGCAAACTTCATCAGTATGGAGAACACCACGCACAGGATTTTCGCAAAACTTAGTCCTGACATGTTATGAGTATAGTTTCAAAATTCTAAACCAAGCTTAAACGACACTTAGCCACACAGCATGATTCAGCATAGAATATATATATATATACATATATATATATATATATATATATATATATATATATATATTATATATATATATATATATATATATATCAAAAGGTTCCTCTCACAAGGAAGGTAACCAGCCATGGCATGTGCTAAGAAAAAAAAGAAAGAAAAAAAAGAAAAAGAAAAATGTATATATGTATATATGTATATATATATATATATATATATATATATACATAAAGGTTCCTCTCACAAGGAAGGTAGCCAGCCAAGGCAAGTGCTACCAAATATATATATACATATATATATATATATATATATATATATATATATACATATACATATATACATATATATATATATACATATATATATATATATATATATATAAACAAATCCTGTATCGCGTACCTCAGTGACACACTAAAATTTATTTACGTAAACGTCCAAAACATTTCCATCACACCCCCACAATCTTTGTAGCTAAACAGGTCATGTACTTCTAGCCCCCCTCCCCCCCCCTCCACCTCCCTAGTTCCGCCCAACTTTCGTTTGCAAACCTAACAACTCTGGCTAATCAACCCATCAATCTTGGGCAATAAAAACTAGTCCACCTGCCCTGGTAATCAATCTCAACTCCGCAAAGTTGCGCCCCGTGGGCAACTAAAGCAACCCAACCCGATATAGGCAATCCAAATAGAGCGCTTATCTGAACTTGTGGATTCCCTGTGAGATCTCCCACGGTAAAGCACGCACACACGCACACACACACACACAGAGATTGGGTCATAGATACGAGCTCTGCCCTCTCATCCGGGAGGGTAATACCCATCGATCACCAGTCCAACACGTGATCCAAGACCGTGGTGAACCATATTCATTTTAAACTGGAAGGTAAAAGAAAGGACCCCTTGAGCGGATCCAGGATAAAAATTTGGGGGTGTAACCTGAATTTTGTAAATGCAAACGACACTGGGGGGGGGGCTAACCTGAATTTTGTAAATATAGATGAAGTTTTTAAAGAATACGAGGATTGTGAATATAAACTGACGGACATCTTTTTTTACTTTAGTTTCTTTAAAAATGTTGAGCGGAAGTAATACTTAATCTTACATTTTTAAAGACTTACCATCAATATGTTGAATATACTTCAAATTATTATTCTCACTGAAGTGCTTTATTAAGTGCTGGGAAATTCATCTGGCAGGTTCCTCGACATGAAACGAGGTAATGAAAAAACAAATTTGGGCGGGGGAGAGGGGGGGGGCTTCAGCCACTCACCCCCCTCTCGGACCTGCCACTGCCTGAAATCCACCACCGTGGCATCAATACGGAAATGCAGCCCTGAATCACATGGGTACCGTGGAGAGGGAAGAAGAGGAAGAAGAGGAGGAGGGAGAAGAAGAAGAAGAAGAAGAAGAAGAAGAAGAAGAAGAAGAAGAAGAAGATGATGATGAAAGGAAAAAAAAAGAAAAAAGAAAAGAAAAAGGGAAGAGAAAAAAAGGAAATGAAAGAGGAAGAGGAAGAAGAAGAGCTCAATGTCATGGAGTACGGGGGTATCGACCACTCAAAAAACATTTTCAGCCGGTGGTTCCATCCTCCAGCCCAGATAGAATAAACAACACATTATTAGCCTGAAAAAAGGCCACACGCTGCATCACCCAATTACTACTCAAAGAATTGGGGTTTCGTACGGTCAAAGTGAAGGACGACATCGCCTGTGACTTTACTTGACCTTGAACTTCTTGAAAGAGAGAGAGAGAGAGAGAGAGAGAGAGAGAGAGAGAGAGAGAGAGAGAGAGAGAGAGAGAGAGAGAGAGAGAGAGAGAGAGAGAGAGAGAGAGAGAGAGAGAGAGAGAGAGAGAGAGAGAGAGAGAGAAGAAAAGGGAAAAGAAGAAAAAGAGGAGGAAGGAAAGCTCTGGGTACCGGCACGAAGCGGTCCCGCGGGACGGACGTCAAGGAGAATCAACTCCCGACCACTCGTCTCCAAACTCAATCAACACTCAGGATTGGTACGTAGATTGCAAACCGGGCCCAAGACACTCTCCCTTTCTCTCTCTGTCTCCATTAAACCTCTCCTATTCCTTCAAATCATAGGATGACAACTAACTATACCAACCCTCTTGTCCCCTCCCCTTCTTTCAGAAAGAGTTTCACATGGGGACCGTTGCCAGTGGCCACAGGGCAGCGGGTTTACAATGAAACCATAAAAAAGTAACACATTCCCAACTGGGCCAAAACAGTGCCAGAAAAATTTTATAGGAAAAATTGTCTGGCGGAAACCTGAATATAATAATAATCACAACCAGTACAGATGTGACCATCGCAGGTCCACCGAACTGACCCCTGAAGGACGGTGCAGCCCGAGTACCTGACCACCGTGGCTTAACAAGACTCAAGAACATAAGAACGGAGGAGATTGCAAGAGACCATAAGGCCTACACTAGGCAGTCCATGTCCCTTACCACATGGCATCCCTATCCAGAAAGTAATCTCATCTTCTCTAAAAAACAACCAATCGTTTCAACGCTCACTACACGGCGAAGTTCACTGAAGGGTTGGAAGTGAACGTGAAGTCACGGAGGTTAACTACCAGGGAATTGTCAGGGCATTCCCACCTCCCCTCCTCTCTCACGCCCGATAAAACACCGGAAGACGCCACTAGACACGAACACTAAGAACGAGCGACCTCACGAGCACAAAGCAAACAGCTCCATGTGAAGACACAGACACACAAGATCAGAAGGAGGGAGGAGGGGAGTGGAAAATATAGGAAATGGAATGGGTGGGAGTGGTTTCTATGCCTTTTTCTTTTTGGCTACCCTCCATGTAGGGGAAAAAGCCTTTGGTGTGTGTGTGTGTGTATATATATATATTTATATATTTATTTTTATATATATATTTATATATATATATATATATATATATGTATATATATATATATATGCAACGGTGGCCATCAAAGGCGCCATGTACAGTACCAGTGTCGCACGTCGGTGCTTGAAGCACTCGACCAGCGCAATCGAAGTGGTAAAGCCGGTTTCAGACTCTGATCATAACCACAATCATTCGAACCCGCAACACTTGGCACCATTCACAACCACCTTTGTTACCAAGTTGTATAAGCCACCATGGTGAGGTGCAGAGGCTGCACCGCCCCACAGGGTATAGCCCAGTGGTCCTGCACTGGACCTGAAAGGCGAAACATATACGTACATACACTTACACATTGGTTAAGAGAGTGCGTTCTATTTTTCCTAATTGTACATGCATTACAGCATTACACATTATATATATATATATATATATATATATATATATACATACACATACATACATACATACATACATACACACACACACACACACACAGGCACAGATACACATATGCATACATCATGATACTTATCCTGACACTTCGCAGGCTCTTGTGCAGGCAAAGGTATGCACATTCCCCATTGCATCATCGCCAGGGCAGTCACCGATAAGGGTATACTTGTGTCAATCACAATAAAGAAACGACTTTCTAAATTAATCTACCTGAAACAAGTATATCCTTGTCGGTGACTGCCTTATATAGAGCGCATACCTTTGCTGATTGAGTGAACTCGGGAATCACACACACACACACACACATATATATATATATATATATATATGTGTGTGTGTGTGTGTGTGTGTGTGTGTGTGTGTGTGTGTGTACAACACTGAATGGGCCCCAGCGATTAGAGATACTGTCATGAGGATACCGGGTTCGAGTCCTGGTCAGTACCACATTTCAATTTCAGCATGCTGGCCTTTGATGGCTTAGAATTAAAGTGCACTGTTGTTGTTAATATATATATATATATATATATATATATATATATATATATATATATATATATATATCTAAATTTTAACAACAACAATGATCTTTAATTCTAAGCCATCAAAGGCCAGCATGCTGAAATTGAAATGTGGTACTGACCAGGACTCGAACCCGGTATCCTCATGACAGTATCTTTAATCACTGGGGCCCATTCAGTGTTGTACACACAGACACACACACACACATATATATATATATATATATATATATATATATATATATATACATATACACACACACACAAACGCACCAATCACAAACCTACCATTAATTGTATCATCAGTCATAAACTGGATTTCATTTACATTATTAAGACAGATCAGGAAGAACGGGAAGGAAATACTACAGACTGCTTTTCAGCAACTCCTCTACCCCAAAAGCGACAAAACACTCCTAAAAATATAAATGAATCGAAATGAATAAATAAACGAACAAATAAAAACAAAAATTCAGCGAATTAGTCTGGCCTGCACCAAGGGATTTTGTTGAGATAAATGTCAACAATCCTCCCTTAAGACACAATACTGACATTGCCAATAATCTATGATATTGACAAAATATTCTGTTTCCAAAACATCGACCAAAGATTATGAAATCCCTCTTGGGTCTTGATCATTAATCAATTCAATATCACTATTGAAACCACTTGAAATGTTGTCGGTAATACTCAACTGAAACACTTGAAATACCGTTAGTACCGACGGGTACTACTTGAAATATTTAATAAATGATCACCATACACACATACATATACGAACGGCTTATTCTCCCTTACAAGGGAGGTAGCCAAAGTCAAAGGCATAAGTCCACTTCCACCCATTTCATCCACACGTACTCCACTTCCATTCACCACCACTCACTCTTTTCTTGGCTCCTCCTGGATGACGGGTCAGAAGCAACGATGACACAGTACATCCACATCAAGGCCGCTTCATTTAAACATTACACCTTTAACCCCCAATACATTTACTTGCTTCTCTCAATCTACATTCCACCTCCAACCCTCCCATTCCCACCACATGAGCACCAAAGTATCTAAAGCTGTCCACTTCCTCCAGTCTTTCATTTGCTGCCATCCTCTCCCCTTGTACATCTTGTCACCTTACTTTTATCGACATTTATAACTTCTTTCGCACACATTTTCAAACTCTGTCACTAACTTCCTTGATCCCTGCCACAAGCGCAGTGTCGTCAGCAAACAACAACTGGCTTACCTCCCACTTTTCTCCGTTTTCTTTAACCATCTCATCCCCGTCCCATTACCCCTGCGCTCACTCTTGCACCAACCCATCCATGTAAAAATTGAACAGCCAAGGAGACATAACACATCTCTGGCCAAGCCCCACCTTTACCTCCAACCACCCATTCGCTACCACTCTCGTAAAAACTCCCACAGTGCCTTCCTGTCTACCCTGTCATGAGCCTTTTTCAGATCCATAAAGGGGAAAAAAATACAGTTTCCTAAAGTTTACTCACATATTTGCCTCACCACAAAAATCTCATCACGCACCCCCTACCTGACCTGAACCAACACGGTTCCTCACCAATTACTCCCTATATACATCTCCTAATCCTTTCAATCAACCGCCTCCCCCCAAGCCTTCCCAACTACACTCAACAAACTGATACCTCTGAAACTACTACACCCACATTTGTTACTCTCTCCCTTGTAAAGTGGAACTCCTCCGGCACTCTACCCTCTTTTAGACAAACACTAAACCTCATCAACCAGTCCACCATCACTGTACCCCCATTTTCTCTAGACACTCCGCATGACACCCACCGACACAGTTGCCCTACCTGCTCTCTTAACTTTAATAACTGTTTTCAACTCGTCTTTCCTTATGACTTTCCTCATTCAGCACTGCCATTTTCTTAGCGCTTCTCACTGCAAATACCTTTCCCTCACTATCCTTCTTTACATTTAGGAACTCTCTAAAATACTCTGCCTATCTTCTTCTTACTGCTGCCTCTTCCATTATCATCTCTCCATCTGCACCTTTTATTCTCTACTTGATTCGCCTCCTCTCCCTCTCTTAATTTCCTCCCAAAATATATTTAATTAACCCCAAAGTTTTATGCCATACTATTACCCCACTTCACATCTCTCCTCTCGGCCTCCTTGATCTACTTTACTTCTCTTTTCTTTGTACATCTCGTATAATTCTCTCGTTTCTTCTCTTCTACAATCTTATTTGCTTCATCACCTCACCACTCAATACCCTTCCTTCTATCTATTTCCGTCCTCCCTATTCCACACACCACCTTTCCACACCTTGTGACTCTATCCTCGAAACATCCCAATTCCCCTTCCACTCCTAGTTCTATTCTTCACTCCCTCCCACTCCTCTCAGCTTCTTGTACTCCTCCTTTTCTTTCTCACTTAAGCAGTTTACTCTAAGCACCTCCCTACCTTCTGTCCTTTCCCTCTTTCTCCACCTATCTTCCACTCTCAACTTACCTTCCACCAAAAAAATTATGTGATATTCCCCAACCCTCTCCCGTTAGAACATGTACATCCAAAACTATTCCTACTCCTCTCCTGGTTACCACTATCTAGTCCATCACAGCCCTATTCACCACCCTTCCATCCACCACCCTCTTCCATGTATACCTATGCTTGACTTTCTTCATAAACACTGTACTTGCTGCCATCAACTCTCTTGACACATCACCAACATCTCTCCACAACGTTTTTTCCAGAAACTCCATACTTCCCAACCATTCCGTCAATTGGTTTGTGTCCTACCCTAGCAATGAGAGGCTCCAATACCACTACATTGACATTTCTCCCTAAACCCTCTATGCACTCATTTAATTCTATCCAAAAAGCCACCCTTTCCTCTACACTCTTCTCACTATTAGGCCAATATACACTTACAAAGACCCACATCTTCATTCCGAATAAAAGACTGAAAAACGACAAAAACTGATTCGAAAAACTAACAAACATTCCAACACACCGAGACGTGCATGAGTACCTTTAGTAAGTCACAGTGGCAAAGGCCACAAATCATGTTCTGGGCGGCCTTGGGTCAAAGGTCTCCTGACCTAACCTTATTGGTGACCCCACTAAACTCACCTGCACGCTCCCGACCTTCGAGCAGTGCACGCGAGCATGCGCACGCAACACAAAGCAACACTCGCGCACCGCATACCTTCAGTGTCAGCTCGTTTTCCAACAGGCATGAGACCTCCACTAAGCTCGCCTCGCCTCACTAACTTATTTCACTAAGAGTGACTCAACACTAAAGATAACGTAAAGCCCAGGTAGAAAAAAAAATCCTTGTAGTACTTCCGCAGTCCGCTGAGGAAGTAGCAGAAACAAGAGCGAGTACACGCGACGGACACCAAATATAGAAAACAGAAAAGAAACCATAACGAGTCTACGCCTATTTAGCGGCAGCACGGAAGCAAGACACGCAAACAACACCTGCCCAAACTGATGAACAAAAGAACAAAGGGATAACATTCACAAGAACAAGACAGAACACCTTAACCCCACCAGTGTTACTGACTTGAAAACGCGTTCCGGCTGCAGCCAGGCGATTCTATTCTGCCAAATGGAACCCCATTGGGAATCGCGACATACACTTGCGTACAGTTTAATTGTGGGTATAGTAGTTTACTTCGGGTTTGCCAATGTGGTAGGTTTGTTATGTCCACATGTGTAATCATATATATATATAGTGTATGTGTGTGTGTGTGCGTATAAAGGAGTTCATTACTTCACTTCCCATCAAATAATCAACCTTGAACAATTCCCAAAGATCCAACTCTATTAATTTTACATCAACAATTGAAATTAAATACACACAAAACCGCCCATCCAACAACCAAAGAAAAGTCCGCATGATTAAATTCACAGATCACATCAAGTCTGACCCCGAGAATGGAGAGACGTCTGGCTTCTCTCTCTCTCCCTCAGTCCGGACCCACAGGTAACAACCCACTCCAAATCACAACACCTTTCATATCACAGCTTATTCTGCCCAATACCCTTAAGTTTCCGCACACACCTTATAACACGTCCGAGATGGAAGGATACCATTCTTTTTCTCTATCGGTCACACTTCCTCCGTCCATCCTACACACTTCCCCTCCACAAAACTCCAGCTACCGGCACGAGCCTACAACACGTGTCAACCGGATAACTATCAGCACTTTAGGCTAACTAGTATCTACATGTACAGACAGATCCCAAAGTTTATAAACACTCTTTGTAGTATACTAGGATGTTTGTAAGATCTAGGAGCACTGCGCTTATATTTTGAATAAGTGAAACCATTATTAACGGGACCAGCAAATGGGAGTAACGAGTAACAAGTCTGTCGGCGTACTTTGGAACTGTCGGTTAGTACTGTGCCACGCGGCGGGAGTCAGGGATACCCCTTTACTCACGAGGTGTGGAAATGAGTTGAGCTTTGAACGAGTTTACTTGTGTATTGGAATCAGTTGTCTGAGTGGGTGATCACAGTTAACCAGTTTGAGGTCAGATTTGATCAATTCTGGTTTAATCAAGAATTGAGGTACGATGAGCAAGGATAGTCCACCACACGCTGCCACAAGTTGAAAAAGTTGACCTGGAGTCACAGGCATGAAAGCCTCTTCCAGGAAGTCATCAAGTCCATGTAAGGAAAGAAGTGCCACTGACTGACAAACCTCATAATCAAAACTCTAATAACCTTAATTAAAACTGACTCAAGCCTTTGAACTCTCGTAAGCTTTGCATTTGCAAGACCCAACGTGTCCATGTAACGTGCTGACGTGTATGGTCTCAAAAACGTCACATCACGTGTAGGGCACGTCATGACCTATCAACCACACGTAACGGGGTATGATATCCGTCGCGAGGGAAACATCACGTAACAATGACACAGTCTTCCTACTGAAGACCAAAGTCACAGGAAATGCCTAGGAAGTGACTGAGTTAATTACCAGGAGAGAGAATAAGGCGTATATCAATATCTAGAAAGACAGAAACGTCACCTTAATTTCTTCTCTATTTTCAATTACTTTATTATGTCCAATTCACCTTAAAATTTCTTCGTATCGTTTATCTTGTTCGCAAATCATTTTGCGTCATCATTCTTATTTTCCTGAGATTTTATTTCGTCAACCTACTTTCACCTTGACATTTCGCATCATAGGCAAATATAAACAATGAAAAAATAATCGTTGTACCATGAAATAATATTTACAAACATGATTACGCATCAGTAGCTATTCCTTTCACTGTTAAATTATCAACTCTTTCGATGACATTGTTTATAGAGGAGATGATGTCTTCAAAGACTTAATTGTGTTATTTCCGTTGAAAACATCGGTTTCAATTCAGTATTAAAATGACCAAAATTTCCATGACCTCATTTTCCAGTATGACCTATTTCTCCTTTCCTCTGGTCATTGTCGCATAAACGACGAAAAACAACCAACAATCTGATACCGGATGTCGTCACACAATCATACTATAGAATCCTAATGCCTACAAATGTAGGCTAGATACGTACAAGACAGTGAAGAATTTTTTTTTCAAACACATCTTGCATCTGGTTATTATTTACACACATTTCGGCGGTCCAAGTAACACCTTACTGGCTACTAACACTAATCAACCTTACCTCTTATTTAAATCGATCCTTGTTATGGAGAAATATATCCAAAATTTGGCACAAAAAAGATTTCTCAGCTATAAGTCCACACAAGAGAGTCTCGACACCTCCACTTGCACAGACAGCTAGTAAACAACTGACGCAATAACTTCCAGCAACCTGTAGGGTCTGATGGCGTGGATAAAACAAAAGCTAATCGCCAAGCAGTGAATGCGTTCCTGCGTCTCAAATAGTTTTTAATCTAAAACATTGTATTAAATTCTCTGAACTAAGATTTATGGTCAGATTTATATAACATATTTCTTCGTATGTTTTGATTAAAACAAACATTACAGGTTACCATTACATTTTCACTGCATACTAGGCCATGTACACTGAAGAGTGGTGTCATTTATACCACATAGAATATTTGCTTAGCATGTGCCAAGATGATACAGTTATTATTTTCAAGTGTATACAATATGTGTTTGTATTATCATATTATGTGTTGTGTATTTCGTTTTTATGGATTTTTCGTCAACTTGTCAGAACTGTAATTCGCGGTACCGAACGAAGATAAAAAACACTCTCCGTCTTGTATATCCATGCGTCGCTGACCTGTGCTCCCACACAATTAATTAACCTTTTACAAATGAATAAGAAAGACGAACGAATATATCAGGTTCGACAAAATAAAATGCACCATCGTAAAATGACACTTGGTTTGATCGTTCATTGTTCCCCTTGATATAGGGATGAATAATTTGATCTGTACAAGTGGCTTGGAGAAAAATGATAGAACATGTCACTGTAATAACTAAGTTTTTATATGGACTTATGGAAGGGACATCAAAGTTATTCTATCGAGTCAGGATTTGAAGTTTCCCGCATCACCTGACCCCTAGCGGACAAATAGAACAACTCCAAACATAATATTGGTAACCTTGGAAACCAGTGTAAACAAACAAACCTGAGGGAGGCAGATGTATTGAGTTTGCATTCAGTACTTATAAATACTAGTGTGTACAGAACTCTTGTAACAAGATTAATTATTATTGTTTTTGCTTATTATAGTTTTTGTGCACTTACAAAGAGGTTGTTATCCTCTCAAAGTGTTAGATTTGTAATCAACAGATGGTCTCCTGTCTCTTTCAAGATTTGCAGTTTTATATTTTCATTGTAGAACTCTGTATATGACTCAAGCACTAAAATATTATATGAAATGGAAGAATGAAAATAAATGCCTCAAACATTTCCATTTGAGAAGTGTTATATACATGAAGTTGTAAAGGAATTGTTTGTTTAGCTTTCTAAGTTCCCAATATTTCTGATCATTTTATCACAATTTTTGTTTGATATTCACAGTAATATTTTTATTTATAGTGCTTCATGTTATTGCCAGCAATATTGGCTCTTGAAATAATAGCATTGGTGTTGAGGACATGGAAAGAAGTAGTGCAGCAGTATGTAGGTGTGTTGGAAGATAGGAAGATTTAGCGTTGGAACGATGAAGTAGGAGGTTCATTACAAGTCCAACCTTAAGCATGGGAGCAAATGAAATATATGAGGAAGAAGAAATTATGCACCATGGACAAAAATAAAATTCATCCACTAGATTTGATCTATTTGTTTTTTTCTAAAATTGATTAACTTTGCGGGCTGAGCCCTCTCAGACATGCATCATAACCCCACAGTGTATGGTATGGTAGGGTACAAAATGTTTGATATGAAGTGCAAAATACAGGCATCCAGAAGGTATCAGAATAAAGGGAACAGAAATCATGATTGTCAGAATTTCAGAAAGAACTTATCTAAAATATGGAGGAGTTGTAGCCAGCACTTCTTAAAGTTTCCCCTAAGTGTAGCTGAATGTTTTTCAAGTGTACCTAGATTGCCACTGTTTCTCTGTTTTAGTCATCCCTTAACACAAACTTTATATCTATTTAATTCTTGTATATTTGTATATGCTTTCATTCCAACATTTTCTTTTTCTATTGTAAATAAGTTTTTCAAAAGGGGAGTTCATGCAGTGGCAAACTAAAATGGTATATTCTGATGGGAATACTACCAGCCATCTGGACTGAACATGGAAGTGTTCACTCCAAGTGTGCTTAAGGGAAGACCATACTGCGGCAAACTGAATGCTGTATTCTGACTCCCCTTTTGAAAAATTTCCCATGTCTTTCCCTACCATTCATTCCAGGCTAGCAATATGTTACCATACAACAACAAGTAGCAGAGTCTAGTGCCTCTAAACATGTTGTTTCATCAACTCATGGCTTTGTAGTGGTGTTGCCACTTTGGTACAGCAAGTGGTAAAAAATAGCTTACCATAGAGAAAGCTAGCAAGGCCATGAACCATCATAAACAAAACTGAAAGAGTGCACTTCAAACAGATAATGTAATCTACAAAATAGAGGGGAACTATAACATTACAAGTGATTATCACAAACCTAGCATCATACAGAGCCTTTCAAATATTAATAAAAGTACATACATACATACATATACCAAGGCTTTTTCCCCCTTTCAAGGGAGGTAGCCAAAAAGGGAAAGGCATAAAAACACTCCCACCCATTTCATCCCTAAATACCCTCCACACCCCTCCCACCCTTCCTCTCATCTGAGCACCTCCTGGATGACGGGTCATCCCTGCACCCTGCCCACCGCCCTGGGTCAGAAGCAGTGTCGCAAGACACAGTACATCCACAGCAAGGCCGCTTCATTTAATCGGCGACCCCCCCTCTCCGTCCCCCTTTGCATATAAGGCGAGGATGGGGAGAAATCCCTTCGGGCTGCGTCAAAATTTACTCACACATACTACCACACCCCCCACCCCCCCGCCCATTCCTCCTCATGCAGTCACAACATCATCCATATACAACCATTCTCCACTCACCTCTGTCTTCCGTCCTCTCCCTTCCTTCCTCAACAGACATTCCCCTCTTCCCCAAAGCCCCCTTCACCCCATCCATCCACCTCATCCTAGGACGTCCCCTCATGTTCACTCCCTCCACATCTGCCTTCCATACCTCTTTTACTAGTCTTTCTTCACTCATTCTTTCCATGTGTCCAAACCATCCTAATATTCTTTCATCAACCCTATCTCCAAAATACTTTATTAGCCCTGTTCTCCTCCTCACCTCCTCCTTTCTCACTCTATCCAGCCTAGTAACCCCCACCATACTTCTCAGACACCTCATCTCAAACACATTCAAACTCCTTCTCTCTTCTTCTCTTATGTTCCACGTTTCTGCCCCATACAGTGCTGTTGGCACAATCACTCCTTCATACAGTCTCCTCTTCGCATCCATTCCCAAATGTCTATTCCTCATTACACTCTTTAAACCACCAAGGCATTTACTCGCTTCTCTCAATCTACATTCTATCTCCACCTTCACTCCACCTTTTCCTGCTACACTTGCACCCAAGTATCTAAAACTATCCACTTCCTCCAGTCGCTCTCCCTTAATGTTCACTTCCAGTCTACTGCCACTTTCACCCCTTGTACATCTCATCACCTTACTTTTACCCACATTTATCTTTAGCTTTCTTCTATCACATACTCTCCCAAACTCTGCCACCAGCTTCCTCAATCCCTCCTCTGACCCTGCCACAAGCGCAGTGTCGTCCGCAAACAACAGCTGGCTCACCTCCCACTTTTCTCCATTTTCTTTAACCATCTCCAATCCCTGACTCACTACCCTAGCATTCACCTCTCGCACCACTCCATCCATGTATAAGTTGAACAGCCAGGGCGACATATAGACATATAGAAAGAGGAAAAGTTGTGAAAAGAGGCAGCATTCATAACATTCCAAGAATATAATAGTTGCTGGACATTGGTAATTGTTGCCTCAAGTTTCACATACTGGCAAACTACACCAGCAGCATGCTACTCAGACATCTACCACTACCTGCCACTTTAAACTACACAGATAATTAGTAATTGACACACAGATTATAAAACAAGCCCTTAGTTAAAAAAACAACAACAAAAACTCAATACTCCTACAACAACCTCCCCTGCAGATATAAGTCCCACAGAGAAAATCCTCACATACTGGATAAGAACCACACTTATGCACTTGTGCTTAGGTCATCATCTACTCGTATCACTGAGATGGTACCAACACAGAATAGGCATGGCCACCAATTCAAAGTACCCCACTCTCTTGATAAATTGGAATCAAAGATATAGCCTGAGTTGGAACTGTACATGAATTTGAAGCTAGGTAGGAGATGGGACCCAATGAGTGTTACTCCTTTCCTTTATACTACAATTAGGTAAGTATAAGTGGGCACTATAGTGCCTCACACAACACAATATCTCTTCTTTAAGTGACTTATGGCCTGCCTGAAGGCTGTTGCCAGTTTCCTGGAGATTGCAGTTCTTCTGAAGAGACCAGGGGCAATATATTGATTGACACATCACTCCTGTGATAACCATTATTTTATCATATCACAGGTAACCACTAATTGAGCTTTGCTGCATAGATGGAAATGGTAGCTCAGGATGCATAGGAAACTGAGTGAAAGCCACATACAGTCAAAGTGAGTATACAATCATAGTACATTTAGAAGAGGTGCTAATTATATAGAGCACCATGCACAGTTAACAAAAAATGTAGAAATGTATCAGCAAATGGGGTAACTTGGGAATAGGATAAGATTATGTATGTTAATACAGGCTATACATATACACTGAAGGTTGTTTTATGTATATTTCTAATGATTTTAAAGTTACACATTTACTCCAGAATTAGTTTTATATTGAATTTCTGATCATTTTATATACATACATGTATGTACATAATGGTAGTATACAAAACAATAACCATGTACAAGTTGCATAATTGTGAAATTTTTACACATAAAGTGGGGATGAGGCGTCATAGCTTTATCTCTTATATGTGAATTTGTTTGTAATGAGAGCCTGATGCATTTTTAAAAAGTTGTATCATATCTTTTATATATGTTCCAGCTAGAACTGCTTCCACAGATTTCATAACCAAAACACACCAGATACTGACAGTGATAACAAATATATTAATTTTTATTAATTTATCATATTTCATTTTACAAGATATGGATGCATACACTGTTGTGGGCCGTATTGGAGAGGGAGCTCATGGGATTGTTGTGAGAGCTCGGCATAACCTGACAGGCCAGATGGTGGCCCTGAAAAAGGTACCTCTACGTAGACTTGAACAGGGTATGCCCATTACTGCTCTACGTGAGATCAAAGCCCTGCAAGAAGTCAATTCTAGTCATGTATGTTAATCATTTGTTGTATTTTGATTTTTTTTAAGTTTATATTGCAATGGAGTTAAAAAAAAAGTTATTGGAATGGTTGATGGATCAGTGTTTACAGTATTCAATTAGAATTCCAGTGGCTTCAGGTTCAATCCTTTGCTATAGACACAATTTGTTCAATATGATAAGTTTGTATATTTTTTCTCCAAGAACTGTGCATTGATTTAAACAAAATGCCATGAGATTGAAAAAAAAAAAAAAAAAAATATATATATATATATATATATATATATGTACAGAAATTCTGTGATAATTATTAGAAAGGGCATGCATTTGTGTTTTTGTTTTTGTTTTTTTTATACTTGATCCTGTTTCAATAGACTTAAATAAATTTTCTTTCAGGTTGTGAGACTTTTAGATGTATTTGGCGAAGGAGCTGGCTTTGTGCTTGTGTTTGAATTGATGCTTGGAGACCTGGGAGAGATGATTCGTGATGCATCTAGACCACTAACACAGCCTCAGATAAAGTCATACATGACAATGCTTCTCTCGGGTGTGGCATACCTGCATCAACATCACATCATGCATCGGGTAAGGCCATGGCATTGATTGACAACTGATCTGTCCAATACCCATTGTTATTGTACCAAGTATATTAGATATATTCCTTTATTACATTACCTAAGATTTTCAGTAGTATTGTTGGAGTCTAGATCTTTTCATCTATAATTCCATTGTATTGTATAGGGTGTCTATCATAGAGTATATGTACATTAACTTTAGGTGAAATTCATGCTGTTTTAAATTTAAGTGATTAGGATGAATTTTATATTTTGAACTAGTAAAATGTGATGAATTATCAAAAGCTGCTTTTTCTGCCCATAGGACTTAAAACCTGCAAATCTTCTTATTAGTGAAACTGGACAACTCAAGATTGCAGATTTAGGCTTATGCCGGGTATTTTGTCAAACAGAAAAACATAAAAGACTGTATTCTCATCAGGTATGTATAATATGAAATAATGAAATGAGTGTTGCTAATAATAACTGTCGCTAGAATTTCACCATCTGGAGACCTACAGCCTTACAATGGTTGGCAACATTCCTTGACCCATCCCTTAGATATCTCTAGGAAGAAACATTGAATTGTTATCTGTATTGTATTTGTGTGGATGTGTTTCTGTTTCTTTGGATGTGTTCTGTCTTGCTGCACTACTTCTGACCTAGGCAGTGGACAGGGGTGATCCTTGATCCATGAGAAGCTAAGATGACAGGGAAATGGGTATTGGATGGGAGTGGAATGGGTTGGGGTGAGTGTATGCCTTAACTGGCTATTTCCCTTAAAAAGGGGGAAGAAACCTGTTGATATAGAGATACAGTGAGTCCTCCTTATACGGTAATTCTTTATCAGGTAAATTCATTTGGTAATTACTACCCTCGATTCTATTTACGGAACGAAAAATTCACAGATACGGTATTCACTCGCATTTTGTTTACACCGTACCGTAGCGCCACTACCCCATGCAGCCACCACAACAATCAGTCTCTTCCCGCATTCGGTATACGGTAATTTCAATTTGCGCTAAGGTTTTCAGGAATGCAAATGTACCGTATAACGAGGACCTACTGTAGATGTTTCTGTGTCACTGATAAGTAAGAGAAGGAGGGGGAGGAGAACAGTCACTGGTTGTTGACTCTCTTTATATGAGAAAGTTGAGGAGAGAAAGAGATTTTGGGTTCTGTTCAGAGACTGAATCCTTGGTGCTGTTCCTCTAGATCAGTAGTTCTTAACCTTTTTCAGTGCCCGTACCCCTTGATATCTCAGAAAAAAAATTCTTACCCCCATCCCAAATACAATGCAAACATATGAAAAAGATAGTGATACAAACCTTACTTTGGTTTCTCATTGTAAATATACAGTCCCATGCGCTGGCTATCATGTCTCGTACCCCCCCGGGGGTTCAAGGTTTCGTACTCCTTAGGGGTACAGGCACCCCAGGCTAAGAACCACTGACCTAGATGGAGGTGAAGGTTGTAATGGACTTTAAAGACAAGCAGTGAGTAGATGATTCTCTTCCATGTTTCTCCTGTAGGACCACTGCAAGAACGGATCCACTCTTGGTCCCATTTGGTAATCTCTCAGAAATGACAATCTACCATTTTATCATATAAAGATATATGATAATAATGATTATTATCATCAATAATAATCTATCTATCTATATACTAAGGGCTTTTCCCCCTTACCAGGGAGGTAGCTGAATTCAAAAGGCATATACCCACTCTCACCCATTTCATTCCCATCCACCACACTTTCCTCCCTCTCATCTTAGCTCCTTACAGATGATGGATCATACATGTATCCCACCCACTGCCTTAGGTCGGAAGCAATGCAGCAAGGCACAGCACATCCACTGCAAGGCCACTTCACTTAACCAGTGACCCCCCCCCCCCCCCCGTCCCCTCAGGCAGAAAAATAGAAGATGGGAATAAATCCCTTCAGGCTGTGTCAAAATATCATTCACACATAACCATTCTCGTCTCCCCCACCCCCTCCCTTCCTTACATAACAGTATCATCTATACACAGCCATTCCACTCACCCATCTCCTGCCCTCTCCCTTCCTTACCCCAGACATTCCCCTCTTGCTCAATGCCCCTCTCACCCCACCCATCTCATCCTCAGTCACCCCCTCATGTTCTTTCCATCCACCTCTGCCTTCCACACCTTTCTTCACCCATTCTTTCCATGTGTCCAAACCATCCCAATACTCTTTCATCAATCCTATATGCTATCTCCTTTTCCACCCATATACATATACATACATACCAAGGCTTTTTCCCCCTTACAAGGGGGGTAGCCAAAAAGAAATTATAATAATGATGATGATAATAATAATAGCAGTAGCAGCAGCTGTAATCTTGAGATCATTGTCTAGCAACCCACAGCCCCACAGTGGCCAACAGTGATCCTTGGACCCTTCCATTAATCTTTGGGAGGAAACTTTGGACTGTTATCTGTGTTGTATTAGTGTGGGACTGTTTCTGTGTCATCAACTGAAAGTAGTGAGAGGGGGGGAAGCAGTTGCTGTTTGTCAGTTCTCCATATGTGAAAAGATGGAAAAAAATATAATTGAAGTTGGGAGAGATCCTGGTCCCAATATAGAGACCAAATGTCAACTTCAGATGGAGGTAAAGGTATTCATGAGTTTTGAAAATGTGCATCAGGGATATTCCCTCTGCTCTCCATCTGGCAGGATCACCATGAGCAAGTATTCATCATTAGTCCTGAAAGATATATATCAGTGACAAATGCAATAATATAATCATTTAATTTTAAAATGTTAACCCATACTAAGTTTGCTTAATCTATCCTGGTTTTTATTAACAGTGCAATTAATTCACTGTGGAACCCATGATAAAATATCTGGTTGTGGTGATCCTGCAAGGAAGATTGAGGCAATCAGAACCCTGACACCTTCTAATCCCATTAGCACTCTTCTACATCTGGAGTTACAACTCTAATGGGTTGGCATTTAGTCTCCAAATCTTCAACTATTTTTCAACCTCTTTTTTGCATAAAGATAACTTACAATGTGTAACTACTCCCCTCCTTCTACCAGCTATTTATCCATCCATACACCATATGTCTCTTTTCATTTTTGTTGTAACATTTATTACTATATTTAATACTTCAGGTGCCATTGTTTTTTCTCTACATAATGAGTTATGTCAAAGATTATTATTTGTAAGACCTTATCATGACTAACATATTCTGATCTTAACTACATACATTAGTTTTTTCTTTCTCTGAATAATGAGTTATATCAATGATTATTATTTTAAGTACTTATTGCAGTGGATAGGATGCAGGGATGACTCGTCACCCAGGAGGTGCCAAGATAAGAGGGAGGGAGGAGGGTGGAGGGGAGTGGAATATATAAGAAATGGAATGGGTGGTAGTGGTTTCTATGCCTTTTCTTTTAGGCTACCCCCCGTGTAGGGGGAAAAAGCCTTTGGTATATGTATGTATGTATTATGATTTTACATGTTTTGTTCCTAGTTATATTACTTCTTGTTTAAATGTATCTGGATTCTCTATTTTTTAAGAGGACCACAATGGAAATAAGTTTCAAATGCTTTTTGTGTCATCCTCACAATTTTATATTGTCTTTTTATATCTGTGTATTTGATTGCAAAATAAAAACTAAACTAAACTTCCCTCTTATAAGGGAGGTAGCTAGCCAATGCACACACCCACTACCAATGTTTTCTCTCTCATTTTATCTCCTTGTGGATGCTCCTACTAGATGGTGACAGAAAATGGTTAAAACTAATACAATGCAAAAAACAGTCCTACATTACTTTCCAGAGAATTTTGTGGGATGGCTCAAAGACCATTGCTGGCAGGTGTTGGACTGCAGGTTTCCTGTTAATATACATGAGGCAATAAGCATAATCATTGTCTTCAATTAGCCTTTACCTCTTTGGTGTGACAACAAACCTCAAGCTAAATAAGATCATTTGGCATCAGTTTGAACAAAATAATTGATAAGTCTAAAGTTAATGGACATAATGACATCTTGTAAACAAACTCCTCTGATATCACAGGTTGCTACTCGATGGTACCGAGCACCAGAACTTCTATATGGAGCTCGACGCTACGATGAGGGAGTAGACCTCTGGGCTGTTGGATGCATTTTTGGTGACTTGCTCAACAATTCACCCGTGTTTCCGGTAATAGCAGCAAACACTTTTCAAATATTAACCAAATGACCATTTAAACTTCTATGTCATTATATTCTACACCACCACAAAGCTTCAGATGCCTTGGGCACAGTAAAATCTAAACACACCATGATTTATTTATAGAATATATTCTGTCACTACTTCTTCAGGGGGAAAGTGACATTGATCAGCTTTGTGTGGTTCTGCAAACCCTTGGAACTCCCAGCGAGAGGAACTGGCCTGGACTGACACAACTACCTGACTACAAAAAGATTACCTTTCCTAAATCCAAAGCTGTTCCACTGGAACTAGTAAGTGAATTATTCATTTGGGATCACAGTAGTATGTGTAAATACAACCCGACACTAAACAACAACAAAAAAATTGTTCTTTGAGTGACCTTTGAGCCTGTTTGGTGGACATTGCTGTTTACTGGGAGCCATGGTCTCCTGCAGACCAAAGACATCATATTGATTGATATGTGAGGGAACAATTATAATTATCATTATACCTACATACCTAGGACATCTGCATTAGTCATCATTTGGAGCCTTAGAATGAAAAAAAATTATACATGTATGTGAACATCAGTCTAACCTGAGGAAGTCCTTAAGGATAATGCCATTTTTATTCCCCCTTGCAAGGAAGAGAAGGGCATTAATCAATCAATAAATTTGTTGCCCCTGGTTCCTCTTGCAGAAGACCTGTGACCTCCAGGAAATTGGCAACAGCCTCTGGCCATAGATATGAAAAGACCCTAATGCCTAACTATGATTTCAGGTCCTGCCAGATGCTTCACCAGATGCCCTGGACTTGATTAAGAAATTCCTAATATACTCTTCAGAGAAACGTATTCGAGCTGACAAGGTAAAGGCACCTGACTGGTTCAAAAATATTGCAGTATTTTTTTGCTAGGTGCTGACACTGTTTAACCTTTTCAGTGCTACAGTCTATTTATCTTATTGTGTAGGGAAACCTGCAAGGAAAGGTTAGTACACATTTCTAAACCCCCATGTATAGGGTAGTGACTACACAAATTTTAAACTTTCCACTTCTTCCAACCTTTCACTCTTTAAGTTCACCTCTAATCCATTGCCACCATCATGTACAATGATAGTCTGAGACTCTTCCCAAGGAGAGAAGCATTAGTAAACAGTCCACAGCAACACGCACTATCATTATCCCTTGATAATAATAATAATAATAGCATTTCTGAAACACCATTCAAATATGCCTCTGTATATTTCAGGCTCTTCTACATACCTACTTCTTCACTCCACCCCTTGCAGCTTCCTTGGAGGAGATGCCTCGACCCAATGCAGAAAAGCGTCCACCTGCATGCAGTCAAGAATATATCACAGATTTTCCTCTGGAGAATATTGTTCAAAATGCAGAGGATCATATAAAATCAATGGAATCAATGAGCTGAATACTGAGATGTAGTTTGTAGTCTTTCATTTCATTGGAGCCCCTTTCCTGCTGCACTTGCATTATGTATTTCACAAGGGTGCCTGACAGCAACTTTATTCTGCTGAATGAAGCCCTCAGCTACTCCCCTTATAAGGGGAAAAGGGCTTTTGGTATAGTAATCCCTCCCACACCCGAACTAATTGAGTCATAGGGTGTTCAGATTTGGGGAGTATGTGGATATGGGGGGTAAAATACCCTCCCATCTCCAAATTGCTAAATTTTCAATTCTGAATAAAAATGGTATCTAATGCACATAAATCATTTAATGATAAATTATGGTTCAGGTAATTGTAGTTTGGGTATTCTATCTACCTATATAGCAAAAGCAGCCACTCAAAGCATGTACCAATCCCAACCCAACCCATCCCACTCCCAAATGTTTCTCTTCTATTTTAGTTCCATGGAAGGGATTATTGTATATATATTTTATGTTATTTGGGGGCAACAATGAGCACCTGAAAGTGGTCCTACAAGGATTATACATACCAAAGGTGCCTTCTCTCCCTTTTAAGTAGGGTGGCCAAGTCAAAGTATACACCCAGCACAGGTGGTGGTGAAGTGTGTATGCCAGGAAGTGCATAACTGCAGTTGAAGCCATCACTTTTACCTTATGTGATTGTGGTGCAAGAAGCAAATGCAAGGGTAATGGGCTGGGGATTGGAGATGGTTAAAGAAAATTGAAAAAAATGGGAGATAAGCCAGTTGTTGTTTGCTGATGACACTGCACTTATGGCAAGATCAGAGGAGGGATTAACCCCTTCCATACGGGGCCGCACACGTAGGCGTCATGGGGAGCGAGTGTATTCGTGAGGCTGCCATATCGGCGTCTTGATTATATTTATTGTAGTCGCCCCTCCATAATGACATTCTTTCTAATTCTTTTGTAATCGCATTTTCTATGGTTATCAAAATTCACGGGTGAAGAGAGAACGATCGATATAAGCGGTGACTATATTTTATGATGCGAGTATTATTACGACACGTCGTACGGCTGGCATTGGCTGCTGCCACCGAGATCTAAGTCCATGACGCCTACGTGTGCGGCACCGTATGGAAGGGGTTAAGGAAGTTAGTAATGGAGTTGGGAAGGTGTGGGAATGAAGGAAGTTAAAGATCAATGTGGGTAAAAGGTGATGAGATGTACAGTTGGGATGGTTTGGACACAGAAAGAATGAGTGAAGAAAGATTATTAAAAGAAGTGTGGAAAGCAGAGGTGGATAGAGTGAACATGAAGAGGAGACCAAGGATGAGATGGATAGATGGGTTGAAAGGGGCATTGGGAAAGAGGGGGATTTCTGTTGAGGAAGGGAGAAAACAGAAGATAGGGATGAGTGAAGAATGGTTGTGTATGGATGATGCTGTGATGTATGGGAGTTGGTGGGGCATGGGGGTGAGTGAATATGTGTGAATGATATTTTGATGCAGCCCAAAGGGATTTCTTGTCTTCTCTTTTTCTGCAGGAGGGGGGATTCATCAATTAAATTAAATGGTGTTGCTGTGGATGTGCTGTGTCTTGCTGCATTGCTTCTGACCCAGAGCAGTGGGCAAGATGCAGGGATGACCCATCATCCAGGAGGAGCCAAGAAAAAAGGGAGGGAGGGGTGGTGAGAGGGAGTGGAGTATGTGGGGATGAAATAGGTGGGAGTGGATTTATGCCTTTTGACTTTGGTTACTTTCCTTCGTATATGTATGTATGTATATTGGACTGTTGGGATATGTAACAGACACTGCTGGGAATAGGGGAGAAGTACAGGATTTGAACCCACAACTAAGTGAATGTAAGGGCAACATGCCTCTGATAATGCCACTGGTAGCCAAAAAGGAAAAGGCATAAAATCATTCCATCCCTGAATACACTCCACACCCCTCCACCCTCCCTCTTATCTTAGCACCTCCTGGATGACGGGTCATCCCTGCACCTTGTCCACTGCCATGGGTCAGAAGCAGTATGTAGATATGCGGTGCATAGATAATAATGATAATTGCTGCCTTGGGAGGCTACCTCCCTTGTAAGGGGGAAAAAGCCTTGGTATATGTATGTATATATATGCTGCCTTGGGTATGATTGGATATCTACAGCTCCACAGTTAGGCTTCACCTGAGCAGGCTTTAGACCAACAATCTTCTGGTCAGCAGCCTACATAGCTAGTGCAATATGCAATCAATGATTCTAGATAGGATACTTCATGGAAAGTCCCCTTGATGGAGTGGTAAATCAAGATACTTTTACCACAATCACATTGATGAGCACCTTAATAAGTAACAGAAACTTGAGTACAAATCTTTATTAAAATTGATCAAATATATAAACATTTTTTTCTACTAAATAATAACAATCCTCTATTTACATAATAATATGACTACATCTGAGTCAAGATGTGGCCTTAATGGTGGTACATATAAAAATGTAGTTGAACTAACTCCTGTGTTTATATAGTTATCCAAATATTTCTTCAGCACAGCGACTGGCATGGCTCTCCAGCTCCTCCGTGGGAATGTAATTGTCACAAATAGGACACTGTGATGTCTGAAAGAAAATCAGTTTAATAATAAGCATTAAAATATAGATGGAGATTACAAAAATAATCCCTCCCCTAACACTAAACAAATATCATCCATGACCAAAAAATGGGATCTGTAAATATAAAAATTAGCAATTTTATTGCTATGATTTCTGGCAGGATTTTTTTCCCTATTTATTAATCTATTTTTATTTTTATTTTAATATCCTTTGGCATGAAAATATTGACTATTTATGATTTATATATTTTACGCTACATTTTGACTTTTCTATAGCACAAAAATAATGGAAAACTGACACTTCCTGATACATAGAGGTGACTGAATCAAAGCATACATGCACCCACACCCATCAAACCCCATCCATCTCCCCTTTCTACCTTGACACCTCATGGATCATCCCTCTCTCCTGCCACACTAGTTGGATCAAAGGTAATTACTGAAAAATTAATTACACAGGCAACTTGTTTTTCTACATATTTCAAAGAGCAACAAAAAGTCCACAAAGTATAGAGAGACAATACCCAAAGGGCCAATCTGGAAAGAAAATGAAGATCACACCAATTTGAAGTTGATTGTTAGTGTCGGGGATGTATCTTGATATTCCTTTTTGGAAAGATGTGTCATAGACATATAGAAAAACATATGGGGAAGCAAATTTCAGAACCTCCCAGTGGAAGGAAAGAGAAACTAGAGGCATAATTGTTAACTCTTGTAAGCGGTAATTGCATAAGAAAAGGTTGAGATGCTTCAGATGGCAGGGTAGCTATCTATCTATATACCAAAGGATTCTTCCCTCTTATAAGGGAGGTACCCAGCCAAGGCAGACACCCATTCTCACCCACCATCCATCACGGTAGCTAGATACATACATACATATACCAAATGCTTTTTCCCTCCTTACATGGGAGGTAGTCAGAAAGAAAAAGGCATAGAAATCACTCCCACCCATTTCATTTCCCATATATTCCACTCCCCTCCACCCTCCTTCCTAGATGACGGGTCATCCCTGCATCCTGTCCACTGCCCTGGGTCAGAAGCAGTGTCGCAAGGCACAGCACATCCACAGCTAGATATGAGAAAGAAAAGTCCTCATCCCTTTCCTCCCATCCCGCATATCCTTTTATTCTTTCCTGCTATAATCACATAGAAATTTCATTACATTTCTTCTCCAGCATTACTATAAATTCATTCATGTTATAGATACACTCCTTTCATGGAACTGGTCATTGCCTTAATCTATGTAATCTTCCCCAACTCACTCTTTCACCTACACAAATTTTTGCTAGTGTGAGATTTTGATGACAACCCTGATGTTTCATACATTTCATCTGTTCAGTTTTTCTTGGTCTAATGGTTGCTCTCATTCTTGACCCCAGTGATTTATAAATCCTTCAATAACTGGAGATATTCTGTTTATTCTGACAATGACTATTGCCACCTTACACAATTTTGTGAATGATATCCCCTTTCTTAGTCCAGAAGAAGTAGTTTATTTTTTCTGTATTTCATCACATGTATGATGCTTCAAAATCCTCTATTGCTATTTATTCATATCCAGTCAGTCAGTCCATTGCCCCTGGTCTTCCTTGCAGAAGACCTGCATCCTCCATGCAGGACCATAAGTCACTCAGAGAAGATATGTTGTGTTGTTGTCTAGGGATTGTTAACATGGGGCACTGTACTATGAGATGTTCAGTGTCTTCTGTGTGGTGGTTGCATCTGGGATAGTTCATTGCCATTTCACTCAATACGTCACTAAGATATCTAAGTTGATTTCCAAGAACTAATCAATCCCCACCAATTTAGAGCAATGTGGTTACAATTCCCAGTGACCATTGTCATTGCAAAACTCACCTGATCTGAGTTGTCCTCCATATCTGTTGCGTCTGAATCGCTGACATTCATCAACCCACAAAGAGCAGCATGACTGCCAATGTCTGCTAGGCTAAACATTCCTGCAATACAAATATAAACTCATAATTATGTATTCCGTTTTGGTGAAGTACTGACATGTAATTATTCCCCTTAAACATTTTTTTATTTTACAGATTGTTCTCCACATGAAGAAAATGCTTCATGACCATATGCATTCCCTAACAAATTAAAAAGTAAGACAATAGATATGACCCATTGTACAAAAAGTATGACAATGTACGTACACCAGCTGAAAGAAAATGTACATATAGTTATACCTACATACATATCAAAAGGCCTTTTTTCCCTTTATAAGGTGAGTGGCCAAGTCAAAGCATACACCCACCCTACACTTATCCAAATCCTTTCATCATCCTTCCCTTTTTAGCACCTCACGGATAAAGGGTCATCCCTATCCCCTGCCACATTACTTGGGTCTAAGCTAATGTAGTAAGTTAGTTGGCTTACTCCAACCATTTTGTTATACAGTAACCACCCCACCCTGGCCTCATTCATTCAAACTGTACTATTTCTATCCAGAAATCTATAATGACACTTGAAATTAACTTGTCACTGACCTTGACAAACTGGACATTCTTGGCACATTTGCGGCACATCCTCATCCCTAGAACTGGTGGAGTTTCCATCTCTTAAGCTTCTCTCATGGGGTTGTAATCCAAACTTGTTTGCAGGAGACTTGCCTAAAGTGTGGCCACCACTCGTGGTGTGTTCTTGATCTTGACAGGATTCTTCTATAGGATTCTGATCAAGGATGTCAATAATATCTAGGTCTTTTTTCAAAGACTTTCTATCTTCCCTGGCTGCAGGCTTCGTATTACCATCAATAGTTATAAGCTCGGGATCTAAGTCAATGGAGGTAGGTTCAGCAGCTATGTTACTGGTTGAAGACTTGGCAATAAACTTATCAAGGCATCTTTGTTTAAATTTTCTACGTTTGCTTGGGGTGTGGTCTGGAGAGGAACTGACGTCCAAATCCATTACATTTCGTTTTGGAAGATGTGGTGTGCTGGGTTCCCGTACCTTTGGTCTGGTGGCCGCAGGACTTTGTGGATCTGAAGTGCCAAGGTTTTTGGTGAATTTTGGAAAACAATTTTTTGGAGGACTTTTGTTTTTCTCAGTTGGCATAATCTTCTTTAGTCCATTTAGTCTTTTAAATCTAAATGTCCCCCGTGCAGTTTCTATTTTGGTTTCCTCTTTAATGTTTACATCATTCTCAACATTTTCTTTTTCCATTCTTTTTTGAAAGGTAGTTTTGCTTTGGTCTGGATCTGTTTCTGTGCTGTCTTTAGAATTATATTGATTTGATGACTTGATTTCTTTGAGTCGTTTGGCTGCATAGTCAAGTGCAATTTCTTTGAAGACCCACCTCTGTTCTCGTGTAAGATCCTTTTTTCTGTGTTTCTCAAACCGCATTCTAAGGTCTGGGAGGAAAAAAAAAAATTTTTTAATAAATAATTAATAATAATACATACATACATAGTGTCCCCCCACTCTTAATACTGTTTTGTGCCACTTCCCTGAATATATATTTCCATTTTTGTCTACTCCCACGGTAGGGGGAGGTAAGAATACTGCAACTGAGTTTTCCCATTTGAGTCACAAAAGGCAACTAAAATGGGATGGATGATGGGACTAAGTATCCTGCTATCTGTAGCCCAAAGGGTAAATTCCTGCAAGAAGTCAAGGCATAAGAGGGTCTGGGTGGAGTTTTCCAAACTAGAACCCTAAGGTTTGGGTCTTTTAATGTGTGTGGGTGTGGTACAGATTAGAATAAAAGGAAAGATATAGGCAGTATCCTTGAGAGAAGGAAGATGGATGTGTTGGCATTGAGTGAAACTAAGTTGAAAGGGAGTGGTGAGTTTGAGTTTGGGAGTGTGGTGGGGAGGGTGTCAGGAGTGAGGAAGAGATGAGAGAGGGAAGGGATGTCTATACTAGTAAGATGAAGTGATAGGTAAGCATGTGGTGGAGTGGAAAGAGGTTTCTTCAAGGTTTGGGCATGAAAGTGCAACTGGGGAGATGTGGGTCTTTTTAGGTGTATATGGCCGTGGTGATGAGAAGTGTGTTGAGGAAAAGGAGGCTTTTTGGATTGATTTAAATAAAAGCATAGAGAGTTTTGGGAGAAATGTCAATGTTGTGGTATTGAGACATCTTCATGCTAGAGTAGGGGATGAACCGTAGATGGTGTGGTTGGGAAGTGTGTAATGCCAAGTAAAAATTGTAGTGGAGAGTTGATGATGGAGATGTGTTTAGAGAGAGAGAGATGATGGTAGCTAACACAGTGTTTAGGGAAAAAGTTAAGCATAAGTACACATGGGAGAGGGTGGTGGATGGAAGGGTGGTTGATAAAGACTATGTAGTGGTATCATGAAGAGTAGGAAGGATGTTGGATGTCCATGTTCTTAGAGGAGAGAGTGGGGGAGTATCGAATCACTTTTTGGTGGAAGGTAAGATGAGAGTGGAGGATAGATGGAGAAATAAGAAAATGACAGAAGGTAAGGAAGTGCTTAGATTAGAAAAGGAAAAGGAGCAGGTGTACAAGGAGAAGCTGAGAGAAGCATGGGAGGTGGTGAAAGATAGTACAACTAAGAGTGGAGGACAAATGAGTGCATTTCAAGGAAGGAGTCACAAAGTATACAAAGATAGTGTGTGTGGAACAAAAAGGATAGGAGGGAATGGAAGGAAGGGTAGTGGGTGGTGGGATAAAGAAGTCAAGAAGGTCGTTGAAGAGAAGAAACAAGCTTTCATGGACTGGTTGCAAAGTAGGATGAGAGAAACATATAAGAGGTACAAAGAAAAAAAGAGAAGCAAAACATAAGATAAAAGAGGCAAAAAGAAGAGCAGATGTAAAATGGGAAAGGAATACGAAAATTTGGAAAGAAATAAAAAGATGTTTTGGAAGGAAGGTAAGAGGAAGGGGAGGTGAATCAAGTGAGGAAAAAAAAATAAAAGGTGCAGATGGAGAGATAATAACGGAAGAGGGGGCAGTAAGGAGAAGATGGGTAGATTATTTTAGGGAGTTGCTTAATGTGGAGAAGGATAGGGAGTGGTGGTAGCAGTGGAAGGCATACATACATACATACATATACCAAGGCTTTTTCCCCCTTCCAAGGGAGGTAGCCCAAAAGGGAAAGGCATAAAAACACTCCCACCCATTTCATCCCTAAATACACTCCACACCCCTCCCACCCTTCCTCTCATCTGAGCACCTCCTGGATGACGGGTCATCCCTGCACCCTGCCCACCGCCCTGGGTCAGAAGCAGTGTCGCAAGACACAGTACATCCACAGCGAGGCCGCTTCATTTAATCGGCGACCCCCCCTCTCCGTCCCCCTTTGCATATAAGGCGAGGACGGGGAGAAATCCCTTCGGGCTGCGTCAAAATTTACTCACACATACTACCCCACCCCCCACTTCCCCGCCCATTCCTCCTCATGCAGTCACAACATCATCCATATACAACCATTCTCCACTCACCTCTGTCTTCCGTCCTCTCCCTTCCTTCCTCAACAGACATTCCCCTCTTCCCCAAAGCCCCCTTCACCCCATCCATCCATCTCATCCTAGGACGTCCCCTCATGTTCACTCCCTCCACATCTGCCTTCCATACCTCTTTTACTAGTCTTTCTTCACTCATTCTTTCCATGTGTCCAAACCATCCTAATATTCTTTCATCAACCCTATCTCCCAAATCCTTTTTCACACCTGTTCTCCTCCTCACCTCCTCATTTCTCACTCTATCTAGCCTAGTAACCCCCACCATACTTCTCAGACACCTCATCTCAAACACATTCAAACTCCTTCTCTCTTCTTCTCTTATGTTCCACGTTTCTGCCCCATACAGTGCTGTTGGCACAATCACTCCTTCATACAGTCTCCTCTTCGCATCCATTCCCAAATGTCTATTCCTCATTACACTCTTTAAACCACCAAGGCATTTACTCGCTTCTCTCAATCTACATTCTACCTCCACCTTCACTCCACCTTTTCCTGCTACACTTGCACCCAAGTATCTAAAACTATCCACTTCCTCCAGTCGCTCTCCCTTAATGTTCACTTCCAGTCTACTGCCACTTTCACCCCTTGTACATCTCATCACCTTACTTTTACCCACAATTATCTTTAGCTTTCTTCTATCACATACTCTCCCAAACTCTGCCACCAGCTTCCTCAATCCCTCCTCTGACCCTGCCACAAGCGCAGTGTCGTCCGCAAACAACAGCTGGCTCACCTCCCACTTTTCTCCATTTTCTTTAACCATCTCCAATCCCTGACTCACTACCCTAGCATTCACCTCTCGCACCACCCCATCCATGTATAAGTTGAACAGCCAGGGCGACATAACGCATCCTTGACGAAGTCCCACCTTTACTTCAAACCACTCACTCTCTCCATTTCTAATCCTAACACATGCTCTACTACTCTCATAAAAACTCTTGACAGCTCCCAAAAGCTTTCCTCCTATCCCATAAATCTGCATAACCTCCCACAGTGCCTTTCTGTCTACCCTATCATAAGCCTTTTCCAGATCCATGAAAGCCCAAAAAACATCCTTCCCCTTTCCTATAGCTTTCTCACATATCTGTCTTACCACAAAGATCTGATCTACACAACCTCTACCTGTCCTAAATCCACACTGTTCCTCACCAATTACTCCCTCTGTTCCTCTCCTAATCCTCTCAATTAAGATCCTCCCATAAGCCTTCCCTACTACACTCAACAGGCTAATCCCTCTGAAATTACTACATTCACACTTGTCCCCTTTTCCCTTGTAAAGAGGAACTATACAGGCACTACTCCAGTCCTCCGGTACTCTACCCTCTCTCCAGCAAACATTAAATAACCTAAGAAAATTATAGTGATGGGTGAGGAAAATAGAGGAGAAATAAGATAAGATGAGGTGTAAGTATTTATTAAAATAATGAAAGCAGGTAAGGCACCTGGGTGATGGGTGTCATGTGGATTGTCTGAAGAAGGGCGGCACAGTAATAGTGGACTGGCTAATGAGGTTGTTTAATGTGAGTAGGGGAGGGTAAAGTGCTGGAGGACTGGGGGAGGGCCTGTACAGTTCCACTTTACAAGGGAAAAGGAGACAAATGTGAGTGTAGTAGTTTCAGAAGGATTAGTTTGTTAAGTGTAATTGGGAATGCTTATAGGAGGATTTTAACTGAGAGGATTAGGAGAAGAACAGAGGGAGTAATTGGTGAGGAACAGAGTGGGTTTAGGAAAGGCAGGGGTTGTGTGGATCAGATTTTTGTGGTAAGACAGATATGTGAGAAACCTTTGGGAAAAGGTAAGGATATTTTTTGGGCCTTTATGAATTTGGAAAATGCTTATGACAGGGTAGACTGGAAGGCACTGTGGGAGGTTCTGGAGATATATGGGATTGGGAGAAAGCTGTTAAGGGTAGTCAAGAGTTTTTACACGAGTAGTAAAGCCTGTGTAAGAATTTGAAATGGAGAGAGCAAGTGGTCTGAGGTAAGGGTGGGACTGCGTCAGGGATGTGTCATGTTGCCGTGGCTGTTCAGTGTGTACATGGATGGGGTGGTGTGGGAGGTAAAGGTGAGGGTAATGGGCAGGGGACTAGAGATGGTTTAAGAAAATGGAGAAAAGTGGGAGGTGAGCCAGTTGTAGTTTGCTGATGACACTGCACTTGTGGCAGGGTCAAAAGGGGGATTACATGAGTTAGTGACAGAGTTTGGGAAGGTATGCAATAGGAGAAAGTTGAAGGTAAATATAGGTAAAAGCAAAGTGATGAGATGTACAAGGGGAGAGGATGGCAGTGAGTTGGAAGTAAGTCTTAAAGGAGAAAGGCTGGAGGAAGTGGAAAGCTTTAAGTATTTGGGGTCACATGTGGCAGGAAAGGGAGAGGTGGAGGTAGAGGTAAATTGTAGATTAAAACAAGTAAATGCCTTGGGGGACTAAAAAGTGTCATGAGAAATAGGCATCTGGGAATGGATGCAAAGAGGAGATTGTATGAAGGTGTGATTGTGCTGACAGCTTTGCATGGGGCATAGATTTGGAATTTAAGAGATGCAGAGAGAGGAAAAGTTTGAATGTGTTTGAAATGAAATGTCTGTGAAGTATGGTATGGGTTATTATGTTGGAGTGAGAAATGAGGTGAGGAGGGGAGTGGGAGTGGAATTGGAGACGACAGAGAGTGCTGATGAAAGAGTATTGGGATAGTCTGGACACATGGAAAGAATGAGTGAAGAAAGATTAGTAAAAGAGGTGTGGAAGGCAGAGGTACAAGGAGTGAGTTTAAGGGGACGACTGATGATGAGATGGATGGATGGGGTGATGGGGGCATTAACAGATTAGAAAAAGTACAACGGCAAACCACAAAACTGATTCCAAATATCAGAAATAAATCATAGAAAGATTGACTAAAATATAAATCTATTTTCCCTAAAAAAGCATAGACTTGGGTGATTTCATACAGGTCTTTAAGATTCTACAGGGAATTGACATCAAAAGTAATGAAATTTTCACACAATGTGAATCACACAAGAAATAATGGTCTCAAATTGTCAGGAAGTATATTCAATTTGAAAGTGGGTACAACTTCGGCATCCGTATAGTAAATGAATGGATTAAACTTCCCGCAGAGGCAGTGCAATGTATTGCAGTTCAAACTTTTAAGAATAATTCTGATAAATACCTAAGCAATATGATGTAATGCCTGCCATTTATTATATTTTATTTCATTTATCAATTTACTATTATTATTTATCTACCTGTTCATTTATCTTATTTTTCTATTCTTTTATTATTATCATTACTATTATCATTATTATTCTTTATGAATTATCATAATTTTTCTGTTTGTTCATTATTTATCATTATTTATCTAATTTGTTTATTTGACCTTTGGTCTGTGTTGTTGCTGGTACAACTTCCATCTTTGGAAACAAATTTTTCACCATGACTAACAACGTAGTTCCTACTATTGGTTGCCCAATACTCTCCTTCAAAGGCACTGCTGTTGTCAATGGACAGTTCAAGGAAATCTCCCTCTCTGATTACAAGGGCAAATATGTGGTGCTGTTCTTTTATCCCATGGACTTCACTTTTGTCTACCCCACTGAGATCATTGCCTTATCCGATCATGCAAAAGAATTCTGGAAGATTGGCTCTGAACTTATAACCTGAGGTGAAAGCAGTTATCAAAATGATGAGAGCAGGTAAGGCACCTGGGTTGGATGAGTGTCATGCAGTGTCTAAAAAAGGGAGGTACAGTGATGGTGGACTGGCTGGTGAAGTTGTTTAATGTTTGTCTAAAAGTGAGTAGAGTGCCGGAGGACTGGAGGAGTGCCTGTATAGTTCCACTTTACAAGGGAAAAGGGGACAAGTGTGAGTATAGTAGTTTAAGAAAGATCAGTTTGTTGAGTGTAGTTGGGAAGGCTTATGATAGGGTTTTGATTGAGAGGATTAGGAGAGGAACATCTTCCCAATTAATATACTACCAAGTATGGAACAAACATGGTATGGTATTTTGTGTACACAGCCATCAACATGATTTTATCCATACAATACTCACCAAAGGGCATTCGTCTATTAATCTCCTATCTGAACACCACACTGAATCCAATGCTATGCAGCAAGATGCAGCACCTCTACAGGAGGGCTCAACACCCACAGGTGGTTTAACCTTACCACTTCATTATACAGTGACCTTCCTCTTCATCTATACCAAAAATCTACTGAGCAGACAAGATGAACACCAGTATGCATCATTCCTTCATCCACTCATTCCTATTTTTTGCAATCTCTCTTCCTTGCTCAGCAGGCATTCACCATGCATCCAATGCCCCTTTCACTCCACTCATCAACTTCATTCTTGGTCTTCCTCTCAAGTTCACTCCACCCACTTCTGCTTTCCACATTCTTTTTGCTAGTCTTTCCTCATTTGTTCTTTCCACACAACCACCCCAGCACTCTGATCTACCCTATTCAAAAGCTCTCTTTCCATTCTATGTCTAACCTTTACATTTCTTATTCTATCCATCCTTACAACACCTAATATACTTCTCAAACACATTAATCCTAAAAGATATATTACAGGGATTTTACAGGACTCTGTCAACTTCCTTTACCTCATGTCTCTTTTTCAATCATAGTTCCTGTTCTCAAGATCACTTCTCTATTGATTGTATGGTCAATCCCCTTGTGTATAATGATAACCGAGCACACTGGATACACTTAACTTCCTGGTGGGTCTACTCAGACTACTCTATTTCTGAGTAGGTTTTTGGATCGCTACTGACAGAAAAGAAGTAGGGGTTGGTTGACCCTTGTTGCCATGTATAAGTGTATGGAGTTCAGAGTGTTTGGTAACTTACCTGACACCTTTATGGAGTTGATCTCATTGATGGAGAGCTCAAGGGAAATCATGAACTGCAGTGCCTCAAACTCCAACTCTATCTTTGGGTTCTTCACTGTAGTTAAGAAAGAAAAATATAGATATATATATATATATTCTTACATATTACAGAAACCATGAAACAATGGATGTAAGCTACAAGACAGTAGGTTATATCACCAAGCAGATACAATTGTACTGTATGAAAGTGGCAGTTGCTGACAAGTCTATTGAAATAAACAGTCCTCACATGGTGTTTATTTCGATACACAATTGTATTCACTGAATGAGGTGGACTTGATGATGATTGGTGATCTGATTGTAGTTGTGCTTCTCTCGGGAGGGACTGTTCTGTTGGGCTAATGTCCCAGGGATTTGATGGAATAGGGAGTTTGGTGGTTGGTCTTATAATGCCTGTTCTATGATCTAAATGTGAGTGTGTTTTTGTATGGATTTGTTGTGTGGTGCAGGTTTAGGCTGTTGTAGGTGTTTGAGTAGATTGCTGTCTTTTTTCTTTCTTCTTTAGTTGGTTGTGCTTATGATGTAATGTGATACGTGGGTGGAGTTGAGGGCTTCTACATGTAAAAACTCACTGAAATGAATGCAAGGTAAGGTAGTGAAACCAAATATGAAACTACTATGTTATACTAAAAAATAATTCTGAATCAAACGGGCAAAATAGAAAAAACAGTTACCAAGAAGTAAGAAAATTACATTCAAACATGTAAAGATGATAATAAGGGTCGAGACAAATACCAAACAAAACATAAATAGGATATGATTACTATCCATTTGGACATGTTTTGATTATGATGGTACAGGCAATGCATATTTTTTACACTCTCCTTCCTGCTTAACAGTCATTTCAACATGCAACCACAGTCCTGTTTTATCCTATGCATCCTTCTCATTTTTGCTCTTCCTCCCAAGCTCACTCCATCTATTTCTGTTTTCCAGCCCTCTGTGAGGGGCACCGTCCTAGCCTTCCGATAGGGGGGAGTTTGTGACATTAAACCATATCATCATCATCATCATAAATTCTTTGCTAGTATCTTTTTGTTAATTCTTTCCATATACCCAAACCATATCAGCACCATGTTCTACCCTAACAAACAACCCCCATTCTATGTTTTACCTCCACATTTTTCAATCTATCCATTCTTGTAACACTGATCATATTTCTTGAACACTTTATCTCAAAAAATATTTGGTGGAATCAATGAGAGATACCTGCCAGTGATGGTTCTACAAGATGGGCATAAAAAAGAATCAGCTTCCTGCTGCCTAGTTTCAAAACGTGTCATCACCCTCACCTCCATCTAACATACCTTTTGATGATGCCTTGGCTGGAGAGGGTTCAATGATTGAGATTTCACTTTCATTCCATGGCTGCCTGTTCCTCTGTGGGTTATTTTGACTCTTTTGCTCTCTCCTTTTATCCTTGTGAGGGGTGGGATCTCGTCTTTCATAAATTGCTACAACAAAGAATTGGCAAACATTAAACATTTTGGTAACATCTTATTATATCATATGAAGTTAAAAATATGTGTATGTATGTAGTGTGTGTGTGTGCTTTGGTTCAGCCACTCCTTATCAGGAGGAAAATGCCTTTGTTATGAATGTATTTATATACTATACCATACAATAAATAATTTCATTTACAGCAGAAGAGTGAAACCAGAACAAATGATAAAGTTTGTGACTGATCACATTTAGCATATCAACATCAGCAATCCTCATTTTGAGTACATACCTGGACCATGTTTTGTGGCTAGGACAAGTTGCGCAGATCGGGAAAGTGGTACAGATGATGATTTGGTTGTTGGAGTGGGTGCATCCTCTTTGTAATATCGACTTGTCTCTAGATTTTGAAGGCTGAGGACAAAATAAAACTCATGTAAATGTATGTCATAGACAAACACACACACAAACTTACCTATCTCCTTTACTCTTTAATTTGCACCCACCTCCACTCCTCCATTCACTGCCACATGCAACCCCAAATACTCTTCAAATTCACATTGAATCTGCCACCGTCACCACTCCTTGTACATATCATCTTTTGCCCATACCTTTTCAAATGTTTCAGTTTATCTTCTCTCCATCAAAGTAATTTTCCTGGCATCTCCCTACTACAGTCAAAACCTCTCTATCCTCCTCTATATTTAACAAGTCTCTGAAATACTCTACCCATCTCCCCCTTGTTGCCTTCACTTCTATTAGTACCTGTCCATCTGAACATTTTACATTTTCAATACTTAGTAAAGGAAAAAAAATCATATGACCATCTGTAACCGTGATCACTCAAGCAGAAGAAAAAAGATGAGAGAGAGAGGGTATGTGTAATTCACCACAGTCTTGGATCACGTGTTGGACTCATGATTGGCAGCTATTTCACTTCCCCCCCCAAAAAAAAAGAGCTCAGAGCTCATACATGACCAAGCTATGGGTAATGCTATGACCTTATCCCCCCTGCCTCCCCTAAATCCCTACGCGGGATTCAAACTCAGACCACTGCAGTGGCAGCCAGGAGCGCTACCACTGCATCATCGAGTGGTGTGTGCACGTGTGTGTGAGAGAAAGAGAGAGTGTGAGAGAGGTATGCATTCATGTAACCTCTATTTTGCAATCTTCTAATTTTTTTTTTCTGGAGAAAAAAAAAAAAAAAAAAAAAAAAAAAAAACAGCTTCCCACACAGAGTGATTGATACTTGGAACAAATTAGACAAATAAGCAGTGTGTGCAAACTCTATTCAAGATTTTAAGAAAAAACTTGATGCTGAGAGATACAAAGATGGGTCATCACGAGCATAGCTCCCTTCCTGTATAATACAACTAGGTAATGCAAACCAATTACCTGTTGGATAAAACTTGTTTCTTTTTGTGAGGACCCTTAAGGACACTCAGAAGTTCAGCTTTCCCAGTGTTGACATTTTCCACCTTTGCCTGGCTCACCAAATTTTTGCTCGCTGTTGATACTTCACTATTGGAATGAAGACGGAGGAAGGCTAGGCCAAACTGCTGGTCCTTGCGGAAAGGTTGGCTGCATATAACACGGACACGATCCCACTTCTCGTTGCAAGTGTCCACACTGAAGTCATCTAGTGTGGATTTGAAATGTGGGAGTCATAATTATTGTGACATTATGCTAAACCTGTCATTATTTTTATATTCACAATCTTCTAATTTTTCATTTCTTTTGTATAACTCTAAATTTATGAATATCTAAATTTACTCATTTTTAATTCTGTTATACTGACTGTTTTCACCTACAAATGAAGTACTGTGACAATTGTTTAAATATAATATTGATTATAATAGATTTCAAACCACAAGTTATTAGTTCTCTTTCCTATACTGAAAATCTATTTACTTGGATCCAAGTTATTAAAAAACTTAAATAATGGATTAAAAATAACAATATGATAATGCTTAAAGAAAACCTTGCTAAGTTGTTTGCAACGCAATTTTATAAATTCATTTCTCCAATGTTGGCAAATCTACCTTTCAAGTTTAAACAAATTGTTTGGCTAATCTTTGGGGAGTTGTTGAAACAATGTGTTGATATAGGCTCCAATTGGTCAGCGGAGAGTAATCAGTTCATTCACCACACTTGTAAGTGCAGTTCATTCCAATCACCTGAGGGAACAAGACTACCTCCATTGATCTACTCATTTATGATTTTCCACTTCTCAAAACTGAGAATTGTATAAATAGAAATTAACCTTCTATTAGCTCCTACACCTGTTCACATTTTATCAAAACACTCATTCTCTCTTGCTTTTCTGTGCTTTTGCTCTTGTTCCTCTTTGATCTATGTCTCTATATCAAGTGATACACTCTACAAATAGCAAAGGTAAATTAACTTTCATTGAGTCATTAAAACTTATAGTTACTAAGATAATTGTCACCAATCAAGAATTTTGTCAAATCTCACATTTAAATTTCCATAACTGTTTATTTTTAAAATGTTATTATTAAATTTCCAAAACTTCCTACCTATATATGTATATATAATCATATTATCTAAATTATCCCTACTTTCTACTTATATGAATATCTCATAAAATTTCATTAATGTACATTATCACATCTTTTTACTTATATTTTGTCCAAATTTAAATTATCATAGTATCTTGATTATTTTCAGAGCTGTAAGGCAAAGGTCTAAATTGGAGGAGAGGGAAAAGAAAAAACAAAAGCTATCTTCTACCAGTGTTCTTCCATTGTGTAAAGATCATGGATTGAATGCAATTTCTGAAATATAACTAGTCATAATTTGCAAAATTGAGCTCTCACATCCCATATCTCTTATTTTTTCTAGTTCAATTGTTCAATTTAGATATCTACTTTTCAGTTTTCATGCCATTCCTAACAACCCAAAACAGATGGAGGGAGGACGAGTAAAATAGTTCCAACATACTCTGCTTAAACATGCGAACTGTCTTGGTGTTGTTCCCTGAACGACATTCTATGGGTGTACGAAGGGCAACAGTGGGCAGGAGGGACTTCATAGGTTGGTTCGATGGCCAAGAGGACCTGCCCACTTCCAAACTCACCATGGCACTCCCAGCATTTCCTGTAACAGC
This sequence comes from Oratosquilla oratoria, assembly GCF_046742065.1. NCBI lineage: Eukaryota > Metazoa > Arthropoda > Malacostraca > Stomatopoda > Squillidae > Oratosquilla > Oratosquilla oratoria. Next base: position 22,592,428 of record NC_134810.1, on the reverse strand, counting down.
AGCAAGAAAAATAAGTCATATGCATATAAGTGGAAAATAATTTGTATACCAGAGTCCTCTTCTCCCTTACACGGGAGGTAGCCAGCCAAGGTATGCACCCACTCCCACTCATTCTATTCCCATCCACCATCTGTTTGTTTCCCTCTCCTTTTAGCTCCTCATGGATAAAAGGATCATCCCTGTCTCCTTCACCCATGAGGATGAATAATAATTGCTACTCACAGTTTCAATGTCTAGAATCCTGAGCTCTACAATGGCTTGCAGTGGTCCAGGTCCTCCCACAGATTGCTCTGGGAAGAAACTTTAGACTGTTGTCTGTGTTATATTAGTGTGGGACTGGATGAAAGTAGGAGGAGGGGAGCAGTCACCAGCAGTCAGTTCTCCATGTGTGAGAGGTTGTAAGAAATACAGCTGAGGTTGAAAGAGAGAAATCTTATGCTCAGTCTGCAGATGAAGTGTCAACCCTGCACCTCCTTGTGGGGGTGAGGGGATTGATAGGTTTTTAAAATGTGCTACTCTAGTGTCCATCTTGTAGGGCCACCACAAGGAGGTACCCATCATTGGTCCTACCTTTATGTCAACAACTACATTGCTGAGCCCTCTGCAAATGATATCATTCAAGTCAACCTGCTGAATTTTTTCTCTCCAACCCCTTTCCCAACACAATTTCTGCCATTGTGAGTGTAAAATCTGAAAAATCTTTCCCTTACTGTGTGTTTCTCTTCTACTTTACCAACTAAAGTGATATGACAGAAAGCTGTCATTAACATTTTTGTTCATTTCTTAGAATGCCCTTATTGAACTCAGCTTCATAAGTTCCTCTTCCATATGATGACACTTACAAAGGCGTCACGAGGCACGGGTGGGTATAGGAGGATGCTGGTATCGGTGTCTTGATTATATTTATTTTGTAGCTGTAGCTAAGTGACCCTTGAATTCTGTGAACTGATTTGATCATGTTTTCTGTGTTTATTATTACTCAGAGTGAAAAAGAACAAGTAATATAGCAGTGACTTTATATTTCATAACACAAGTAGTGTGATGCACTGTACAATAGGCTTCCGATGTTGCACATGAGAATTTGACTTGTATTGAAGAGGTTAAGAGCATTTCCATGATATTCAAAAGAGTTTAAGGATTAATTTAGCAATTAGGGGCATATGCCAGGGAGCGTGTTGCTTCACTCACACACTAGCACTAGCACCAGTCCTACAAAGGCTACTTCAACTTTGTTAGTTCAACAGAATAATTTGGCACAGCTTTGCTACAAATCAATCTTTTGCCTAGGCTCTCTATTGCAGCCATGACCTTTGTATTTGTGTATGTATGTACAAGTATACAAGATCAGTGTTGGTAAGTGCGTTGCTTCACTCACACACTGGTGCCAGTCCTACAAAAGCTGCTTGAATTTTAAATTCAATAGAATAACTTGCCAAAGCTTTACTACAAATTAATTTTTTGCCCAGACCCTCTATTGCAGGAGACCAGCCAACCTTTATCTGTGTGTATGTATGAATGTATGAGTATACAAGATCAGTGTTGGCAATTTACACCTTGGTCTCTTAATCCCACACTTGCCAACCAACACTTGTATGGACGTTTGGGACCAGGACATAAACCCACTTTGGAAATTGATAGTGTTTTATGTCCTGGGCCAATTCTTGAGGTGGGTTTATGTCCTGGGCCCAAACATTCACACATATGGCACTTGGCAAGTGTGGGATTATGAGACTGAGGTAAACTTTGTTATGTTTAGCATAGATTAGGTGTTGGTTGATGGACATCCTGTCTAAAGACAAATATCTTCGTCTGGCTAATGCTATATCATTATAATCAGAAAAAGAAATTAACTTTTTTTCTTACCAATATCAATAAAGTCAACTACAGATGCCTTTTCCAGTTGAAGGTCCATTTGCAATTTGCCAGAACGATCTGAAGGGTCATTAAGCCATGTTCCAGACTCCTTCAGTATATTGTCAGCAGGAAACTTAGGATCCTGTAAAAAAGGAAATGAATCAAATATTGCCTGTGAGGTTCTGTTCCAGTTACATGCAAATGCATTTTTCATTTTTCTAAAAAAAAAAAAAAAAAAAAAAAAAAAAAACAATAACAAATGAATAAATGAATAATAAAAAATAAAAAATGTATTTGAAATATCTTTTTTCTATGGAATAGTTAGGTTAGGTGGTGAAATTCTAAAACCACACAAACACATATATTTAACATATAATTTACATTGTCCAATACCTCCCAACATTATACATCCTAACCTAACCTAATGTAACCATTCCCAGAGAGGAAGAGGTTTATCAGAAGAAGCTCCTATATAATACCCAGGGACAGAAAGATGCTGATGAGAAAGAGAACTCTGCTGAATAAACAACTGAGGAGGACATGTATGGAGGAAAGGAAGAGGACATTGGGTAGCAAGATAATAGGTACAAAAGAGATACTAAAGCAGTCCCACATAGAGCATAGGATAAGGAAAGAAGCAAGGGCAGTAGGAACCATAAGAAAGAACCCTAAATACTTCTTTGGGAACTACAAAAAGATTTTCAGAAACTAAGTCTCAGATTGGGCCACTGAAAATCATGGATGGCAGCATGGCAAGGGACCCTAAGATAATGTGCCAGTTACTAATGCACCAATACAATCAAGTGTTTAGTGAGCCGAGGCAAGAAAAAATTGTGAAGAAGCCCAAAGACTTCTTCACTAAGTCCAGGCTGCAGGGATAACCATGGATAACAGACCTCATCTGATGAGGAGGACATGGAAAAAGCCATTAGGGAGATTAAACCGCTGCAGCGGGACCAGATGGAGTGCCAGTGATTCTCCTCAAAAAGTGCAGCAAGGCCTTGACCCGCCCACTCTGCTTATTATGGAGATGCTCGGTGGATAAGGAGATGGTTCCGAAGGAACTTAAGAAAGCAACAGTGTGCCTCATCTACAAACATGGAGATAGGAGGCTACCGAAAAACTATAGGCCTATCACCCTCACCTCCTATTTAATCAAATTATTTGAAAAATGTGTTAGAGACAGGATCACAAAGTACATGGAAGATCATCACTTTCACAGAAACAATCAACATGGCTTCAGGAAGGGAAGATCCTGCCTGTCTAAACTCCTACTATACCAGGACATCTTGCATAGTCTGGCAGAGGGCAAGAATGTAGATGTTGTGTTTCTAGATTTTGCCAAGGCATTTGACAAGGTAGATTACAGCATATTACTACGTAAGATAAAAGCCCTTAGTATATCAGAAAAACTGGGCATCTGGATCCAAGACTTTCTTATAGGTCGACACCAAACAGTAGGGCTGGATGGATGCAAGTCACAAGGGGCAGAGGTGGTTAGTGGAATCCTGCAGGGATCTGTTCTGGGCCCACTGTTGTTCCTGTTGCACATGACGGACAGGGAGTAAATTATTCCTTCCTCACAACATTTGCCGACAACACTACCATGAGTCACCACACCACCAGCATAGAAGTGATCCTGCCTCCAACAAGACCTGGATGCGGTGTATGCTTGGGCAGCTACAAACAATATGCACTTCAATGAGGAAAAATTTAAAATGTTGGGGCATGGACACAACCATGAAATAAATGAGATGACAATGCTTTATGCAGAAGGGGGGCACAAAATTGCAGCCACAATCCACATCGCCTGGGGGTGTACCTCAGTGAGGACTACTCATTCTAGTACCACATAGGAGAGAGAGTCAAGAAAACCAGGATGATAGCTGGGTGGGTGCTGAGAATCTTCACCAAAAGGGACCCAGAGACACTGGCAACTCTATGGAAGGCCCTGGTACAGCCGTTACTAGATTATTGGAGCCAGTTATGGTCATCCCACAGAAGAGAAGATATACAGCAGCTAAAGGCAGTACAGAGGTCTTTCACCAGGAAAATTCAGGGCATGAAGGACCTCAGTTACTGGGATAGACTGCTAAAACTGGGCCTGTACTCCGAGCAGCACAGGAGACAGGTATTGAGCTATTTACATCTGGAAAATCCTAGTGAGACAAGTGCTGGACTCAAAAGCCCAAGACCTACAACCCTACATGACAGAGAGAAAGGGGCACCAATGCAAGAAATGCAGCTTGCCTTCTACAACCCCAAAGAAGATCAGAACCATACTGGCAACCAGCCTCCCTTATGAAGGTCCAATAATCTTGAACTCACTCCCAAAGGAGATTAAAGGTATGTCTGGGTGCACAGTAGAGAGGTTCAAAGTTGCACTAGACAGGTTCCTAAGAACAGTTCCAGATGAACACCCTGTACTAGGGTATACAGCCCAATGTAGAACCTCCAACACAATACCAGACCAAGTTGCTCTGCAGGAGAAATCAGGTTGAGCAGCAGCGGTGGATCACTGTGGCTGTAAAGCGGCACTTCTAGATGGAAACAAGTAAACAAGTCACCGATAAAAACAAAATAACCTTTGAAATGGTAAACCGACAAAAGTGAAAAATGTGTCTGGGTGATACTGGTAACTGGAATGATACCAGTCAGGATAGGTTAGGACCTATTGGATAATATAAGTTTCATTTTATATATCTATGCTTATGTGTTTCTAGAATGTTATCATCATGATATTGTAATCATGTAGTATTGCATATAAAATCTATATGCAATACTACATGATTACAATAATAAATGAGCAAAGTGTTAAGACACCAAAATCAATAGACACTTAAATAATGAGTTTGTTTTGCCTTTGGAACGGGGGAACATATAATTACAGTACAGTACTATCAAACGAAGGGAGAATCATAACTATCATACTGATACTAAACTTAAAATTATGTCTATGTAGATTGTATAGGTACGCCCGAATCCACGCACGGCGCCACTGTTGACCATGTACTGTTTACATCGCCATTTGTTGCGGCCCACTAGCTTTTGTTTAGTTTAATTTGAATGCTTCCCGTGTTCAGCGCATGCGCAAGATATTCAAATTATCTTGTTGTTTTGCAAGTGTATGCCCAATTCTTGAAATAGAATTTTTTTTTCAGCAATTTAAACGGAAATTTGGTTATCAAACTCGGCAACATAGTTTTCCGAGTAAAAATATTAAGGTAAGGCATCAATAAAAATAATTCTAAGTTACATAAACAAGTTTATCAACCTATTTTCTCCCGGAAATGAGAAGCTTAAGATCGTTGATCACTTGATGTTTGAGCTTAGCGGCATTATATGTAGGCATATCACCCATGAATCTGATGCGTCCAGTTCGTGTTTGATTTTGTTTACACATCACCATCATGCCATGTCCATGAGAAGTGTCAAGACTAGTAGTCAGGAAGGTCCTGCAGTGTTATTGACATGCTCAGGTAATTTGTTGACCCATAAAACCTTCACATGCCCAGTTGCAAGTCAATTGGGCCAGCGGTTTGTAAAATCTTGATTACTACTAAATTGGCAACAGTTGCCATGGCAACGTGATAGGTGTTAGGAAAAACGGCACAAGAGGAAGGCCCTGCAGTGTTATTGACATGCTCAGGTGATTTGTTGACCCATAAAACCTTCACATGCCCAGCTACATGTCAATTGGGCCAGCGGTTTGTAAAATCTTGATTACTTCTAAATTGGCAACAGTTGCCATGGCAACGTGATAGGTGTTAGTAAAAACGGTCTAAGAGGAAGGTCCTGCAGTGTTATTGATATGCTCAGGTAATTTGTTGACCCATAAAACCTTCACATGCCCAGTTGCAAGTCAATTGGGCCAGCGGTTTGTAAAATCTTGATTACTTCTAAATTGGCAACAGTTGCCATGGCAACGTGATAGGTGTTAGTAAAAACGGTCCAAGAGGAAGGTCCTGCAGTGTTATTGATATGCTCAGGTAATTTGTTGACCTATAAAACCTTTACATGCCAAGTTGCATGTCAATTGGGCCAGCGATTTGGATTTTATTGACGATAATCTGAAAATTGACAGCTTCATGGTTGCCATGAAAAGGCAAATATGGTATGATGGAGATGTCTCACATTGTTTTTGACATGCTCATGTGATTTGTTGATCCATAAAACCCAAGTATTCCGAATTTTAATAAAATTGGACCAGTGGTTTAGAGTTAATGTGTATTTCTTTACCGAAATCTTTACAAATTACCACCCTTAATTCTAACACTTTGTTATGGTAAAGTCTAGCCAAAAATGCGGGCTAAAAAAATAATTCAAAAAATCGTATCTCCCTTATTTTTCAAGCTATTTCAAAAATTTAAAAAGCATTTTGTTTCTAATAAAGTTATCTTTCATATGCAACAATATTTTTTTTTTTTTGTGGGCGTACCTAGATTGTAGTAGTGTGTACAACCCAGTTTCAAGTTTGTGCCTCCAGATAAGTCTGATACTAACGCCACTAAGTTGTTTGTACCAGACAACTGAGTTAACTGCATATTATTTATTTCTCGTACTCAAATATAAGGCGTATTACATAAATATGAAATTACCTTAAAACCAGTCTAAGACTAATTCACTTCACAAGCCAAATTTCATTTTCGTCTAGGCTAGGGCCTAGGTCTGAACCTCAAAAACATAACTGCATATTCATCAAAAAATTATTACAAAAGTTGGAGCACCTTAGGCTCCACTGATGAAATGGTAGTGGAAACATAGTGAATGCCACACATACCTGAGACGAAAAGGAAATAATATATTTGATCTTAATTTTCGGCATTTCACTTGCCGCCAAATCGAACTACAATGTAAACAGAAAGTATGACAATTTGTTTGGGTTACAATGAGAACTGTCGTATCATTACATGATACTATCGTATTTCTCCATATTGCAATACACTACAGTGCTCGGTAAAGTTGAATGTTTTATGTTCTTAATGACATACATATTACACGAATAAAAATATAACAATAATTTAATTCTACAAGAATTTCAGTAACATAACTTATGAGACCTGTTCTAATTATGTATATTTTATACACACTTGAACGGATGATGAATATGACAGCGATGAAAATCCACCAACGAAAACGTGTTTTTCTCATCCAATATCCACTAATTCTGGACATATGAAATGGTAACATAAAAAAAACGTTCGTTAAAAATGTCTATAGACGATACAGAATCAAAGAATAAGCACAGTTCTTGGGTCACCATGTAGGTTATAACTACAAACTAAGAACAATTTGTCTCCATATATTTTTTGTTCAGGTTTGGATAGGTATAGATGTGTTTGGAAGGCTTATGGTGCTTAGTTGAGTTGAAATATGGCATTCAATGTTTACGATTAGCTTTATAATGTTGCGTCATTCATTCGTATTGTCATGCATATTTTTTGTCTAGTTTGTATTTTGTGTTTCTTTTGTTAAATATTTTGTATATTATGTATGTTATACATCTTGTATGTTATGTATTTGTATTTTTATGTAATAATATTTGCACTATGATAGTTTGTCATTGATTTGTAAGTGGTCCATCAAACCCGATTCGAACCATGTCAACAACAAGGAACAATCAGCTGGATGACCGCATTGCAGATAACTCCAGTATACAACACTTCACCCCATACTATACAATACATTATGGAAGACTGCATTGTTTATAATCGCGCACGCCAACAACACAATATACACTCTGTAAAGGATTTGTGGGAAAACCCCGTTTCACTCGTGGCGTTCCTTAGGAAGACTAAGCTGCTCTGCCAGTCAAGGGAACGACAACAACAATAACAAGCTTAGAGCCTGGAGGTTTCTTTTGGTTCCTATCACTTCACACTGTCAACAACTAGCCCATTAACTACAGTGAGGCCCTTTGATATGCATTGTAATTGGACATTGTGTACTATCTTAGTTCATGGTCAATACACGTTGTGTTAGTTGATTACATTTGTCTAAGGTCATATCTATTCTTTACATGTTTCTACGTTGACATTTTTTCTACTTGTATCACTATTACTTATAATATATCATACCCAAATTAACCGTGTATTCTTCCCATATTTCTACTTTGTCGCCCATACAGAAGTATCACTGTAGAATCACAGATAAGTGTTAGAACACTCCGTTATTTTGACAAGATTTGGGTAAAAAGTAGTGCTTGATAATGATTACAACTACAAGTGACAGTATCTTTCTCTTCTGTCGGGAAAGATAAGAAACACCGTGGAAACAGAAGAAATGGAAGTATTTCTGAACCTTTTCAACCTGAATATAGACACATGTGCAGAGATAAGTGAGAGAAACTCGAATAACTGATTAGTTCAACAAGTTGTAGGACAGCGAAATAAGAAAGATGTGAGGCATGGGGAAGATAAAGAAGAACCAACTGAACGAAGGGGTCGTGTAAGAGAGAGAGAGAGCAAGAGAGGGAGAGATTTTGGTATGGAAGAAAAGATGGAAATAGATGCTGGAGAGGATTCACCCTCCTCCTGATGATCCAACTGGATTGCCTCAGCAAAAGAAGAATTAGACGAGTCATCCCTTTCCTGGATCACGTGTTGGACTCAACATCGGCAACTATCACCCTCCCGGACAAGAGCTTATATACGGATGCAACCATTCACAAGTGTTCTCTTAATGTCTGCAATACCATAGAGCAGCGTTTCTCAACCTTTTTACCCTTGCGTAACCTTTAAAATAAATTGCACATTCCGTGCTTGGCTCTCGTCGAGAACGGACCTACACCTGAAGGTGCGAAACTATCGCCGTCAACTACTTGAATCCAGTGCTCGTCGTTAACGACTCGTACCGGCTGTCTCAAGTTGTGTTACAGTGCTACAAACTACTGCGCGCTAGTAAATCAGCCTACCTTCTTATCAAGGCCCTCCCTTCCTCGATGGAATACTCGGGGTCGGAAGCGGCGTCCAGCTTAGAGCAGGACTTAATGATTTCCGACACTGATGACGACATTAGTGTTAACCACTGGCCCGACCTGCCTCGTCCTACCTCCACTCCCCATCACCCTCCAACAACCACCCAGCATGATACCCACCAGTCTACATCGCTCCCCAGTACCAAACGGCGGGTCGACGACACCTCTACCTTCCCCGCAGGAGAATGTCAACCGCCTGCTGCCAAGACGATCAAGGGAACCTCAAGTGAGTGTAATAAGGCTCCTATTCGCCCTACCCTGCCTAATCACAGTGCTACTCCCGTTGCCCCCACCCCACCCACACCCGCCCGTCCAGCATTTGCTCCCCGAGACAAGTACTGTATATAAGTTGGCCTTTAGCGGGAACCCATCCACAGAAGTTAAACTCCGCTGGCTGTCAACTATCACCAAGACTTTCCACCTGCAACGGGATACGGCCGAGGTTAAGATGGCTGCACTCACCTCTCGATTCATCTACATATCAAGACAACGCACAGACATCCTGGACCGAGTTACTACAAATGAATTTATGTCACTGCCTCTTCTCCCTCAAGACTCCCCCGAAAGACCTCGTAAGTACCCCCAATACCTGCTCACTCGCTATCCCGTTGACGTGGATCACAAGCTTGCCCTACAGCTCCCAGGAGTACACTCAGCCAGGCGCTTCATGCAGAACGGTACCCCCATCAACCGCATTGTTATTGTGTGGAGCCTCCCCGAAACACCCCCCGACACCATTACCTTTGACTTCCTCCCTCTCCTCCCCCCGTGTCACGGCCAAAGACTCCGTGACGACCGACCCTGGTGCTACAGGTGTTGGGGTATCGGTCACATATCCAGGTACTGCTCCGCCTCCCCTAAGTGTGCCTGGTGTGCCGCCGCCCATGAATCCAGAGAATGTCCCGTCCGAAGTGCGCCCCCGCCCCCATCTGCGACTACTTCCACCTCTGAACCTCCACCACAGCCGAACCCATCACAATGGAAGTGCCCCCGATGTCTACAGCCAGGTGTCAACGTCTGGCACGGCTGTACTCGGCGCCAGACCCAGACCAATGGCCCCACCTCAGCCCCACCACCTCCTCCCGTCCGGACTGTTCTCTCTGCTCCCACCCCCCCCTCAGCAAGACGCTGCCCTCCGTAAGGCCGTTGCAGCCCTTCAGGCGCGATGTGCAGCACTCGAGGACCGCTTCGCCTCCATTGACACCAGGATTGACAGCCTTGTCTCAGCCCAAACTACTACTGCCACCAGACTCTCCACACTGGCGGAATCCCAACAAACCCTCGTCTCCTCCATCTCCATGCTTGCCGAGAGAATGGAATCCATTGCAACTCGTCTCGACAAACTCTGTAAGTTACAACCCAGTACTAGCCAGTCTTCCTCGAATCGTCCATCCACCTCCACACTCCGGTCTCCTACTAGCAAACGCAACGTTCGTAACTAACATTCACCTAGACCTCCTTTCATGGAACATCAATGGTATCACCAACCACAAAAAGTACACACAATTGAAGGCATATGTACAGACACATCACCCTTGTGTCATTTTTCTACAGGAGGCGTTTCCAAACCGGCCCAACACTGCACCACAGGCACCCTCCCTTCCCGGATATATCCCCTATATTCATACGATACGAAACGGTCTTCTAACATACATACACAATACACTGATACACCGTCTTCTGCGCTCCTCTACAGACCCTGACGTAACATTCCAACTCTTCGAGATAGAAATTGGGGGCGGAATCCTACAGCTCTGCAATATCTACTCTGCTCCCGCACGTCTTCGTCCAACCACTCTTCCACCACCTACGATCAAAGGTATAATATACGCAGGGGATTTCAATGCTCGACATCCTGCATTGGGAGATCGTCCTGGCACCACTAACCGCCCTGGTGTTCACCTACTATCCTTCATCCGACAACATCATCTGACCCGCTGGGACACAGGTGGCGCCACACACTCCCGGGGAGGCACCCTGGACCACGTCCTCACCTCTGGCTTGGTATCATCCCGCATCCAGTGCTCCTCAGTACCTGCATTATTCTCAGACCATATTGCTCTTCTCTTCCACTATTCTCTTCCTACGATACCTACACCCCCTATCACACGCCTACGCCTCACCATACCCCCCAAATACTGCCCGACGTACATTTCATACATGACCTGTATACTACCTACCTTAGACTGTTCCTCCCCCGACCAGTTATACAATAGCCTTGTCTCCGCCACCCACGACTTTTACAGGCTTTACGTATCACGACCCCACCTCCAACGTCGCCCTCCTCCTCACTCGTGGTACCTAGACACCCGACTTCAGGACGCACAGAAAGAAGCGGAGCGCGTTGGACTCATGTTCCAAACTAACCCATCTCCTGAACTACTTCATCGTTACCAGCAATCCAGAGACGATTTGACAACCCTCCTAGAATGTGTAAGTACTGACTCCTGGAAGAGATTCACGGACAGAATTAATCACCAAACTAGTGTAGCCTCCATGTGGCACCTTATTCGCAGGGTAATTAAGAAGACTCCTGCTACTGCCCGTCATCATTCCCCCACCGTATTTGCCGAACAGCTCATCGTCACGTGGTCAAACCAGTCCAACCCTGCCAACCTACCTACCCCCGTCCAGGATGCCCTCTCCTCCGGTGCTTTTGCTCGTGGACTCCGCTTAGTACATGCTCTGCTGCAAGAGGATGATGAAGAAAATATACCAATCACTGAAGATGAACTACGACGTGCTCTCTTGAGAGGTAAAGCCACGTCCCCTGGGGATGATGGCATTACCTACAATGTGCTACGATTACTGCACCGTGTACCCGGTAACCCCCTCCTTCGCCTCTACAATATGTGTCTACGAGATGGATATATCCCACATGCCTGGACCATGAGTACAATAATCCCCATACCCAAGCCCGGTACAGCAAATTTCAGGCCCATCTCCCTTACATCCTGCTTCTGCAAAGTAATGGAAAGAATCTTGCTCACCCGACTGATGTACCAACTACAAGATCGCCTTTCTCCACGTCTCTTCGGCTTTCTACCCCAACGCAGCACCCATCACTGCCTCGTCGACTTATATTCTCTCCTCTCCCGTGACAGTGTTGTGGCATTTATAGATCTAAAAAGTGCATTTGATATAGCAAACCGAGACGTTATTTTAGATCAATTAATTGACTTTGGAATTAAGGGTAAATTACTACGATGGATTAAGGGCTACCTCAGTAACCGGACCTCCCGTGTCTTCTTTAGCGTTGCCTACAGCTCCTCACGGGATTTTCATCTCGGCACTCCTCAAGGAGGGGTACTAAGTCCATTTCTCTTTAATATACTTATGCATCGTCTCCTCACGTCTTTGCCCACTATTCCTGAGGTCACAATTACATGCTATGCAGATGATCTATGTATTCACTCTACCTCCCCAACACACCTACAACTCTTTCTTACTTCTCTCTCCCAAGCTTCTGCTAACTGTGGCCTTGTTGCTTCCCCACAAAAGAGCAGAATTTTCTCCTACCGCCCTCCTGCCACGCTCCCAGAGTTCATGATTGGAGACTGCATCATCCCACTAAGCTCCCAGTACTGCTACCTTGGTGCACCAGTACGAATCTCGGAAACTCTTTCTGCCCGGCGTCAATCCCATACCGTAATTCGTGAATTGCTAGATCGTCTCCAACGTCGGCTCCGGCCTCTCCAGTGGCTCACCAACAACTCTTCCGGTATCTCCATCCCCGTGGCCAGAACTGTCTATATTACTTTTATACGCTCTGTTGTTGATTACCTCTCCCCTGCCTTAATTCAACTTCCTCGATATGCTTTAGAGCCACTGGAGATTTTTCAGAATAAAGCCATGAGAATCATTCTCGGTTGCCCAATGACTACCAGAATTGTCAACATGCAACGGGAATTACGGCTTCCATCCCTAGTTGAGAGGATTTATTCTAATGTCACCTGCCTCACAGTTAAGTGTATACACTTTCCCCACATCTCACCGCACTTCACAGCACTGGTCAGAGATTCTCTCGGCCCCGCTCCGCCCGTCCCCCGCCTCATGCCCCCCGGTCGCCGTCTTATAAAGTCTATCTCCTCCTTCATTCGCAGCCTAGATTTACAAGTACCAGTAGCTGACATACCCCCAGGCCCTCCCCCGTGGACGCTACCATCGCCTGTGGTTAGCTTCACTCCTACAGCAAAATGTGACCCACCTCCTCTACAACTACAGCTAGCCTTGGAACATGTTACCCAGGTAACATCCTCCATCACTGCTCCGCATCGCCTCTACACTGACGGGTCACTACAATCGGATGGTGCAGCTGGAGGAGCAGTCTACTCACCTGACCTACCGCCGCCTCCTGAGGGCTGGGTCGGCCGTCGACTCAGAGATCACTCCAGCTCCACGTTGTGTGAACTATACGCCATCTTAGATGCTATCAGTCTCGTTTGCCAAAGAGGAGTGAATGCTGTCATTATATGTGACTCTAAGCCTGCACTGCAATCTCTCACTGCTATTCATCCCACTCACCATTCTGTTGTACAACAAATCCTTTCCTTTCTATCCCTACTAACTATCCGTAATCTCTGCATTGAATTTATTTGGATTCCATCTCATGTAGGTTTGCACCACAACACCAAAGTAGACCGCCTAGCAAAAGAAGCCTGCCGACTCCCCCGTCGTGGTGATGGACGACCTCTCTCCCTGATATGTTACCTCAACAGGGTCCGCTCCGCTGCACTTCTGCCTGAGCAACGTCGACGGGACACCGAGAGACCCTTCAGTGTCACCATCACCCACTACGAATCCGTATGCCGCCACAAATACAAGTACCGCCGCAAGGGACTTATGGTTCGTCGCCACAATGTTGTCTCAGCCCGACTGCGACTAGGCTACCGTCCACCGTGGCAGGTCGCCGGGGTGGAGGGCGAGCCTGTATTCACAGAATGTCGCCTATGCCACGCTCCACTAGCCAACACCATCGAGCACTACTGCCTAGCGTGCCCCACTGTAAAACATCTAATACCCCAGGGACTACCATTAGATGCAATCTGTCGTCATCTCCTATCACAAAATAGATTAGATGAAATACTTGTCTGTTACCCCCGCTTTGGTGGGTTCTCATAATACCTGATGCCCTGCGTGACATCTCAGTCTTATTCCCCTTTGAATGAATGTACAATACCCAGTGTCGTATATGTTACCTGCAACCCATGTATTTGTATGTGTATATAAGTGTATGTGTACGTGTGTAAGCATGTGCATACCAGTTGCCTTCCTACATTCATTATGAAAACCTCCCCCACTGTATGACGCTAATGCGTAATAAGTTAAAAAAAAAAAAAAAAAAAAAAAAAAAATTGCATGTCTCAAGGAACCCCTTCGAAAAAAAAAAACCATACCAAATCTTTCTCACTTTATTTTCATCGAATAGGTTAAATAGGATGATGTCTATATTACATTATTACAGTGACCAAGAATATGTCGTGCGTGTTTAATTATATTACGTATATGAAATTAAGTAAAAAATCAAAAGTGCAAATTAGCTTATCGCACTTGTTCTCGCGGAACCCTTAGGGACCTTTTGCGGAACCTTAGGGTTCCGGGGAACCATGGTTGAGAAACGCTGCCCTAGAGGGTTGAAGCTGTGCTCATGGGGTCCCGTCTCTTTGCCTTCACTCATCAAAGTCTGTCTTACATTCGCTTATGTCATTCGTCTGGATCATATATTCATACAACTTGTTCCCTAAGCCTACAAATCTATGCGGAAAGCTATACTTCCTGACATTTTTCAAGCAATTTTACTGTTTAATATTTTTCACAATAATTTCTTCTTAGTCATTCATACAATTCTGATCACCTTACGGACAGACGAAAGACTGGTTTAATAGGTGTGAGACAGAAAAAAAAGCGTGAACCTTTGCATGAACTAGGTTTCTATCGTTGGAAGGCATATAACGTTGTCAACCCACTGTAGAATGTATATCATTCCAAAGAGTGCTGTGTTACACACACACACACACACACACACACACACACACGGTTGGTAGAGCGCTGAACTGGGAAGCAGAAGTGCTCCCAGTAGCCAGTTCGAATCTTGCCCAGGGCCGAAATTATTTCGGTATCGCTGTGCCTCGGGTCGTTACTCTGACTCTCGTGGGCGGGGAGTTGGGTGTGTGTGTGTGTGCAAGGTCATAGCATTACCCATAGATCGGACCTACGAGCTCTGAGCTCTCTTCCAGGAGGGAAATAGCTGTCGATCACGAGTCCAACACGTGATCCAAAGACCAAGTGAATACACACACACACACACACACACACACACCTCGTGGCGCTGTGGTTAGAGTTCCCGGCTGCCACTACCACGGTCTGGGTTCGAATCCCGCCCAAGGTTGAAATAATTTCATTATCGCTGTGCTGCGAGTTGTTACTCCAAGTCTCGTGGGCAGGGAGTTGGGGGTATGTGTGCGTGTAAGGTCACAGCATTACCCATAGGCCGGTCATATATGAACACTGAGCTCTCTTCCGGGAGGGAAATAGCTGTTGATCACGAGTCTAACACGTGATCCAAGACCACGGTGAAACACACACACACACACACACACACACACACACACACACACACACACACACACACACACACACACACACACACACACACACACACACACACACACACACATATATATATATATATATATATATATATATATATATATATATATTTATATATACATACATACATAGAAGCACCGACTTCGCCGCCCCGGATACACCGTGGTGGATGCTTGGTTTACGTCAGCCCAGTCCTACGGCCTTTGTTATGAACAGATTTAGGAGGACAATAAAGGAGAATGTCAAAATTGCGCCTTTTAGTGAATAGCAAACGCCTAACATGATAGTTTGGCATTCTTAGTGCTGACTTCGACATCATCGTCGTCAGTGTCGTCGTTATCTTCCTTATCACGTGAACTTTTCTTCCCAAACCACCAAAAACCCTCATTACACAGTACGACACAGACGTGTCCCTAAAAGTGTCCCATTTTTGGTAGACACTCTAGACTCATCGAAAACTTTGGGATTTCTCATAGAATTGGAAAAATATATATTTGATTGGTATTAGAGGTGTGGAAGGCAGAGGTAAAAGGAGTGAACATGAGGGGGCGACCTAGGATGAGATGGATGGATTGGGTAAAAGGGGCATTGGTAAAGAGGGGAATGTATGTTGAGGAAGGACGAGAGAGGACAGAAGATAGGGGCGAATGAAGAATGGTTGTGTGTGGATGATGCTGTGATGCATGAGAGGGATTGGAGTGGTGGGTGGGGGTGAGGGAGTACGTATGAGAAATAAATTGACGCAGCACGAAGGGATTTCTCCCCGTCTTCTTTTCTGCATGAGGAGACGGAGAGGGGGGGTCACCGATTTAATGAAGCGGCCTTGCTGTGGATGTGCTGTGCCTTGCGACACTACTTCTGACCCTGGGCAGTGGACAAGATGCGGGGATGAACCGTCATCCATAAGGTACCAAGATAAGAGGAAGGGGTAGAGGGGTGTGGAGTATGTAAGGGATGGAATGGGTGGAAATGGTCTCTATGCCTTTGTTTTTTGGCTACCTCCCTTGTAAGCGGGAAAAAAACCCTTTGGTATATGTATGTATGTATGTATTAGATATACAGAAGCATAGGCTTCGCTGATCCGGCTGTATATATGTGTGTTTGTGTGTGTGTGCATGTTTGTGTGTGTGTGCATGTTTGTGTGTGTGTGTGTGTGTGTGTGTGTGTGTGTACGCGTGTGTATGTGCACACTAAATAAAATATGACGTTTCTATTGATCCAGAGACGAACTGTAACAATTAAATGAATCCCACACGAACAGAAAGATGACCAGCAAGATTGAAGGACATGCATAACTTATACGAATAATAAATAATCCGCAGTTTTTGTTAAGAATCTATAGCGCTTATGTAACAAGATTGATTGAATTTCCGAAGAAGCCACACTTGAATTGGAGCAAGACGTTAGGAAACATTTGGTTGAAGGTCTAAGAAAGTATGACCTTGAATCTAACCTCTCAGAGTCAGTTATAGTTTAAGGTCTTTGGTCCAATACGCTGGTAATTGTAAACGTTTATGTACATCCTTTTTCAGTTAAGGACATCTCAATCTCTGTGACCTTAACTATCTCTACCTGCAACTTTTTTTTCTTCTTCAAATTGAAGATATCTAAATCTCTATGACCGTAAGTATCTCTATCTGTAGCTTTTTCAAATCAAGGTTCTCTAAGTCCTTTTGACCTTAAAACATTTTCTATGTATTTTTTTTTAAATTAAGGTCCTCTAAATATGTAGCCTTAACTTTGACCTCTCAAAGACATTCAAGGTCAAATTATGGATATTTCATTATTGTGGTGTACATGATTATATCTGAGAAGTATGATGAATATAATTTTGGTTTTGATTTGAAGCAAAAAGGATAATTGTTGGTGAAGTTACAGAAAAAGTCAGTGATCTTCATCTTGACCTTGACAAAAAAAAAAAAAAAAAAAAAAAAAAAAAATAAAATGTGCGCTGGTGGTGCGATTGGAAGCGTGCTGGTCTAGCATTCACTTTGCTGCGGGTTCGAATCCCGCACTCCTCTCCGATTCCTTGCAGTAACTGTTACCTGCCCCAACAGTCCAAGCGCATAGGATAATAGTGACGTCTTCGGCCGCAGGTCTTCAGTGCCTCCTGGTGTAGGCTCCTCACCTTATATAGGATCCACTACCAACCTTTCTTAAAAGTTCTATGCCAATCTACGTAGCTCGCTTGCTGCGACGTCACTAACAATTAAACAAACAAACTCGACTAAAAACAATACCTTGTCCCTTTCGTTCAGAGATGACTCCGACCTTAAGAATATTTCGACGGATCATGACTTCGCATAGGGCCTGGTCCATCGCTAACTTTCAGAGACGTTGTCCTCGGATAGAGCCATTGCTTCCCGCATACTCTTCCCCTCTTCTTTGACTATAAGGCTGCAGACAACCTCTTCGTCTTCAGTATGGATGCAGACTTAACCCATTAAACTCCGATGAAAATATTCTTGTCATTTGGTCAAATAAAACAAAAAATCATAAAACACCAAAATGTTTGATCAAACACCAGAAAAATATGACGTCAATCCTCGCTTCGCTCGCAGCGAAGCGAGGACTGACGTCATATTTTTCTGGTGTTTGATCAAACATTTTGGTGTTTTATGATTTTTTGTTTTATTTGACCAAATGACAAGACATCTTGTCATCGGAGTTTAATGGGTTAAACAGCAGCTTTGAGATGTGGGCGGATGAGTTCTGTTGTGACATCACCTCTGAAGGTGATGGTGGTCACATGGTGTGGCCTGGAAGTGTTTATAAAAGCCGAGTGGGGGTGTGACAGATGTCCAGGCTGTTCTCAAATCTCTTGTCATGTGCTGCCTGAGCCAGGAATTGAAATTCAATAGTGTCCCCACCGCGCTCACATGTAATAGCATATTTTTTTTAACGGCTATAATTTTATTTTCCGACAGACTTTTCTTCATCTTCCACCCCACCTCCCCATAATATATATGTGTATATATATATATATATATATATATATATATATATATATATATATATATATGCAAAGAAATCACAAAACACACGTGATAAAATATTTTTGCAGAAACCACAGGGAAATTGAAAAAACAGATACCGAACGTTTTCGTCTATTTAGACATTTTCAAAGGTACAAAAAAGCAATACAGAAAGAAACAATAAATACATAAGAAGACAAGGATACTCGGAGAGGTCCCATGTTACATTTTATCACACACAATTTTGTCAATAATAAAATTGTCCAATTCAAATAAACCCAAACTCAAGTTCATGTTATTTCCAAAATTTCTTTTTATAAAACAAGATTCAATAATATTTCTTTCTATAATATTATTACAAGAAGTAATTATTTTAGAATTTCCCCAGTCAATATTATGACCATAATCCCTTTGGTGGACAAATAATCCACTGGACACTTGCCCCGTTCTAATACTATATTTATGTTGGCCTATTCTTTTTTCTAAGCCTTTGCCTGTTTGGCCTATATAAATAAAATCACAATTTTTACATGGTATATTATAAATACATCCTTCTTTACTTCTTGGGGAATTTTTAATTAACAAACTCTTAATGTTGTTATTATTTTTGAATACTATCTGGATACCAAATTTTTCAAAAATGCTAGGAAGATGGATTAAATTTTCGTGGTACGGAATTGTTAGCATATTTTTATAATTAAATGGTTTGACCTGCGACGTATTAAGAAAACATTTCCTGGCTTTGATTTTTGTTTTATCAATAAGATGTTTTGGCCTATATAAATAAAATCACAATTTTTACATGGTATATTATAAATACATCCTTCTTTACTTCTTGGGGAATTTTTAATTAACACACTCTTAATGTTGTTATTATTTTTGAATACTATCTGGATACCAATTTTTTCAAAAATGGTAGGAAGATGGATTAAATTTTCGTGGTACGGAATTGTTAGCATATTTTTATAATTAAATGGTTTGACCTGCGACGTATTAAGAAAACATTTCCTGGCTTTGATTTTTGTTTTATCAATAAGATGTTTTGGATATTTTAAATTTTCTCCAATGTCATAGATGAATTGTATTTCTTGATCCAAGAACTCAGGGGAACAAATTCTATAAGCTCTCAGGAACATTGAAGAAAAAACTGACAGCTTGGATTTTTGACTGTGATACGAGTAAAAATGAATGTACGAGAGGACATTGGTCGGCTTCCTGTAAACGTCAAATTTAAAGTATCTTCCACATCGGTAAATATTTACATCTAAAAATGGTAACATATTATTTTCTTCAACCTCTACTGTGAATTTAATGGAATGCACCAAATTATTTAAATCTGACAAAAAGTATGGAAATAACATGAACTTGAGTTTGGGTTTATTTAAATTGGACAATTTTATTATTGACAAAATTGTGTGTGATAAAATGTAACATGGGACCTCTCCGAGTATCCTTGTCTTCTTATGTATTTATTGTTTCTTTCTGTATTGCTTTTTTGTACCTTTGAAAATGTCTAAATAGACGAAAACGTTCGGTATCTGTTTTTTCAATTTCCCGGTGGTTTCTGCAAAAATATACATATACATATATATTATATGTATATATTTGTATATATACATATATATACATATATATGTATATATATACATATACATATATATTATATGTATATATTTGTATATATATATATATATAGATATATATACACATATATATATACACATATATATACATATATATGTACAGATATACATATATACATATATATATGTATATATATATATATATATATATATATATATATATATGCAAAGTAGACCACTTGGAAAAAGAAACTAACGAAGC
>NC_134810.1:22559669-22567169 GCF_046742065.1 Oratosquilla oratoria | reverse complement strand
TGTGTGTGTGTGTGTGTGTGTGTGTGTGTGTGTGTGTGTGTGTGTGTGTGTGTGTGTGTGTGTGTGTGTGTGTGTGTGTGTGTGTGTGTGTGTGTGTGTGTGTGCGTGTGTGTGTGTGTGTGTGTGTGCGTGTGTGTGTGTGTGCGTGTGTGTGTGTGTGTGTGTGTGTGTGTGTGTGTGTGTGTGTGTGTGTGTGTGTGAGAGAGAGAGAGAGAGAGAGAGAGTGTGTTTGTGCCTTTTTGATGTTTAATAACTGTTGAAAGTTCAAGAGCTGATGAAAGTTGAGGAGGAGGGGAAGAAGAGAGAAAGGGAAAGAATGAAGGGGGAAGAAAAAGAGATGAAAGTTGAAAAAGGAGAGGAGGATGAGAATGAGGAGGAGGAGAGAAGGAGGAGGAAGAGGAGGAGGAGGAAGGTTATAATGAAGAAGAAAGGTGGGGCATTGAGGGAAAGGAAAATAATATGAGGAAACAGAAGGGGAGTATGCAATAATGATGAGGAAGAGAGTAATGTAGGTAATAGTAAGTAAGAGGAGGATAGTGATAAAAGGGACATCGAAACTGAAGAAGACGATGACGAAAAGGAGGAGGAAGAGGGAGACGAGGAGGGGAACAAGAAAGAGGAATAGAGAGAACAGGGGGTGATGAATAATGAAGACAATGCTGATGAGAGGAAGAAGAGAAAGGAAAAAGTGAAAGAGAAGGAGGAGGAAGAGGAGGGAGAGGAAGAGGAGGGGAGGGAAGAAGGAAGAGAATGGAGAGGACGAGGAAGGAAAGTAAGGTAAAGGTGGGGGAGGAGTAGGAGGAGGGGAGGAAGTGGGTGAAGAAGAAGGGGAGGAGGTGGAGTTGAAATAGAGTAAGCGGAAGAAGGGGGAGGAGGAAGAGGAGGAGGAGGAGGAGAAGAAGGAGGTGGGGTTGGGAATAGAAGAAGAGGAAGAGCTAGAGGAGGAGGTAGAGCAGGAGAAGAAAGAGGTAGAAGAAGAAGAAAAAACTTAGAAATATTAGGCGGAAACAGACGGGAAGGGTGATAGACAGTAACTGATAAAGACATACAAAGGAACGTAATGGAATGGAGGAGGAGAGAAGGAGAGAGAGTGGGAGTGGGAGTGGAAGGGGGAGTGAGAGTGGGAGTGGGAGGGGGAGTGGAAGAGTGGGAGAGTCACTGCAGTGGACCGCTCTGCAGCACTTTTGAACATTTTTTGAACAATTTTGAACAAATAAGAAAGTTTTATTTTCATGCGGTCTTTTGCGCAGCAGAGGCTGTATACCTGTGAACATTTCTTTGTTCATTTGTACTGTGAATGCACCGTTCACTGTTTGCTGTGCTTGTGCAGTTTAGTCCGATGCAATACGAAATTTGGCGAAATGATTTGAAAACATACCAATGGTCCTTCAGATTCAATGTAAGTCTCGGTCTGTTTCAGTATTCATCGTTCAAAGCAGAAACAGTAGTTCTGTCTTAGATTTTTTGTGCATTGCGTGACGGGTTAGATGCAGCACAGATAACGATGGGTATCATGATTATTCATATTGACACACACACACACACACACACACACACACACACACACACACACACACACACACACACACACACACACACACACACACACACACACACACACACACACACACACACACACACACACACACACACACACACACACACACACACACCGCTCGTCGTCGCTCGTCGTCGCGCGACCAAGAAGGAGAGGATTTACAACGAAAAAGGAAAACCTGGTTTGTACTGTAGGGGTGGGGAGTGAACGTGAGTGCCCGAAATGGTATCTATGCAGTGCTAGTTAATTGTGTTAACTCGAAATTAGCAAAAATGAATGAAAACGGCTCGAAAGCCAGTTGCGAATCAGAGCCATCTGGAGGCAATCCACTGAACCGCGATGTAAACAATAAACAAAGCGCCACGTGTTACGACAATGACTTCTTAGGGTTTGGTAAGTACGAAAGAAAGAACTTAAGTAGATTATTAGAGATAGAGAGAGAGATGAGCAAAAATAGGACTCGGTGGGAAAATGAAATCATGGACTTAAGAAAAGAGGTCATTGGTTTAATTGATTGTTTATCTAAGACTAACCACGAAATTTCTGACCTGAAAAAAGCTAACTTGGATCTTACAAACGAAATTAAAGAAATGAAAAGAGACATAAATGAACTGAAGAATGAAAATGAAAAGAAGAAAACTAATGATAATAATAGCGAAAATCTAAAGCAAGAAGTGAACAACAAATTCCAAGAATTGACACAAAAGATCGAAGAAAACTTAGGTGGGGACAGTATCCAGGAAATTAAGAAGTGGAAAGAAAATATTGAAAATAAAGAAATTGCTTTCAAAGAAATAGTCAAGCAGCAAATGCAAGATAATGCAAAAGACACAATCATTCAAGTGATTAACGAAAAAGCAAACTGGGTCAGGGACACAGTAGATAGGAAGAAATGTATTGTGGTTTATGGGCTTAAAGAAAAACAAGGATTGGCGAGGTACATGAGAGAAAAAGAAGAAAAAGAGACAGCAGTAGAAATCCTAAATGAAATTCAGGGGGGAGATAGTGATTCAGGCACAGACTTAGAAGAGACTTACAGAATTGGTCGCTATACTAAGGATAGGAATCGACCTCTAAAGATAAAACTAAGGTCACAAGTGGTAGTAGAAGACATATTTGAAAAAGTAGGTAACTTGGCAAAGAGTGAAAAATACAATAAGATATGGATAAAAAGAGAAATGAGTACTGAGGAATTAGAAAAAGAAAGGGCGCTAAGAGAAGAAGCAAAGGAAAAAAACTTGAAAAGATCGGAGACAGAATGCAAAGAATTCCAGTGGAGAGTAATAGACTTGAGATTAAGACAATGGCGCTTCAAAACGAACAAAACAAGGGAAGAAGAAACCAGGGAGAAGGAAGAAAATTAAAAGTGGCCTATACCAACATTGACGGACTAATTTCGGGACTGAACGAACTCAATGATTATCTGTTAGAAGCAAAACCAGACATAATGGGAATTGTAGAGACTAAACTAAGAGGTGAAATACCATCCACTGTTATCGGACAAGGTTTATACAACTACTGGATAAAAAACAGGGACAAGAAACAGGGAGGGGGAATCATGTTCTTGGCCAAGAAAGACCTAAAGGTGACAAAAATTGCAGAGGGCAAAGGTAATGCTGAATTGATCATGATAAAAGTCGAAGGCAAGAATATGAAGAGTAGAAAGTTTGTGGTGACTTATGTGCCTCCAAAAACAAGCGCTTGGAAAGAAATTGAACATAAAAAAATGCTAGATGACACAAGAAAATCACTCAATGAGATACTAATGGGTAAGGGTAATCTGGTAGTTATGGGGGACTTCAATTGCAAAGAAATTTGTTGGGACAGCATGACAGTGCAAGGAGGAGATGACTCGTGGGGCAATGTACTGCTAGATATGACCATGGAGTACACAATGACCCAATGGGTCCATGAAAACACAAGGTACAGAAATAATGAAGAGCCATCGAAACTAGATCTAATATTTACAACAGAGCCTGAAATAGTGCATAAAGTCCAGTATGAGACACCAATTGGAAAGAGTGACCATGTACTCATCGAAACTATACTAAAGGAAGAAATAGACATAGAGAGGAACGAAAAGCATAGGAAAGGAAGACTGAGGTACAACAAAACAGACTTTACAAAACTAAAGACATTCTTCCGGAATGCAAACTGGGAAATATTTTACAGGGAAGAAACAGCAGTGGAAGAGAAATGGAATATATTGATGGAAAACTACAATGAAGGGGTAAACAGGCATGTACCAAGACAAAAGCGAGAGAGAGAGTACATTAAATGTTGGTTCAACAAAAGATGCAGTGAGGCAAAAGACAGAAGGGACAAAGCTTGGAAAAAGTGGAGAAAAGACAAAAAACAAAGCAAATGGCAAATTTATGTTAACTATAGAAGTGAGTATGTTAATGTGAGAAGAGAGGAGAAAAGGAACCATGAGAAGGATATTATAGACAAATGCAAAGAGCAACCCAAACTATTCTATCGGTATGTGAATGGTAAACTTAAAAACAAACAGGAATTGGTGAAACTATGCCAAGGAAACATAGAATACACAGAAGATTTAGAGATGGCCGAAGTCATGAACAATCACTTTAAATCTGTTTTCACCAGAGAGAAAATACCGAATTGTGACATAGACGAAAACAAGAAATCTCCCCTCATGAATGAGTTTACAGCATCACTAAAGGAAATATCAGAACATTTATCAAGGCTGGATGTCAGAAAATCACATGGCCCGGACGGTATTGCAAATTGGATTCTAAAGGAGTGCAAAGAAGAACTAACAGACAAAATACACATCTTAATAAACAGCTCACTCAAAGAAGGAAAGATACCCGAGGACTGGAAAAACGCTAACATTGTACCAATACACAAAGGAGGAAACAAAGAAGAACCCACCAACTATAGGCCAGTATCACTAACAAGCACCATTGCCAAAATTTGTGAGAAAATAATCAAGAATAGATGGGTAAAACATCTGGAAGACAATGACATATTAAACCCAAGACAATTCGGATTCAGACAAGGAAGATCATGCTCCACAAACTTAATATGCTTTTACTCAAGACTAATAGACATAGTGCAAGAAAGAAATGGATGGGCTGATTGTGCATTCCTAGACTTGCAAAAAGCCTTTGACAAAGTACCACACAGAAAACTACTAAAAAAACTGGAACACATAGGAGGAATACAGGGAAACCTACTAAAATGGATAGAGGACTTTCTGACTGGTAGAAAGATGAGAGTAGTGCTCAGAGAAAAATATTCAGACTGGAAAGAGGTGATCAGTGGAGTACCGCAAGGATCTGTGCTGGCACCAATAATGTTTGCTATCTATATGAATGACATGGATGAGGACGTGAACTGCTACATGAGCTTCTTTGCCGATGACGCCAAACTGCTAAGGAAAATAGAAACTGATGAGGACTGTGAAGCACTGCAAGAAGACCTAAATAGGGTATGGAACTGGAGTCAGAAATGGGAAGTGGACTTTAATACTAAGAAGTGTAGCATAATGGAGTTTGGAAAAAGCAAAAACAGAATATCAGGAAAATATACAATTGGAACCAAAGAAGTAAAGAAAGTAGGATCCGAAAAAGATTTGGGAGTAATTATCACGAACGACCTGTCCTATGATATACAGATTAACAAAATTGTCGGGGAGACTTACAATTTGCTAAGATCAATAAAAGTGGCGTTTACATACTTGGACGAAGACATGATGAAAAAAATATTGGTTACATTGATAAGGCCTAGATTAGAGTATGCAGCGACATTGTGGTCCCCCAGTACCAAAAAGAATATAAAGAAAATAGAAAGAATCCAAAGAGCAGCTACAAAAATGGCACCTGCACTTGCAAACCTATCATACGAAGAGAGATTGGCTAAACTGGAGTTACCGACACTGGAGCAAAGAAGAGAGAGAGGTGACCTATTGACCATCTACAGAATCATGAAAGGCACAGAGGTACTCGATAGTGAGAACTTACTTAACTGGGACAAAAGAAACACAAGAGGACATGGAAAGAAAATAAAAAAACATAGCTATAGAAGAGAACTGAAGAAAAACAGTTTTCCTCATAGAGTTTTGGACACTTGGAACAAACTGGACAATGAAATAGTATGCGCAAAAACCATTCATGAGTTTAAAAACAAACTAGACACTGCAAGATACAAAGGCGGGACAACACGAGCATAGCTCCCCTTCCCGCAAAATACAACTAGGTAAATACAACTAGGTAGGTAAATACACACACACACACACACACATCATTCCATTTTCGTCTATTTTTTTTTTATTTTTTTTTTTTTATCAAAACCGTTTATTCTTTCGTTTTCTTCTGCGTTTTATGAAACGAAAGCCAGTAAGAATAGTGTTCGGGGCACCCTAGATTTTTTTTTATCTTTTTGTTTTCTATTATTATTATTACTATTATTATTATTATTATTATTATTATTATTATTATTATTATTATTATTATTATTATTATTATTATTATTATTATTATTATTATTATTATTATTATTATTATTATTATTATTATTATTATTATTATTATTATTATTATTATCATTATCATTATTATTATCATTATTATTATTATTATCATTATTATTATTATTATTATTATTATTATTATTATTATTATTATTATTATTATTATTATTATTATTATTATTATTATTATTATTATTATTATTATTATTATTATTATTATTATATTATCATTATCATTATTATTATCATTATTATTATTATTATCATCATCATTATTATTATTATTATTATTATTATTATTATTATTATTATTATTATTATTATTATTATTATTATTATTATCATTATTATTATTATTATTATTATTATTATTATCATCATCATCATCATCATCATCATCATCATCATCATCATCATCATCATCATCATCATCATCATCATCATCATCATCATCATCATTATTATTATTATTATTATTATTATTATTATTATTATCATTATTATTATTATTATTATTATTATTATTATTATTATTATTATTATTATTATTATTATTATCATCATCATCATCATCATCATCATCATCATCATCATCATCATCATCATCATCATCATCATCATCATCATCATCATCATCATCATCATCATCATCATCATCATTATTATTATTATTATTATTATTATTATTATTATTATTATTATTATTATTATTATTATTATTATTATTATTATTATTATTATTATTATTATTATTATTATTATTATTATTATTATTATTATTATTATTATTATTATTATTATTATTATTTACGTTTCTGGGCCCCATTCGGGGACTAGATACCGGCCCATCGGGACCGCACCTCCTTGTGGAAGGTGGAATTGTGTGCTGCTTTGCATTCTGGCGCTGTCCTCGGGTTAACCGAAAATCACTTAGTACCCCGTCAAGCATCCAACTTCCGCCTTCATCCAGACCACTGGTGGCATCATCAGAAGCGTGCTGGTCTTGCATTCACTTAGTCGTAGGTTCGAATCCCGCACTCCTCTCCGATTCCCAGCAGTGACCGATACCTGAGCCACAAGAGTCCCTAAAGCGCATAATAGGGCAAAAATGATGGGTTCGAGTGCAGCTACTCAGCGCCTCCTGGCGTAGGCTCCCTACCAACTTTGTCGTTCTCACTCCGATCATGCAGTCGTTAACGTGCAGATGACGACGAAGACGACCTATACTTCCAACCACAGTTGCATGACTCAAAAACTCGTGTGACCATACAATCCGTTACCCGTTTTCTTTCTTGCAGTAGACCCGCGGCCCCCAGGTAACCGGCTACGGCGACCTGATTAAGCCAAATATCACTCAATGTCACCTCGGCATGAGGTAAAAGACGGGGCACGAGAAGTATAGATTTTCGGACCTGTGTTTAACGATGATTCAGGGAATTGGGTCTCA
>NC_134810.1:22552169-22554669 GCF_046742065.1 Oratosquilla oratoria | reverse complement strand
ACTATATCTAACCAGACTCACCTATATCTAGAAATATGACACATTTTTTGTGTATGATTTTAAGAAAAAATTCTTAACTGCACAGTTTTCAAGATACAATACATCAAATAACTTCATCTCTTTAATTAAAGATTTGAGTTTTTTTCGTGGGAACGTGGAATTTGGAGAGTAGTTTCTGTGCATAGTAATCAACACACTAAACTAGTGGTGAGCTAGAATTAGATTAGTGGTAAATCACGATTTATTTTAAGTGGCATTGCTAGATTACACTAAGAAATCCCTCCACTTTGAGCACTCTCAGTGAGTCCAGGGAAAATTGATTAGATGATTAGGTTAGGTTAGGTTGGGTTAGGTTGGGTTAGGTTAGAATAGGTTAGGTTAGATTGCGGTAGTCTTTTAGGTGGAAATAAGCTTACATGCTTTTTTGTGTTATCCTCGGCAATTGTAATTGGTATTTCAAACTATTTGTTCTTTTCATTATCTGCACTTCACGTATATTGATTCAATGCCAAATAAACTTATTATTATTATTATATTATTATCATTAGGTCAGGTCATGTTATGTTATGCTAGGTTAGGTTGGGTTAGGTTAGGTTAGGTTAGGTTAGGTTAGGTTAAGATAGGTTAGGTTAAGTTAGATTAGGTTAGTTAAGTTAGGTTAGGCTGGGTTAGGTTAGGTTAGATTAGGTTGTATTATGTTAAGTTAGGTTAGGTTAAGTTAAATTAGGTAAGGTTAAGTTAAGTTAGGTTATTTTTCGTCAGGTTAGGTTAGGTTAGGTTAGGTTAGGCTGGGTTAAGTTTGGTTGGATTAGGTTAGGTTAAGTTAGATTAGGTTAGTTTAGGTCAGGTTAGGTTAGGTTATATTGAGTTCGGTTAGATTAGGTTAGTTTACGTTAGTTTAGGCTAGATTAGAGCAGGTTCGATTATGTTAAGATGAGTTAGGTTAGGTTACTTGCGTTTCTTATTGAAATCAGCTCTCATTTTACTTTACTTTATTTGATCTTATTTTGCGTTATCTAATCTAGATCAATTTCATTTTACATTATTTCAATTTTACTCCATTTCATTTGGTTCTATTTCATTTTATTTTGTTTTGCTTTGATCGATTTTATTTTGTTTATTTTAATTTTGTTTTGTTTCATTCTATTTCATTTAATTTAATTCTATGTTATTTGATTTTTTTTTTAGTTTATTTTATGTTATTTTATTTTATTTTATTTTGTATTATTCTATATAATCTTATTTTGTGTTATCTAATTTAAATGAATTTAAATTAATCTTATTATGTGTTACTTTATTTCTATTTTACTTTCTATTTTTCATTTATGTATTAATCTATTTATCTATTCACTCATCTACTCCTTCATTCATTTACTAACATATTAATCTTAGACGATTTTATTCTTTGATTATATGAAGGAAATTTGGTGCATTCAAATAAATAAATTCACGTTTCTAGAAGTTTATTCACGACTTAAATATTCATTTCAGAAGACATCGCTACTCAATAAAGATATGTATCTGCAGAAATTCTTGGAGCAATCTAATTAAGTTGAGGCCTTTGTTAAGAAAAGCCTGGGCGAGAATCCAGCACAAGGGGATGGGGGTTGGTCACGCAAATGAGCTGTCTGGGCCGCACGTGTTTGTATGTATATGTTTGCATGTAAAAATGTACATGTATGTACACATATGAATATACGTATAATTATGTACACGTATATTCACGTTCGTA
This sequence comes from Oratosquilla oratoria, assembly GCF_046742065.1. Taxonomy (NCBI): domain Eukaryota; kingdom Metazoa; phylum Arthropoda; class Malacostraca; order Stomatopoda; family Squillidae; genus Oratosquilla; species Oratosquilla oratoria. The sequence goes on along the minus strand of NC_134810.1, from coordinate 22,552,937 downwards.
TACATGTGTGTATACATGTGGGAGTGTACATGTAGTCAGTACCTCCACACACACACACACACACACACACACACACACACACACACACACACACACACACACACACACACACACACACACACACACACACACACACACACACACACACACACATACCATATTATATATATAGTCTCGCACACAACAAAGAAACACTTTTGGGTCTCTGGGCCAGATGTGATAATATGATTAAGCTGATTTACCTTCTTCCCAAGGCTTCACCAGTTTGTCCAAATTAGAATTGATTGCACCGTTTACAAAGAGTTTTCTAGGAAAATTCCTTTATTACCTGTTCTTTCTTCTATGCTACATCTATATGTATGGGGAGGTATAGTATTGGAACTAAATTAATAACCAGTAGTATTTTGTTTATATGTCGGAATCTTATTACCATTATACACACACGCAGTCACACACAAGCACACACACACATACACACACACACACACACACACACACACACACACACACACGCACACACACACACACACACACACACACACACACACACACACACACACACACACACACACACACACACACACACACACACACGCACACACACACACACACACACACACACACACACACACACACACACACACACACACACACACACACACACACACACACACACACACACACACACACACACACACACACAGATATATATATATATATATATATATATCAAATCAGCCATCCTGAGTCCACTACTGAACAAAGGCC
>NC_134810.1:22539669-22547169 GCF_046742065.1 Oratosquilla oratoria | reverse complement strand
TTTCAGGTTTTCGCTTTTCTTTGCTTCTTTTTTTGTGAAGGTCGTTGACGACCCTCTGGTGACCTTACTCAACGTAGAAAAAAGTATACACACAGGCACACACAAACACACTTCCACGCACACACACACACACACACACACACACACACACACACACACACACACACACACACACACACACACACACACACACACACACACACACACACACACACACACATATATGTAATTGAATATATATACATATATATATACATATATATATATATATATACATATATATATATATATATATATATATATGTATGTATATATACATAATCACATGTGGAGGCGGAGGGAGTGGTTGGGGTGGCTGTGGGGGAGGGGCAGTGTCTGAGGCAAGAATAACCATCTGATACAAAGAAGAATAAAATGTATTGAAGCGGGGCACCACGACGATACTGCATTGTAGCTTAGCCCCTTCCGTACAAGATGGCACTTTTCTTTTGACTCTCGCTGTCGCCAGGCAATTTTATTAATCTCCGTGGTACCCCCAACTCCCCGGATGTCAATTCACTTCCTTTCGTACCTTGTAGTACTCTTCCTTTTATTTCAGCTGTCGGCAAGCGATTTCATTCAGTTCTGTAAGAACTCCCCGCTAACTTTGGTGGAAATTAGGTTATAATGTCCAACACATTAGTACACTTTAGAGTGTTCATTCTGGTTGAAGACAAACTATCTTATACGTCTAAAGGACCCCATCCACGGTGCGATCTGGTCATGAGGCCGTCGGACACATCTGGTCGGATCCGACCAGATTGGATCGTGTGTGGGCATATTTTGGTTTGTCCGACGGATACACACGATCCCATCTAGTCGGATTCAACCAGATCACACCGTGTATGGTGTACCGAAGAGGTTAAAGTCTCACTCTTTAGACTGAAGAAAACTCCCTTAAATGAAATAAAATCACTTGTTATTGACTAGAACAAAGATTTTAAAGTACGTCACTATGCTGTGGGAGAATAGGATAGAATCGCTGGTAAGCATGGGTAGGTCAAGTCGTCGATGGTTTTTGAAAAAGAGACATGATGTCAAGGCCTTGGCGTGTTATGTCTTAAGTCTTAGTCCTCTGGCTATGGCTGTAAAACCCTCTGGAACGATGTAATGGGTATTTTTATTTAGACATATAGCCATCATGGCTTCCTACTCGAACCAGTCAAAGACTATAAAAGTCAATAATAAAATGAAATAAAGCAGATAAATAAAAAGAAATTAGAAATGAGAAAAATTAAATAGATAAACGGATGAATGAATTAAGAAATGGATAAATAGGTAAACAAAATAATTGATAGATAAATGAATAAGTACATTTATAAATAAATAGGTGCATAAATAAATAAAAATCAATAGACTAACGTATAAAATAAATGTACATTATATTGATCACATTATGTGTAATGTATCATTAAAAATATAATGGCTAGTATTTCATAGATAATGCATAGCTTAAGGTGTAATTTTTCACAAGACTAACTTTGCGGATTACAAAATCGTGTTATGTGATGCGTCATATGCTTCACGTAAAATGGAACACGTGACAAGCGTGACATCGCGCATAGGAACGGTTATCACAGTCACGTGAAGCCCTGCACTCTTCCATATCACGCTGCAACATTGCACAGAACGCATACAACTACAACACTGTCCGCGTTGCGTGCAACAAATCATCTCATGATCTTGCAAATCCGAAGCGAAAAAGAAATATAAACAAACAAGCAAAGGTTGGGGGATGGAAAGGCTTGTCTATACCGAAATCAAATAACGCTGTCAGTCAAGGCTCCGCCTACCCCGATGACGTAGAGATATGCGTCCTCGTGATTGGTTGCTTTCATTTGGAGCGACGTCATCGGGGTGGGAAGGGAGGTTGGGGCATGGTTGCCTGTGTAAGATGATTCTGGTAGTTTTATTAATGGGTGTATAATGGGTCATAGTGTATATGGAATGAGTGTGTGCTTTGATTCGGCCGCGGCCATCCCGTTTATAAGGAGGAAAGAGCCTATAGTATGTATTATATATATATATATATATATATATATATATATATATATATACACATATATATATACTGTATGTATATATATATATATGTATATATATATATATATACATGTATATATATACATGTATGTACATATTTATATATATATATGTATATATATATATGTATATATATATATGCATGTACATATTTATATATATATGTATATATATATATAATATATATATATATATGTGTGTGTGTGTGTGTGTGTGTGTGTGTGTGTATGTATGTGTGTGTGTGTGTGTGTGTGTGTGTGTGTGTGTGTGTGTGTGTGTGTGTGTGTGTGTGCTCGCGAAGAACCCGCAGTCGGAATTAAAAAGTAAACTAGGAAGAAAGTTAAACTTTTATACTCGGCTAATAGCTGTAGACCTCTTCAGGAAAGTGCAAGGTACAAGAGTTTTTTGACACTTAAATACTGTTAAGATGAAGGAGGGGAAGGAACATGGGTAGCATAAGGGGTACATTCCGTCACTCAGGGAGGGTCAGAAGAAAGAAGGGCGCGAGGTCAGAAGGGGGAGGAGTGTGGAGGGTCGGAAGGGCGGGGGGCGGAAGTAAGAAGGGTGAAGATTCTTAACCAAACGACTCACAGTTAGACGTGAGATTATGTCCGGAGATGTTAAGGTTTGGACATTCTTCAACTAAGGCGGATTCAACAATTTTCCTCCTGAAACCGTAATTAGACTTAAACACTAATTTAGCCTTATCCCAGTCAAAACAATGATTTTTGTTGATGAGGAATTGGAGCACAGTCGATATATATGTATATATATATATATGTATGTATATATATATATGTGTATGTATATATATATGTATATATATACAAGCAACTGGCTTCGCCAGCCACGGCTGTGCCGTGGGTGCTTGACCTGCGGCGCTGCTCTCTTCGCGTAGCATCTGGTAATTTTTGTGGTAAGCTCTTCCTCCATTTCTTACAAAATTCCTGTACCTGACAAAGTATTGCTTCATAAAACCTTCAGAAACACTGTCTTCAATTTGTCCATCGAAAAGTGTCAAACATTTCATCGGAATATTGAAAATCTTTGTTGTTTCGTAGAGAATCATTGAACTTAATCACCTTTCGATGAAATTCCCGCACAGATTCCTTAACACAATTTTTTTTGACAGCCTGGTATAAGCTTGGAAAAGTTTGGGCATGTTCATTCCGTAGTCGGCAACTCAAACTCTTATCATTTTGTAAAGCGGCTTTTGAAATTTTCCGAGTACCTGTAACCCACTTCCAAAAATGTCTTTGACGCTTCTTTTTGTCGGCTTCGGTTTCTAAAGGCATTGTTCCTGGTGATCTAATCGTAAGATTTGTTGCCCTCCTTTTTTAACGGTTAAAACTTTTATTACACACGTGTCCCTTTTTGCCGGTTCAGTGGGGGACAAACATACACCCGGGTTCATTAAAAGACAGCCGGGAGTCATTTAAATTTTAGTTATTCTTATATATATATATATATAAGAGGGCTACAGTTGATAGCCGAAATATAGGATTCTTCTTTATTCGAAGTTTATTTTCTCCGACTGTGGGTTCCTGTGTGTCATTTACAAATGTGCTACTACATTTCTGTTTAGAAATATATATATATATATATATATATATGGGGGTAGGATGAAGTACAGCACAGAGCTTTTTGTGAATTTATTTCCATCACGTTTCGGACCGGGGTCCTTCTTTAAAGAAAATAAGGAAATAGGTTATGCAGTTGTCCATATACGCCTTGGCGTTCTCTGTCTCTTCAGGTCCCTCAGGTCCACGGTTGACAACATGTCACGCTGCAGTAGATAAAGACCTTTTGGTCGGATGCTAATTATGAACCATAATGTCTTCTGTCGGATTACTCTTCCTTTGTAACTTTTTAATATTTAAAACTGACAGATTTATCAATAGATAACAAAGTATATCAATAGACTGATGAACGAGACACACATGTAGATAAATTAAAAACAGAAAAGTTAACAGAAGAATTAGTAAAATCAAGTCAGATGATAGATAAATAGGTAACAAAGTGTATAAATAGGCTGATGTACAAGGGAAACATATGTAGACAACTAAAATATAGATAAGTTATTAGATGAATAACTTAAAGGTCAGACGATGGGCAAATGATTGTGTATATAAACATACCAATCTATGAAGAAAATGTAACATGATTATCCACTGGTGCAGTCTAGTTCTCGTTCTAGCTTGATCTAATCAAATTTGGCGGCAGTATTAGTCAGTCCTAGTAATTAGATCTTAGTGAAGTACTAACAAAGTCACCAGATCTTTGTTAGTCTTCTTGCTAACTAAAACATGAACGTTATCTAGTTTTAGTTATTTCCTACTTCCTTCAGGTTCGTAATAACTAGTTTCTAACATTTTCGAGGTTAGTACTCTTACTAGCCATCTAGCTAAGCTCTGATGTCTATTATTTCTAGTCCTAGCCGTTTCTAAAATTTACATATTTTGTTGTGAATCAGGTTTTGGTACTATCAAATCTTAATCAAGCTTTTGATGTATACCAATAACTCTTATATCTAGTAAGTACAATATAGATAGTTTTTATCTAAATCATAGAAAAGAGACAACTTGATGAATAGAGAAAACTATGATATTGAATGTTATATGAGGACCAAATATACTAGACATATTTCTCGAATTGAACGGGTTAGGATTTTTGGAACTCTTTAAGAAATTTTGTCTTTTCTCTTATATCTAGTAAGTACAATATAGATAGTTTTTATCTAAATCATAGAAAAGAGACAACTTGATGAATAGAGAAAACTATGATATTGAATGTTATATGAGGACCAAATATACTAGACATATTTCTCGAATTGAACGGGTTAGGATTTTTGGAACTCTTCAAGAAATTTTGACTTTTCTTTGCGAATTTACATATACAGATGCTCCCACTGCTTCCATCAAGTCTTATCAGCTTCTCTCACTACCGCCAAAGAGGTTAGACTCAATATCATAAGCCCTCCTCTTCTTCCTCCTCTTCCTCCTACTACTCTTCTTGCTACGCTTCCTCCTCCTCTTCCTCAACTTCCTTTTCCTCTTTCTCTTCTCCTCCTCCTTCTCCTTCTTCTCCTCCTCTTTCTCCTCTTCCTTCTCTTCTTTCTTCTGCACTTCCTCTTCCTCCCCTTCCTCCGACTGCTTCAATTCCTCCTCCTTCTCTTCTCCCTCATCTTCCTATTTTCCTTATCATCCTGCTCTTCCTTTTCCTCCCCTTCTTCCTTACCTTCCTCCTACTGCTCCACTTCCTCCTTGTTTATTTCATCCTCCTCTCCCTCCTTTTCCTTCTTCTTTTTTCTTTTATTTTTCCTCTTCCTCCTCCGCCACTTCTCTCATTCCTCTTTCTTCTCCTCTTCTTTCTCCTTTTTATTCTCTATATCTACCTCCTCCTCTTCCTCCCTACCTTCTCCTAGTCCACTTCTTTCTCCTCTCTTTCCTCTTTCTTTTCCTCCTCTTCCTCCTCCTTCTCCTCTTCCCTTTTCTATTTCTTTTCCTTCCCTTCTTAATCCTACTGCACTTCCTCTTCCTCTTCCTCCTCCTCCTCCTCCTCCTCCTCCTCCTCCTCTTACCTTTTCTCTTTCTCTTCCTCCACTTTCCAATCCTCCTGTACTTTCCCCTCTCCTTCCTCGTCTCCTTCCTCCTCTCCTTCCTCTCTCTTCCTCGTCCTCCTCCCTTTCTTCTTTATTCTCCTCATCTTCTTGTCTATCCTTCTCCTTCCTTCTGTTGCTTCCGTCACTTCCGCTCCTCCTTCTTCTCCTTTTCCTCCTTTTCCTCCTTCTCCTCTTCCTCCTCCTTTTGTTCTCTCACTCTGTCTTCTTTCATTTCCACTAAAATATCGTTTCCCTATTACTTCCTGTTTTACTTCTACCAAAAGCTTCTTTCTCCCAAGTTCAATCTTATTTTCTCAAGTCTATTACTCTTCCGTCTTCTCCTTCTCCTTGTCCACCTTCCCCTTCCCTTCCTTTCCTGTCTTCTTCTCCTCCCTTTCCGTCCTCGTCCTCCTTGTCTTCCTTCTTAAACAGAGCTCATCTTCTACTGCTCTGTCCCAGGAGGCACTGAGGTGCCATTTCCACTGACGAGGCTTGCAAAGAAGAGGAGGAAGGAGGGAGGGAAGGAGAGAGGGAGAGAGGGAGGGAGGGAGGGAGGGAGGGAGGGAGGGAGGAGGGGGAGGGGGAGATAGGGAGGGGGAGGAGGGGGAAGGGAGAGAGAGTGACGGGAGAGAGTGAGAAGGAAAGAAGAGTGGGAGGGTGAGGGGGGTGAGTGAGGGAGGAGGAGGTGACGGAACGGAGATGGGAAAGGGAAGGGAAAAGGAAGGAAGACGGGAAGGGTGAGGAAGGTAGGGAGGGAGGGGAGAGAGGGAGGAGAAGGAGGGGACAGAGTGGGAGGGGGAGGAGGGGGAAGGGAGAGAGAGTGACGGGAGAGAGTGAGAAGGAAGGAAGAGTGGGAGGGTGAGGGGAGAGAGGGAGGGGAAGGAGGCGAGGGAATGGAGACGGGAAAGGGGAGGGAAAATGAAGGAAAGCGGGAAGAGTGAGGAAGGTAGGGAGGGAGGGGAGAGAGGAGGGGGAGAAGGAGAGGGCAGAGTGGGAGGGGGAGGAGGGGAAGGGAGAGAGAGTGAGAAGGAAGGAAGAGTGGGAGGGTGAGGGGAGAGAGGGAGGGGAAGGAGGCGAGGGAATGGAGACGGGAAAGGGGAGGGAAAATGAAGGAAAGCGGGAAGAGTGAGGAAGGTAGGGAGGGAGGGGAGAGAGGAGGGGGAGAAGGAGGGGACAGAGTGGGAGGGGGAGGAGTCGAAGGGAGAGAGAGAGAGGGAGGGAGGGAGGGTAGGGTAGGGTAAGTAAGTAGGCAGGAGGAGGTGACACTGAGACGCCTTTGAACCACATAAAAAGGAAAAAGAATAAAAGAGATCTATCTGATATGTGGGTTGACAGCTTGTAATTGCATCCGTATGTATGCCTTCCTCAGCCTCGCCCGAACTCGTTCGTTAGTATTTCTTTGTTAGTAATTAGATAGTTTTAGATTCGACTTCTGGTATCTCGCCCGTGAAGGCCTAGTTGTCTGTGGAATTTTTACATTTTCTAGAGATGTTGTTTTTTTAGTCTTTTTTTCTCTCTTTTACTCTTTCTCTCTTTCTCTTATCTGTTTCGCAAAGCTCTCTTAATCTCTCTTTCTCTTTAGTTATCTCTCTTCTTTTCTCTTTCCTTTTTTCTTTATTTCTACTTTTTTCCTTTCTCTATCTTCTTATGTTTTCGTTTTCTCTTTCTCTTTTCTCTTTTCTCTTTTCTCTTTTCTTTTACTTTTTCTTTCATTTTCTCTTTCCGTTCCCTGTTGTTTTAATTTTCTCTTTCTATTTTTCTTTCTCTCTCTCCCTTTTCTCTTTTCTCTTTTCTTTTCCTTTTTCTTTCATTTTCTC
>NC_134810.1:22522169-22534669 GCF_046742065.1 Oratosquilla oratoria | reverse complement strand
GTGCATGTTTGCATGTGCACACATGCATGCAAACAAAAACACACACACATACGCACACATATTTATACACACATACAAAGGCCTCGCTAGGAACTGCACACTTTAGCCTTTTTTGTACTGAAGCACTATAAACCTTTGTAATCACAGCCTTTGTGTGATACATGTCCCCAACAGCCGTAACAAGGTTTGTCCTTAATAATATGGTTGGACATGGACTAAGGGGTGGAATAAGGATTGTACTCTTAGTTGTGAGACGGATTCCGTCAAGAGATCCTTTGTACTAAGGTTAGTATGACAGCCTTTAGAATAAAAAGGGCACAGAGTACATAAGACGGGGGAGGGTGAATGAATTTTGTACAAAGGCTGATGTGTATGTTTGAGTCCAGGCAACGGGCAGAAGCGTCCGCCAGGCCTTAGTACAACCTTTATTATAAAGGCTGCTGCACGAAAAGCTAAACTGCTCCTTTGTATAGGTGAGAGGCTTGCGGACCCCACACTGAATTAAATCTAAGTCAGTTAAAACCCTCTTTGGACTGTTAGCTGTCGTCCCTTCATGGTTGTCACAACAAATCAAAGATACCGGTATCACGACATTCAATTCGGTAACCAGCGCATTTTATATTCTTTATATATTTTTTCTGTTTTGTTCAATAATGAAGGATTTTATTCATCTGAGGAGCTGCCTTGGGGGTTCTCGGTTGATTTGGACCACGTTTCGTTCAAGGTCCGTCCCTGTAGCTAAATGGATTGGTCTAGTATTGGACGAAGAAAAAGTTTACGATGTATGTACCGTGTTCAAGGTAATGTGAGTCGTCGACGCACGCCAAGGTGCAGTCGACGCCGCATTGCCACGCGTTCGATTCCTCGATCCACAGCACTGGCTTAGGTTTCCCTTCAGTACTCGTACACTAAAATATATTGAAAAGAACAGTAATATGTTCTGAATTCAGGGCAGTGGGGGAGATGCAGGGATGACCCGTCATCCAGGAGGAGCCAAGAAAAGAGGGAGGGAGGGAGGGGTGGTGAATGAGAGTGGAGTATGTGGGGATGAAATGGGTGGGAGTGAATTTATGCCTTTTGATTTTGGCTAACTCCCTTGTAGGGGAGAAAAAGAATAGAATCTGGGACTTCGATGAAACGTAGGTCTCTTTCTTTTTATTTGCTTTTCTATTTTTGATGTAGGTAGCTCAGATCTCAAATCATCACTTCGAGAAGCTACCTATGTCAACAATAGAAAAAAAAAACAACAGACCTACGTTTCATCGAGGTCCTAGATTCTGGCTCTTCCCACACACTAAGTAGGATACTTAGACCTTCAGGTTTAGTTGTTGTTAACGACACGCGAAAGAAGATCGGACACTTGGTTAGGAAGAAGAACACAAAACATCACAGCGACATCAGCATAGTCTACAAAATTCCCAGCAACGGATGCGACAGCGTATACTTCGGAGAAACATACAGAGAACTGACAAACAGACCCAGAAAACACAAAGCGGACATTAAATACCACTGTGAGACAAACACCCTCGTAAACGACGTAGACGCCGAAGGACATTTACCATTTTGGTAGAAATCCACCATTTTGGCCCAAAGACTATACAGAAAACAAAGAAAAATAATCGAATCTCTGCACATAGCTAATTACAACAACATAAACAAAAGGACAGGAGACTTAAAGTGGGTAAAAGTCACAGCCACTTGTACCCTTAATGAGTGGAACTCCGTACCATGCACCAGACCGCCGGACTAAATCTCACACTTTCCTTGCCACATTTTTCGTTTTAGTTAAAATAATTCTTATTCTTATTATTTTTCTTTTGCTATCATTATTATAATTTTTTCTAGTAGTACTAATTTTCTTGCCACAATGTTATTAATTTAGTTTATCAATAATTTCCATTACCATTTAAATTATTCTTACGTCATTGTAACATACGAGTTCCTTTACACTCAGAAAAGTATGCATGCATACATATGCGCCACTTCTAGCCCTGTAGCACTATTGTTTTGAAAAAGCTTGTAGCGAAACTAGTCAAGAATAAAACTCGGAATAAAGCTCCAAATCTTTCTTCTTCCCACCCACTTTATATATATATATATATATATATATATATATATATATACTATATATATATATATATATATATATATATATATATACTGTATATATACATATATATATATATATACCAGGCTAGTCGCGAAATAAAAAAATAAATAAAGCCGTTCGCAGCTCGTACGAGTGACAGAGTTCAGGCAGGATAATCAAACTCTATGTTAAAATTAATTATCATATACAATTGTAAAATAGACACAACACAAATGTACATAGAATAAGAAAAATCTAAATGCATATATTCTATATGAATTATAAACAGGTACTTAAACAGTTACCAGTTAGAGTAGCTAATTGTGCGCCTGTATTCAGCACGTAAGAGCAGGTGGTCGAAATAAATTTTTGATTATGGTGTAGACGAGTCCTGATTTTGGTTGCTAGAAGTCGCACCAACGGAAAGTCGTCTGGTCAGCTCTTAAGTCTTGGGAACAAATGAGTTGTTTGAGGAGAGACTGGTGCACGATAACTTGTGATAGGGGAATCTTCTGGTAGTCGAACACGTAGATGATAGTTTGGTGTCTCGTTGTGGAGAAATAGTAGATAAAGAGAGAGTGCGTGTAGAAAAAGTATGAAAAAGTGAAGGGTTACACTTTGCGTGGAGCTTGCCAATTCATGGGTTCGGTACTTACACATTGTATAATGCAATCGTAGAGATCTAAAGGACTTGTTTAGTTGAGTTGTCGTAATCGACAACGTAGAAAAAAATCTACGTAGATTCAGATGAGCCCCGGGGGGGGGGTTCTGTTTCTTTTAATGTCTTCTCTACTCAATTTTCTTTCTTGTATCTCTGCTCTGGTTCTCTGTAGCCGCTTTCTGCCCGCCCTTAAAAAGCCCGGGAAAGGGTGATTACGTTTCCTGGATGTCGATACGTGCCTAAACAAGGTAGTTCAGCCACCTCTAGCCAATGGGAAAGAAGAACACGCTTTCGCGCCAAATTATGTAACGTTTTCTGAGCTAGGCGTCACCTGACAGAACATATTGGAAGCACACCCCAATAGATGTGTATTGTGCAATGGTTTACTTTATAACATACATATTATGAATTATATACAAAAATTCTTTTCCACAAGTGACAATAACAACAATAATGATAATACACAACACACCATACTCACGCAGGCCGTGCCATAAAAATACAAACAGGAGACTTTATTCATGCAAGAGTGTGATACAGGACAATCACACACCACACATATATGTTATATATATATATATATATATATATATATATATATATATATATATATATATATATATATATATATATATATATTACTAAATACAACCCAGTGCGATAGTGGGCCGGTGTGTACTTACTAGTACATACCTCCAGAACCACGGTTTGTTGTGCCTACTTCTGGTAGTCTGCCCCGGTACCAGTATTTTGTACTTCGCTCAAGTATATACTCCATTTCTGGTACCTCTTGTCAAGTACACTGACCTATAATCATACCTCACCCAAAGTACAATACCAACCCGGTAACTTAGAATTGCATTTCTCTTTCTTACAGCAAAGCGCGGAACTGTACTGGTATCACCTGATATCACTTGGTATTACCTCGTCTACTACAGGCCATGGTAACACAGCATTAGCACAGTCACCATCAGCAAAGACCAAAGAACAGAATAACTTGGCTTATGCCGTCACGGTAGAACATATTTCCTGTTCAACTGTGAGTTGGGATCAAGCTTGAAGGAAGGAGGGAGAGAAGAGGAAGGAAGGGGAGGAAGGAAGAGGAAGAGGAAAAGGAAGAAGAAAAATGGCTAGAAGATTGCATATTCCCATATTGGCGCTGGTGTTATTATGGTAAGTGCTGAAGTGGAATCATAGTTTAGATATAATATTATTTGACAAAAAGAACCAAACCTCCAGAGTGACAAAGCCCCGCCCCCTTTCTCTCTTGACCAATCAAAATCGTTCAAAAGTGTTCCTGATTGGCTAAGCAAGAAAGAGTGTGTGGCTTGTCTCGCCAGTGACCGTATTGTGTATTTTTGATACGTAGTGGAATCATATATATATATATATATATATATATATGTATATATATATATATATATATATATATATATATATATATATATATATATATATTTGTCAACAATAGACTATCATTTTGAAACCAAAAGTCTTAACAAAATATCACCAATCTTGATATATTTATTCTTGTTTACTGTAGATAATTTTATTCAGTTATGAAAAATGGCCATTCCAAAAGTTAAGGCAACTCGATTTTTTTTTTCTTTTGCCAACGTTGGGTCGCCTCCTCGTCTTACAATTGGAGCAAATATGATTTATTATATTTTCAGTTGAATCCAGCATAACTTGTTTGACCAATATGTAATTTCCTTTGAGTTATTATTATATAATATCATTCTGTTATTTATACTATCTGAGGTGTATAAGAAAGTGGAAAAATAGACCCAAACACGCTATGACTAATTTGTGAGTGTGTCGAATGAAAAGGAAGGGTATGTTTATATAAGGTGAGGAGCTTACACCATGAGGCGCTGAGTAGCTGCAGCCAAAGCCGTCACCTTTGCCCTCTTATGCACTTTAGGGACTGTTGGGGCAGGTGACAGTTATTTCAAATGAGAATCGGAGAGGAGTGCGGGATTCGAACCCACAAGTGAGCAAATGCAAGACCTGTACGCTCCCTATTATGTAGTCACGTGGGGTAAAACTGGCCTAATTATGTTTGTCAACAAAATAAAGGGAGAAATTATACAAAACACATAGTAGTTGGTGTTTTTATTCCCCTGTCTATCTGTCATAATTAAGAAACAAAGACAATGGCCAGTTTTACCCCCATGTGGCTATGTTTGTCCCATCTTACAGTAAGATATAAATTTATGAAAAAATATGATTTGCAAAATGAAGTAGAAGAACCCGAAATCATGTAGAAGCGTTTAAGAAGAAATCTGATGACACAAACAAAACGAAAACAAATGAAAATTGTTGTCTCTGAAACGAAAGTATAACCCAGTTGACGTCACGTGATTACAATTGTGGGCGCGCACACACACACACACACACACACACACACACACACACACACACACACACACACACACACACACACACACACACACACACACACACACACACACACACACACACACACACACACACACACACACACACACACACACACACACACACACACACACACACACACACACGTACAAGTACGCGCTTATTTTTGCATAAACAACTTTCGCTTACTAAATGAATTATGACCTTCAACACACTTATCTACACACCAAAGAATCTTGTCCCGCACTGGACACACCTTCTCAGCAGGGCAGGATTTGCATTAATGGACAAATTTGTGTTTAAGAATAAAATAGACAAGAACTAGTTTACCAATAGAGTGGTTAACAAATGGAATAGACTTAGCAAGTATGTAGAGAGCGCTGAAGCAATTAGCTGTTCTATTCAGCTTTGTGTGATTCTTTGAATAGAAAATAGATTAAGGATTGGTCCTCCGTTATTGATAACCAGTGCTTCTATCCATAGAAGCTCTATCACACCTTTCATATAGCGAAAGTGAAGTTTGGAAGGCCATTTACACTTTCAAACGGTTTGTCAAACCAGGTTTGTCAAACAAGTGTCTGAGGTGATGTTTGACAACCTAATATCCCATTCATACGGTCAAACTTCACTTCGAACACTTGTTTGACAAATCGTTTGACCGTGCAAATGGCCCTTTAGGATGGTGGCAGAAATCAGGGGTGGTAGAAGTTAAAAGTGCTCAACAATCTTTTTGTGAGGGAAGATTAATCTCCAATCATAAAATAAAGTTGCGTTACACTGGACCGTAGGGGTATTTCTAGTGTCCCATGGTGGCAGAAATCAGGGGTGGTAGAAGTTAAAAGTGATCAACAATCTTTTTGTGAAAGAAGATTAATCTCCAATCATAAAATAAAGTTGCGTTACACTGGACCGTAGGGGTATTTCTAGTGTCCCATAACGCATTAACTGTATAAAGCTTATGTAGTTAATACCCCCATACGGAGGAAGAGGTCAAAGAGTGGATATTGAGTATCTATTGATCTATAGTTTCTAGATTCTTCCCTCTTGGTCTGCTAATTCTAGAATATGTTAGGCCCACCTGCCCATTATTTGAATAAAAATTGAAATTAATCAAGAAGAAATATGATTGCAGAATATGACTATAATATTTAGATTTAAGTTTCATCTCACGACTTGTTATTGGTCTATATTTTCTAAATTATCCTAGTCCCACCCTATCATAATTTGAATGAAAATATCTAAAAACAATCAGGAAAATACTATATTAGAAAATGGATCTGGATACTGGTCTATAGTTACTAAGCTGTACTAGGATCACCCTTCCATAATTTAGATATAAATATAATAAAATAATCCTGAAAAAAATAAAGATAGACTATGGTTTTATGTTGTTGGAATAAATGTTTCTTTTTAAACCTTTTCATTGGTTTATAGTTTTTATAATATCTTAAGCTCAACTTCCCATATTTTCAATAAAAATATCTAGAAAATAATCAGGAGAAAATAATGATAGAATATTGTTCTATGTTGTTCTGAATAAGATTTAATGTTAAGCCTTGATATTGTGTTTACAAGTGGAAAGAGTGCTTGGATCAATACCTCTTACTAACTCTGTCCGTTCGCGTGTTGCGAACATAACATAAACTTTCCTTGTTCAAGTGACTTCTAATTCCTCAGGTTTTATAGCTTGACACTCATTCATATTGTAAACAAACCTTTTGATGGCAGCCCTGCTAAAGTTGGTAGCCCTGAGGAAAGGACCTTGCGAGTTTTCTAAACTGTGGATGACAACGGCCGTTATGTGTGATTAGTGTATATTTAGACGACATTAATCATTTTTATCTATATTTTCTTCCATGATCTGCATCTAAATATCGTCAAAAGTATGTAATCATAATATTTCTTATTTTAGTGTTCATAATTTTATTTGATTATGAATGCTCTTTCATTATTTTTCTTAAGTATTCGGCTCTGACCTGCAGCAATTAGTCCAAACAGAGTGTAAATGATGGAAGCCAAGTCCATTTTTCAACCGTCACTCACTCGCCTTCACTTTGATAAAAACTGTCTCTTTTAATACTCTCCCAAAATATTCCTTGCAACTGCCTGACATACAGGTTATTTTCTTCATCACCTTTGCTCTCATTCTTGGAGTTTAGGCAGGAAATACCAACGTCTTCCTTGTCATGTTGAAGGCACCTCAGAACGTTCGGGTTCACTTTGAAAAATGTCGACAAAATGTCGAGATTTTTATTTATTTCCTCCATAGGTTTAGTTTGAACCAAAAGATTCGTTTATTTCTTAAACTAATTCCTAAAAATTATATTATTTTCTTCGTTTGGTGGAGATGGCATAAGATGTTTATTATTTCTTTGACAATGAATTTAGCTTTGTTTGAGTTTATTGATTTGTTGGAAACTCTGTAGCGCTTCATATGGGAACGAGTCCATTACCTTCGCATATCTTGTGAGAACATTATATATTCAATGCGCTGGTGGCGTAATAGGAAGCGTGCAGGTCTCGCATTTTCTTAGCTGTGGGTTCGAATCCCGCACTTCTCTCCGATTCTCAGCAATGACTGTTAGTTACTTGCCCCGACAGACCAAACGCATATCGAGGCAAAAGTGGCGGCTTCGGCCGCAGCTACTCAGCGCCTCCAGGCGTAATTTCCTCACCTTTACCTTTATTATCTATTTAATACCAATTATGTAAAGCCGCTTGACGTCAGTTACTCAAGGGCTATCAATATTCACCTTATACAGGGTCTTCCAAAAATGGACTCACCCTTAGAAATGTTACGTAATGTCAAATCCATTGGTGTCTGGACAATGGTTGGTTATCAGTTTGAAATTGAAAAAAAACTTAGTCTTTTCCCACCTAGTCTAGTCCCCCTTGCGTGTTTGCAAAGGTTCAGACTGAGGACCACCATCTTCCAGACACATTTGACAATAACGAGGAGCAATGGATCGGACAACGTTACGAAACGTTCCAAAGGATGAGTACGTTTTATTGGGACACCCTGTACGAAGCCGCATCCTCCATAGGAAAGAGAGGAACCGTCTGAAGGAGGCTTACGACCCTACAGGGGGATATTACCCTGAATTGGACGAGGAGGTAGAGTCGCCGTGAACCGAAGAG
Source organism: Oratosquilla oratoria (assembly GCF_046742065.1). NCBI lineage: Eukaryota > Metazoa > Arthropoda > Malacostraca > Stomatopoda > Squillidae > Oratosquilla > Oratosquilla oratoria. The sequence goes on along the minus strand of NC_134810.1, from coordinate 22,526,381 downwards.
GCCATGCTGGTGATGTGCTATGTCTTGCTGCATTGCTTCCGATCATGGAGCTAAAATGAGAGGGAAACAAGTGGATGGTGGATGGGAGTGGAATAGGTGGGAGTGTGTGTGTGCCTTGGCTGGTTACCTCCATTATTATAAGGGGGAAGAAGCCATTAGTATATAGATAGATAGAGTCTTTGAAGGGCCTCCCACGTGGTAAAGCACGGCAGCGGCGCGAGATTGCTCGTAAGGATAGAAGCGCAGGTAAACTAAAGACTAATAAAATACTGGTTATGATTCTTAGCATAAAAGAGGCCTTTGGGAGTACCGGAGAGACAACATGAGCTAGGTTTCGTGGTATATGGGGGTTTCATCACGTTCATGGACCACGTGTTTTGGCTCGTGATCGACAGCTATTATTTTCCCGGACGAGAGCTCAGAGGTCATATATGACTCGATTATGAGTAATGCTGTGACCTTACACACACGCGCGCGCGCACACACACGAAAAACTCCTTGTCCAACAAAATTTAGGTGCTGGCTCGCAGTGTTGAATCTTTTCTGCCTTAGGCGGGACTCGAACTCGGATCGCTGAATTAGCAGTAAGAACGGTACCACTGCACCGTCGAGTTGTGAATAATGCCGAGATTAGAAGGACATCAGTAAACAGGAGAGAGGTGAGTTCCGGTAGCATTGTGAGGGACAGCAGCAGCACGAAGTGGACTGGCAAAGAGTCGAAGTGATATACATCATCAATTGGCAACAGACGCCGGGGGTGGGGGGGGGGCGTTGCATCACTCACACTCCGGCGCCAGTACCCAACACGCCGGCGCCAGTCCCAACCACGGTCTCTTTGAGCAATCTCCCATGCAGCCACCCTTCCCATTCCAAACAATTCACAATAGGTTTGATCAATTTGCCCGAGCCAGTATACAAAATGGTCAACAAGTTTTTCTTGTAAACTTGGACAAGTGGCAAAGATGATGCCAAGAGATGTTAACTAGAATCCAACCCACCAAGGGACAAGGGAAAGGAAATATGAAACGTGCCTCCAACGGGTACAAGGGAATAGAAGGTGAGGAGCTTACGCCAGGAGGCACGTGGATGCGGCCGAAGCCGTCATCTTTACTCTCTTATGCGTTTAGAACTGTTGGGGCAGGAAACAAACAGTCACTGCTGGGAATCGGAGATGAGTGCAAGATTCGAAGCCACAACCAAGCAAAAGCGAGACCCTTACACTTTCGACTACGCCATCAGCTTGGAAGTCAAGGGAACAGGACAAAGTTGGACACATTTACCAGTGACTGTACATGCAGTAGAGCAAAATAGTTATTTGTTGTTTACGAGTGAAGGAGGCTCCAAATGAATTTGTGTCTATTAAGCTGTCGTGAGTGGTGCTCCGTGAGATGACCTGGCTCGCCATGCGGAAGTCCCTAGGTGACCCAGTGAAAGGCACACCATGAAATGACCTCGCTCCCTGATGACCTTGGCTGAAACACCGCGTTTTCGCAATAAATTAAGATTTATTTACCTTTTGTATCTCTGGTAACGAACCCCAGGCAGAGTAAGAAACGTCAGATAAACTGTCACCGAGTCTTTTGTGCGCTATCCATGCATCCAAGCATATGTATGCATACATACAGAAATGCATATATGGATACATACATACAGTATGTATATATTTATGTATATATATATATATATATATATATATATATGAATACTTATATGAATATATGTATGTAAACATATACGAATATTTATATGTATACATATGTGAAGACACATGCATGCGTATATTAATATATTTTTGTATAGATGAATACATAGATACATATATATATGTACATGTAGATATATAAAATTACATATAACCATACATGTAGATGTACAGTGCATACTCATCGTGCACACAAACAAATGTACATTACTGCATACACACATATATATATACAGACTCGTATACATATATTCTTACATGTTTGCACACCCAAAAGAACAGAAGAAACACATACGGAACATTATGGTCCAATCTCATGCTCTCACAAAGCATTCTACGCTTGAGGGGACCTTGGTCCAATATTTTGGGGTTGACGAAGATGCGTATCGAGACAGAAGAATAAAAACAAGTGAATTATTCTTGTAGCTACAAGAGTTCGTCCACCTCTGTAGAGTCTTCACCATATCCATGTGGACATTATTTATCGCTTGAGTTTGAGATTCTATCGAAGTCGACAGACTTGCGAAGGCTTCAGGACCGTTCATAATGATGCCGAAGACTCGGAAAAAGCTCTCCAAACAGTTACGGTCAAGGCTCTCTTAAACTGCCTCGACTGTAGCATCGCTCGTGAGTGTTTGTGGAGTTTTTGTTAGAGAGACTTTACGAGGAACGGACCACACACACACACACACACACACACACACACACACACACACACACACACACACACACACACACACACGTACATACACGCACACACACACACACACACACACACACACACACACACACACACACACACACACACACACACACACACACACACACACACACACACACACACACACACACACACACACACACACACACACACACACACACACACACACACACACACACACACACACACACACACACACACACACACAGAATGAAAGGGAAAGAAGATAGAAATATTTTCGTTTTCATATTGTTTCTGACAATGACAAATTAGTGTTGTTTTTTCATGTTTGTGCACTAATTTAAGAAACGACCCGTTGGAAGTCTCAGAATGCGAGTACTGTTGCCTGTCGTTGTTGTTTTACCTCAAGAAACAAGTTATATTGTATTAACACGTTTGTGTGTTAGTGTGAGTGTGTGTGCATGCGCGCGCGCGTGTGTGTGTTGCTGAGAACGAGTACGATGAAGAAGCAATGGTGGGGCAACGAAAAGAAAGATAAAATTAAATAAACATCTAAATATATAAATGAATAAACGAATAAGTATATGAATGAATAAATAAACAAATGAATGGATGAATGAATAAATGAATAAATATGTGAATAGATAAACAAATAAAATAGATAATAGATAAAACACAAATAACTAAATAAATAGATGAATAGATAAGTAAATAAAGTAAATTAATAAATCAACAAATAAACTTATTAATCAACTGATACATTAGTACATAAAAGTAAATCAAGTAAATAAGTGAATGAATTGTAATAAATAGGTACATTATTGAAATAGAAGAAAATAGAAAAGAATATAGTACAAAGATCTGGATGTACGAGGAGAGACTAAAGACCTGGGACTCCCCACGCTGGAGGGGCGAAGGGAGAGACTGAACATGATACCGAAATTTGAAATCAGCCAAAGGTAGGGAAGAAAAAACAAAGAGAATGTGTTGGCATGAGATCAAAAGAAAAAAAAAATAGAAAAATTGTTTAAAAGATGTTAGGAAGAATATTTTTTCCATATATGTGTTGATTTGTGGAATGATTTAGATTATGCAATCCAGACCAACAACATCAATGTACTTTAGACAAAGTTTGATACATGGAAATACAAGAGACGGGACTCTACGAGTACAAAAAATAATGAAAAATAGAAAGATTGTTTAAAACATGCTAGGAAGAATAATTTTTCCCATATATGTGTTGATTTGTGAAATAATCTAGATTATGCAATCCAGACCAACAACATCAATGTACTTTAGGCAAAGTTTGATACATGGAAATACAAGAGACGGGACCCTACGAGTACAATTCTAACACTGTATACTACAACTTGGTAATGCGCTCTCATTTCCTTCCCCCAAACACAAGCGCAGTGATGCCATATTACGAGTATTATTTTCTTGAGAAGGAATTATTCCAACAGGTGCAATTGTTGGCAACTGAAGTCATCCGAAATTTTTTTAAAATTGGAAAAAGTTAAATTATTCATAATGTTTAGTGCTCTATCGCGTGACTGCATGTCTTTGGCGTACGGTTGGCGAGAAGAGCGTCTTCTGTCGAAACATTATGACACTGAGGACGAAGTATTATGAAAAACGCTACAGGAGCTTCCTCATAGGTGTAAGTAATGGGAAGATAACAACATTTTTAACGATTCCGATACGCGTCCCGATACTACTCTAAACTTCCGATACGAGACCGATTCCGATACCTGCAATGAATTATCAGTCATGTTTATATCCAGACCCTGCAGGTGGTTTGGTAAACAAATACTTTATGAACAAAGTA
>NC_134810.1:22504669-22507169 GCF_046742065.1 Oratosquilla oratoria | reverse complement strand
TCTTTCCTCTTCTCTTTCTTCCTCTTTTAATTCTTCTTTTCTTTCTCCGTTTTCTTTTCTATATACCATTTCACCTCGTTTTCTTCCTCCTTCCTATTTTCCTTTTGTCTCTCCTCCCCCTTTCTCTCCCCGTCACAGCTTTTATCTTATCTTTCATTTTCCTCTCTTTCTACACTCCTCTCTTCTCTCCCTTCTCTTCCTCTTTTAATTTTTCTTCTCTTTCTCAATTTTCTTTTCAATACACCATTTCACCTCGTTTTCTTCCTCCTTCCCATTTTCCTTTTTTTCTCTTTTCTTTCTTTTCTCTCCCCATCTCAGCTTTTATCTTATTTTTTCCTCTTCCCCTCTTTCCACACTCCTCTCTTCTCTCCCTTCCCTTCCTCCTCCACCTCCTCTTCCCCCTCCACCTCCTCTTCCTCCTCCACCTCCTCTTCCTCCTCCACCTCCTCTTCCTCCTCCACCTCCTCTTCCTCCTCCACCTCCTCTTCCTCCTCCACCTCCTCTTCCTCCTTCTCCTCTCTTACCGCAGTCTTGAAGTGAAGTGCATTGATCTTGTGCATAAAAATGCACTCACCTTCGTCTCCCCTCCTCCTCCTCCTCATCTCTTCCTCCTTCTCCTCCTTCTCTCCTTCTTCTCTTCTTCTCCTCCTCCTTCTCTCCTCCTTCTCTCCTCCTCCTCTATCTCCTCCTCTTCCTCCTCCTCCTCCTCTTCCTCTCCTCCTCCTTCCCTTCTTCCTGGTTCAACTTATACCTTCTTCCTTTATGCTTTCGGTATTTAGAAGACTTTAGTGCACCCCTATGGACCAGAGCCGCGCATCCTTCATTTACGACTAGGTGTCTAGTATCCATGCAAAGTAGAACACTAACCATTTTTAACTTCTCTTACTCTTCTCCACTCCTGACACTCCTTCAGACTCTCACATTGACTCCCTCCCTGACTCCACCACCTCTTTGGCACCCTATTGTCCCTCAAGGATAGAAGCGCTGGTTATTGGCCCTAAACACAAGCTCCTTGTCTCTATGATTTAATTTTCTTATATATTTTTCTAATATACATCTAATTCTTTCTTGGTAGTCTCCTTTGGGCTTTCTCCTTTTCTTCTTCTCATCTCTCAGCATTCTCTCTTTTCTCTCTAAATTATCCTATCTCTCCTGCCTCTCTCTCGTCTTTCTCTCTTATTTCTCTCTCTGATCTCTCCTTTCTCTCTCTTACTTTACATTTCTCTTATATCTCCATTCTCTCTATTTTTTCTCTAATTTCTCTATCTTCTTCCTCACTTCCCACTTTCTCTTCGTTTCTCTCCTCATCTCATTATCTCACTTCCTTCTCCTTCCCTTCCTCCTCCTCTCCTCCTCCTCCTCCTCCTCCTCCTCCTCCTCCTACTTTCCCCCTCCCCTTCCTCAGTCCTCTCTCAGTCTCTTCATGTCTTTGAAAACTGTCTCGTCTAAATACTCCCAGGAGTGTTTAAGAGGAAAATTAATGGTGATTACGTAATGGTAATAGTAACGGTAATTATGCTGGTGGTAATGGTAATGATGCTGGTGGTAATGGTGGTGATGGTGTTAATGATATTTGTAACTATGATGGTGATGGCAATGATAGTAATGGCAATGGCAACAGTAGATTTAATAGTGATTGTGATGATAATAGCGATATTAACCTACTGGTAACAGTGTGAAAGTGACGGTGATAACTTTAGTAATTGTAATGTTAATGGCACTTTCAATGGCAATGGTAATGGTAAAGGCAATGGTAATTGTAAAAATAATTGTAACGGTAACCTGGTAATGATAATGGTACTCCCCAACGCAACATAAAAACGAAGACTAAATTGTTCAGGAGTTTCCGTAGTTATTTGCTGGGAAGGAAATTCCTCTTCCTCTTCCTCCTCCTTTTCCTCCTCGTCCTTTTCTTCTTCTTCTTCTCTTCTTTTTCTTCTTCTTATTTTTTTCTTATTCTATATTTTCTTCTTTTTCTTCTTCTTCCTCTTCATTTTCTTCTTCTTCTATATTTTCTTCCTCTTCTTCATTTTCTTCTTCTTCTTCTTCTTCTTTTCTCCTTCTTATTCTTCTTCTTCTTCTTCCTCCTCTTCTTCCTCTTCTTCCTCTTCTTCCTATTCTTCCTCTTCCTCATCTTCATCTTCTTCTTCTTCTTCTTCTCCTTCTTCTTCTTCTTCTTCTTTTTCTTCTTCTTCTTCTTATTCTTTCTCTCTTCTTCCCTTTCTCTCTCGATCTGTCTGTCCCCCCTCTCTCTCTCTCTCTCTCTCTCTCTCTCTCTCTCTCTCTCATTCTGTCTCTCTCTCCCCCCCTCTCTCTCTCTCTCTCTCTATATATATATATATATATATATATTCATATATATATATATATATATATATATATATATATATATATATTATAGTACTAGCCAAATTACCCGCGCGTTGCTGCGAGTTCGTGAATAATTCCTAACCTAACCATACCCCACCTTAACCCTAACCAATTTTTTTTTTCTAAATGA
>NC_134810.1:22492169-22494669 GCF_046742065.1 Oratosquilla oratoria | reverse complement strand
AAGAAGAAGAAGAAGAAGAAGAAACATTACTGTTGTCGATTTGAAAATTCAAATTGTAACGGTCGATGGTTCAATCTCAGTCTTTCGGTCACTGAGTGTTAGAGCAGACGGGTGTGGGGGGGAAGATCCCTTTGGTGGAATAAAATCGCTTGGCGGCAACCGAACAAAGGCCTATGTTGCCATAAGTAACTGTAAAACCTTGTATAAGCCACCTTGGCCTCAATTCAGACAAGATAGGCTTTACTTTGATCGTAATCTATTCATTTCTTTATTTACTTATTCATCTATAGTTTCCTACGTAGCTTAAAGACTGTTTTTTTTTCTAAGAATGACCAGAGTACGCTGGTGGCGTAATAGGGAGCATGCTGGTCTCGCATTTGCTAATTGTGGGTTCGAATCCCGCACTTCTACCCAATTCAAAGCAGTGACTGTTACCTGCCCCAACAGTCTCCCAAGCGCATGTTAGGGCAGAGGTGACGGTTTCGGCCGCAGCTACTCAGCGCCTCCTGGCGTAGGCTCCTCATCTCACCTTTACCTTTGACTTCCTAAGGAAACTGACTGGTGACAACAAGGAAACCTATTATGAAGGTATAGTGTAGTGGCACATTTGTAAAATGAGACTTATTAACCCACTTTGGGAGAGTGAGATAAGATGGGCAGAAAATCTGTATTTTTCGACCACTATCTGTGGTTCTGCTGAAGACGACCACAGATAGTGGTCGAAATATACAGATTTTCTGTCCATCTTACCTCATTCTCCGACAGTGGGTTAATAAGGCAACCTATATTTCATACATCGGGAACTATCGCTACTATCCTTGGGAAAACTATTTCGCCAAAGAGTCAACGGAATAGTAGAAAGGAAAGATGGCAGACTGTAAAATGGTCAACATTTTTCTTTTGGTCTTCTCCAGTCCTGAGAAATTCCTGCGTGACTCTGGTGCGTAGGGGTGATAAATACTTATGCCCGTGCCTCGTGATTGAGAAGTCGCCTGCTCGATTGTTAAGGGTGATTACCTCGGCTGTCCGTGTACCCAGGGCAAAGGTGACGTCTTCTTCTGCAGTTAAACTTTTCTTCACCAAAGTAGCGTTTTTTGCTTGCCACGGTAACGAATAAAATCGCCTGACGGCACTCAGGATAAAAGGGAAAGTGCCATCCGGTACGGAATGGGGTGGAGGGGATGGAGATGGACTAAGAGAAATGCTATGCCAAGTGAACGAATAAAATCATCTGGCGACAGTTAGAAGAAAAGCGAAAGTGCCAACCGGTACATAAGGATTTAGATATGTCGAGTTTTAATTCCGAACATAAGGATATAAATACTTCCCCTCTCCTCCTTAGAAAAAAGGTTGAGGGGGTAGAGGAATGTATGAGAGTTTGAGTCTAAGATCCTTTCTGAAGTGTCCGGAGGTGTTTGTTGATTTGGGTCAAATCCGGGTAATGTAGAGGGTCAGGGAGGAGGGGAGGAGGAAGAGGAGGTTGGGGAGGAGGAGAGAGAGAGGAGGAAGAGAAAGAGGACGTGGAGAAGGAGGAGATGGAGGAAGAGTAGGAGGAAAAGAGGAGATGGAGGAGGAGTGGGAGGAAAAAGAGGAGGAGGAGTAGGAGGAAAAGAGGAGGAGGAGTAGAAAGAAAAAGAGGAGGAGTAGGAGGAAAAAGAGGAGGAGGAAGAAGAATTGGTATAGGAAGAGGAGAAGGAGTAGGAGGAAAAAGAGAAGGAGGAGTAGGAGGAGAAAGAAAAGGAGGAAGAGGAGGTGGTGGAGGAAGAGGAAGAAAAGGAAGAAGAGGAGAAGGAGTAGTAGGAAAAAAGGAGGAGGGAAGGAGGTGGAGGAGGAAGAAGAGGAGGAGAGTGAAGAAGGAGGATTGTATATATGTTATGGTTATTCTAGTGAAGACCTGAGGAAGCCAGAGCTGCTGGCAATCGTGACGGAATTGTTTGTGTTTTATGTGTCTATTAAGAGATAGTAACTACTGCGTGTAGTTCTGTGGATGTGTAGTTTGCGTTTATGTTTAGTTGTCTGGTATCTGGATGGGCTGTTCCGTTGAGCATCCTTGTGCGTTACTTTTGATGGTGATGATGATTGTAGTCTCCATATGCTGCTGAGCACGTATTGTAAATATGCTGTATTTTATTCAATTTTATTTAATTTTATTTATTTATTTATTTATTCGTTTATGTACTTATTGATTTACCTAAGTATTCATCTATTTATTTATTTAGTCATTCATCTATTTAATTTTCATTTACTTGTTTATTCATGTATTTGTTCACTTATTTATTCTATTTTATTCAATTTCATATATTTTTATTTTTATTAGTTTATTTCTATCTTATTTTATTTTACTTCATTTTATTTTATTTTATTTTGTTTTATTTTTATTTTATCTTTAGTTCGGTACCCGCCCAGAACTACAATGAATCACAGCACTGCAAGCCGGCATCCCGCTATTGTGTGTGTGTGTGTGTGTGTGTGTGTGTGTGTGTGTGTGTGTGTGTGTGTG
>NC_134810.1:22472169-22489669 GCF_046742065.1 Oratosquilla oratoria | reverse complement strand
ATAGTAAATAATAAAAAATTGACAGTTGAGAGTTTATAAACATGTTCTCTACAACAAGAACCTCAATAAAAGCGATTTCTTTACGAAATATAGAGTCACTTTTTATCTCAACGAAATAAGGAGGTATTCTTACTTTTAAGAAATAGGGGAACACCTTGTAACCGGTCACGCTTATTCCGAATTAAAGAGGCACTTTTTATCAATACGAAATAAAGAGGCATCTTTATCTTTACGAAATAAGGGGGCATCTTGCAAGCACAGACGCAAAATCTTTATTGTATTTTCGAACTGGGAGGGAGGATAGTCAAGTATATCACTAATACTTTTGCCCGACTGCGCTTCGAGTTTGTTATGAGGTCGTTAGAAGGTAATTCAGAGAAAGGACGACAGCTATTGCTGTTGGGATGGGAATAAATGAACGAGATGCAAAGTAGTCCTTCCCCCCAAAAAAAAAGATAAAGATAAAATGAAATAGGAATTAAAATGCAATAAAATAAAATAGAATAAGATGAAATAAAATAAAACCAAATAAAGTACAATGCAATAATTGCACGAAATAGAATAGACTGAAGTAAGATAAATTAAGATAAAATAGAATGAATAGATTAAAATGTTATAAGATATACAATAGAATAGAATCAAATCAAATCAAGTTAAATCAAATAAAAACAATAAAATAATAGAATAAAGTCAAGTGAAATAAAGTAAGATAAAAATAGAAAATAGAATAAAATATAAGAAAACAAAACAATATAAAATAAAAAATAAAAATAAATAAAATAGATGAAAAAATAAATTTAATGCAGGTTCGATTCGCAAACGATGAAATTATATAAATACTTAAAAAGATGAAGTGTGTGCAAGTACACGTCTATGCATGTATGTCTTAGTGCATATGAATGTACAGGGTGGGGCGCGGAAACTTCCCGATTTGAGGATTGAATGATAAACTGTTTACACTTCACAATTCTTTATTCTAATTTTATGCCTGTCACACAACATGGGAGATTTACTTCTACACAATTTTGAAAACAATATCTTTTAAATGTCCACCTCCATTGTCAATACACTGATTCAGACGATTTCGGAAGCTTTGGTCTACTCTCTCTAGCATGGTGAGCGGTATATTGGCTATTTCAATGCGGATGGCATTCTGTAGGTCTTCCAGGGTCTGTGGACGGTCGTTATAAACCAGGGATTTGAGATAACCCCACAGGAAATAATCACAGGGGGCTAAATCAGGCGAGCGGGCTGATTTCCCTGAGAGAAGACTTAAACTGGCCAGCGCGCTCGCCTGATTTAGCCCCCTGTGATTATTTCCTGCGGGATTATCTCAAATCCCTGGTTTATAACGACCGTCCACAGACCCTGGAAGACCTACAGAATGCCATCCGCACTCAAATAGCCAATATACTGCTCACCATGCTAGAGAGAGTAGACCAAAGCTTCCGAAATCGTCTGAATCAGTGTATTGACAATGGAGGTGGACATTTAAAAGATATTGCTTTTAGAACTGTGTAAAAGTAAATCTCCCATGTTGTGTGACAGACATAAAAGTAGAATAAAGAATTGTGAAGTGTAAACACTTTATAATTCAATCCCCAAATCGGGAAGTTTCCGCGCCCCACCCTGTATATATGGTTTGTACACATGGAAAGAATAAGTGAAGAAAGATTAGTAAAAGAGATGTGGAAAGCAGAGGTGGAAGAAGTGAATATGAGGGGGCGACCTAGGATGAGATGGATGGATGGGGTAAAAGGGGCTCTGGGGAAGAGAGGAATATATGTTGAGGAAGGACGGGAGAGGACAGAAAATAGGGGTGAATGGAGAAGAGTTGTGTATGGATGATGCTGTGATGCATGATGGGGAGTGAGCGGGGGATAGGGGGTGAGGGAGTATGTATGAGAAATAAATTGACGTAACCTCAAGGGATTTTTCCCCCGTCTTCTCCTTTTCTGCATGAGGGGCCGGAGAGGGGGTCGCCGATTTAATGAAGCGGCCTTGCTGTGGATGTGCTGTGTCTTATGACACTGCTTCTGACCCAGGGCAGTGGACAAGATGCAGGGATGACCCGTCATCCAGGACATGCCAAGATAAGAGGGAGGGAAGAGGGTAGAGGAGAGTGGAGTATGTAGGGGATGGAATGGGTGGGAGTGGTTTCTATGCCTTTGTTTTTTGGCTGCCTCCCGTGTAAGGGGGAAAACTCTTTGGGATATGTATGTATATATATAAATATATATATATATATATATATATATATATATATATATATATATATATATTTGTGTTTATATATATATATATATATATATATACATATATATATATATATATATATATATATATATATATATATATATATATGAGAGAGAAATGGGTGGGGAAGGGCAAATAATTTTTAAATATATATATAAATATATACATATATATTATATATATATGTAAATTTATATAATGTGTATATATATATATATATATATATATATATATATATATATATATACACACATATATATATATATATATATATATATATATATATACATATATTGTATGTGTGTATATACACTCCTACTGAAAAGTGATACAACTTTTCTATATCATTCGAATCCGGTAATTTAGTTTAAGAAATATAATTTAAATTTAATCTGTTTTATGTAGTTTTCAAAGGAAATCCATTAATTAGACTTGTCAGATATAACAGAGACGTTTTGTCGTACTTTTGAAAACAAACAAACAAGCAAACAAACAATTAATGCGACCAAATGCAATACCTTGCTCCCGGACCCCGCACGGACGAGGTTATGAACACTGGCAACATGGTTTATGATGGCAAGGGTGAGGATCACAAATTAGGATTTAATTAGGTAAAGAAAACCTAACATAAGGGGAGAATGTGAATAAGTGTCTACACTACATATCAGGCTGGATAAGCCCGTAGGTAAACTAGCTTTTTCATTTGAATTATGAAGATATCTATTTTAGTTAATATCGCTAAATAGTTCGCTTTTAAGTCTCCAGTCTTGTATTATTATTTTTCTTATCATTTCTTAATATTTTCTTTTTGGTAATTTATACGTTTGGCCATTATCTTTACTTTGAAGTTAAGTAAAATCTTGTTTTCCAATAATAGTCGACATTTTCTGGACTATTACCATCTTATTTGGTTCTATCAAGATAATTTTGTTTCAGGGATGTACATACTAAATTTATAAGCATGATATACTAAACACATTCTTTTACTGCACCACCTTATATAATTACAGTATTCAGTCATACAGAATGACAAATTATAAAACTTTATAGATATATTACACACTGCACGACATGACATTGGGAGAACTGCGCTCAGCTATTGATAGGACTTATGACGTAATGTCGTCGAAGTTGGAGGTCTCTAGTCTCGCGCATGCACATTTCACCTGGGGATTTGTATTCGCCCGGTTCTTTTATTTATACAGTAAAACACATTTATTGTTCCCATCAGACGCGTTCTGACTCGTGAAGATTAATATGATTAAACAGACCAGAAATAATGGCCTCAGGCTGTAGATTTTATTTAGGAGGTATGGTGCCGAGGGTGCGCCTATGCTTAAGAAATAGAAACAGTGAAAGGAATAAACTGCCACCAGAGGCAAATAAATGTAATACAATTCGAAATTTTGAAATTCACTTGGATAGACACTAAAGCAATTTTTATTATTTATTCATATATCCTCTTATTTTGTTTATTTATTTATTTTTTGCATTTGACCTCATTATGGATAGAATTTTTTAAAATTCACTTGGATAAACACCAAAGATATTTCTTTTTCATCCGACCTCATCATGGAATGAAAAGTCTTTTGTCAACATTCTTTATGACTGCAGCTTGTTGCAACTCATCTCACAGTTGCAAAATGAAAATCCAGTGAATGTTTACACAAACCAAGATCTTAGAATCGAAAAAATAAACATTTGCTTGTATATGTCCGACGTATATCTGAATATATTCATACATTTATATACATTTAGGTATATGTATATGTTAATTATTTTCTGCATAAATGAATGCATAGATAAATACTCGTACGTATATTCATCCATTATCCTAAATTTAATGAAAACTGGTGAAGACGATTAGGAGGGTGAGGGAGAGTAGATAAGGATGCAATAAGAGTTGCCAGCCATTGATATTGAAAAAAAAAAAATGTTCTGTATAATGATAGAGCCGGAAAAATCCTAAAGCACTAATTTATTCTAATATATTCATCTTTTACTGTAGGTGTCTAATGTATAGAAGAATGAAGTGTATGCTAACCTCCTCTGATAACAAAGGAGTGCCACAGAGATTAAAAGAAATTACCTGACAACAAAAAATGCAGAAAAAAATAACAGAATTGAAAATGAAACGAACAAGAAAAGCGCCACCCAGTAACAAAGGGGTTTAACAGAAGTTACTCAGTTAAGTTCAAAAGAGCTTACAGTACCTATGCTAGCGACTGTGCGCAGACTGACTTACAAAACCCGTTTAAGATACTCTTTTAATTCAAATCCCGATGAACTCGGGCTGTATCGTCTTCTGCGGGTTAGATAGTGGTCCTGCATGGGGCACACACACATCATAACACTAGTCGATTCCATTCAGTTTAATGACACCGTAGGAGGTAAAAAAATATATATATTTATTTTTGTTATTATATTTTATATTTTTACTTATAATAATTCATATTCATATCATACCTTATTCTGGCTGTCGTCAGGCCATTCTATTCAGGTTAGAGAAACCTCTCCAAAAGTGGTTAATGATATTCGGATCTCACTTGAACTCGAGTTAACTTTGGCTCTGGTTTTGTGCGCGGATGAGAAGCGAGCGAATTCCCGCTGTCGAGCGCTGAAACTTACGAGCATTCCACCTTCCACCGCCTTGGCCGGTCACGTCCTTCCCTTATTCCCTTCCTTCCTTCCTTCCCTCCTTCCTTACTTCCTTCCTTCCTTTATTCCTTGCTTACGTACTTATCTATTTACTTTTTTACTTATTTCGTTTGTTCCTTTATTCCTTCTTTATTTCCTTCCTTCCTTTCTTCCTTTCCTCCTTCCTTACATGCCAACTTATTTCCTTCCTTCCTTCCTTCCTTCCTTTCTTCCTTCCTTATGTACTTACCTATTTACGTTTTTCTTAATTATTTCGTTCGTTTGTTCGTTCGTTCTTTATTTCCTTCCTTCCTTCTTTATTTCCTTCCTTTCTTCCTTCCCTCCTTCCTTACTTGCTTACTTATTTCCTTCCTTCCTTCCTTCCATCCTTCCTTCCTTTCTTCCACACTCATTTACTTATCTTCTTGATTACTTCCTTCTTTACACCTATATTTACTTTATTTACTTACAAGGCACATCACGTCCATAGTAGGGCCAGAGTCTCCATGTACACGAAGGCCCTCCCTTCTCGTCCCCTCACGAAAAATAAAGAAGACGAGGAGAAATTCCTTCGGGCCGTGTCAATTTATAGTCCATTTACAACCATTCTCCAATGACACTTATCTCTTGCCTTCTTCCTTCCCTGCTCAACAAACAATCCCCTATTACTCAAAGCCCCTTTCACCATATCCATCCATCTCGTTCTCGGTATTCCCCTCAAGTTCACCCCATCCACCTCTGCCTTCCCTTTTTTTCTCTACTCGATTAATCTTTTTATCTCCCCCCCCCCTCTCTCTCTCTCTCTCTCTCTCTCTCTCTCTCTCTCTCTCTCTCTCTCTCTCTCTCTCTCTCTCTCTCTCTCTCTCTCTCTCTCTCTCTCTCTATCTCTCTATCTATCTCTCTCTCTCTCTCTCTCTCTCTCTCTCTCTCTCTCTCTCTCTCTCTCTCTCTCTCTCTCTATATATATATATATATACACACACACATATCCTTGCTTTCTCTGTCTTTATTCACTCAGAATTTTTCATTTAACCTCATTTATTTACTCAGATTTTGAAAAATTTGAAAAGAATATTCTTGAGGACCCGGAAGAGGCGCCCGTCCTTCTTTTCCAGAATTGTTTCCCCAAGACTCCGGAGAGCTCTTAAGTTCCAGAAGCTTTTCTCGCCACCTTCCTTGCCGCGTGGTATTCTTCCACCTATGTTTCCTGCCGTCAAGCGATTTAATTTGTCTCTGTGGCACTTATCAGTATGATACCAAAGAACTGGATTGGCTCCGAAATCCAGATTTGTTCATTTGGGTAGAAATTACTTCAGTTACATTTTTTCTTAATCTTCAAATGTCCAATTAACTTTGTGTTACATATTGAGAGGCTGAATGATGAACTAAAAGAAATTAAAACAATACGAATATTGGACACATTGTTGAAATGGTCTTAGGGAAGTTTAGAATACTGTAACCGAGGTCTTCTTTTAGCTATTAAAATTCAACAGTTAAAGGAAATCGACCAAGTGTAAAACGGGTGAAAATCTTATTGTCCCTAAAATCCCTGAGGTCCCTGAAGTCCCTGAGAAGAGTCCCATAAGACATCTGGCCGTTCTCGAGTTAGGGATTTTTTTTTTACCTAAACCAATGGTTCTTAACATTTTTCAGTGCCCATGTTCCTTAATTATCTTAAAAAAAAAAAAAAAAAAAAAAAAAAAAAAATATATATATATATATATATATATATATATATAATATATATATATATATATATATATATATATATCGTACCCCCATTCAATATAAATACAATATAAACATATGAAAATAATTAGTGATACAAATCTTACTGAGAAATTATTGGATATATTTAATTAGTGAACTGAGATACTTGTTTCAAATTAAAAATGTCAATTAGTAGGATACAATGAATGCACATTATGCTTTTTCATGGTAAATATACAGTACCATTGAGATGCCTATACATTTTTATTTCAAATTAAAAATGTGAATTAGTAGAATATAATCAATGCACATTAAGTTTTTTCATGGTAAATATACAGTACCGTTGCACTGGATATCACGTCTCGTACCCCCCAGGATTAAGATTTCGTATTCCTTGGGGGGTACAGGTACCCTAGGTTAAGAACGACTGACCTAGACTGTCATCTCAAGGCCCTAAAGTCTCAAAAGTCTAGACTCTTCCTCATGTCCCTAAAGTTAGAGACTGTTCCCGATTTCCCTGAGGGGCATCTCTTGAGGCTCGCCACTGTCCCTGAATCCTTGAAATGCCCCTGAAGAGCTGATGTTATCTTTCAATAAAAGTTTGAGCACTTTCAATACTTGTCCTTCGGGAATAAGTAAATAAACAATTAAAGAATTAAATTAATAGATGAATAGATAAGCAAATACATAAATATATATATATAAATAAATAGATAAATAAACATAAAATGTATAAACAAATAAATTGGTAAATAGATAAAGAATAAATAAGCAAATAAATAGATAAAAATAAACAATGAATAGATAAACATAAATAAACAAGCAAATATACAACGAATGAATGAATAAATAAATAAATTGATAATCAGATAAACAAATAAGCTAAAAACTGATAAAAAAAAAAGAATACCTGCACAACGGCATGAACACAGGAATGAACATCGTCGGCAAATGCTCAATGTCGCTTAATTAAAGAAGCACGCATGACTGGGTGACAACCGAATCAACGCTGTTCAGTGACAAATGGAACACCTCCGGGCGGCAAGTAGCATGCATGATATGGACAAGCCAGGCATGCGACGGGCGCGTCATATATATATATATATATATATATATATAAATATATATATATATATATATATATATATATATATATATATATACATACATATATATACATATATGTATGTATATATATACATACATATATATATATATCTATATATGTATGTATATATACATACATAGACATATATACGTGTGCGTGTGTATGTGTATGTTTTATATAAAATAGAGAAAGGAAGAATAAAGGAATCAATGATTAAAAAAAGAAGAGAAGGATAAGGAGGAAAAGGAAGAGACGAAGAGGAAGAGAAGGTGGAGGAAGATAAAGAGAAAGAGAAGGGGGAGGAGTAAGAAGAAGTGGAAGACCATGAGGAAGAGGAGGAAGACGAGGGTGAGGATGAGAGAAAAAAAAGAGGAAGAGGAGATGAGGGAGGCCTATAAGGTGGCATTATTTATAACAACCTCTATAGACATAAAAATATTTGTTTGTTTTTTCTTACAAAGAGTTAAGAGAAATTTATAACGTCAATTAAACGACTATTTACATACTTGAAATAATTGAAAAATATAGAAAAATAATATTCGTATTGAAAAAGTATTTCTATTCTTAAGAGAAATTTATTATCATTTTTTCTTAATATCAGGACTGAGGGGGTGAAATCTAGAAAAAAAAGTCTTGCTCATACTTTTTATTAAGATCTTATTTTACATTTTTATTTTAATTTTTCTAATTGTATTATTTCTTAAATAGATGTTCTGTATCTATTTCATATGTTATGACTGTATTTATTTTTTATTCATTTGAATATTCTATTTTAATTTATTTCTCTTAATAATCTTATTAATATTTGACATTGTGCTGGGGCAGAACAAAATGATACACTCCAAAGGAGAAACGATGACCTTGTTATACAATAAATAGAAATAACTCTTACATAGAAATACAAAGAATGGAGGAGACTACTAAAGGCTTTAAGGCTTACACTAGGCAGTTCCATGTCCCTTACCACCTGTCACCCCTATCCATAAAGTTATCTAGTCTTCACTTGAAACAATCAATTATTTCAGCGCTAACTGCGTGGTAACTAAGTCTATTCCATTCGTTAATCATTCTGTTGGTAAACCAGTTGTTGCCTATTTCCTTCTTGAACCTAAATCTAAACATATTACTACGAGTCCTATTCTGTGGTCTCAACTATGAACTTAGAAAAAAACTATTATATTCTTGTGTTCATAAGAAGGTATAAACATCCTGATCAGGCAGTTACATGTGACGTTTTTACGCGTAGTATTTAGTTGGAGAGTTCTTATAAATTGTTGTGACATTACACTTGTAGTTACTGTAGTATCATCACTTTGTCACTGTAAGATACCATCATCAACACCGCCACTATCACTGCCAACACTACCAACCACCACCACCACCGCCACCACCGTCACTGTTTGCAGCACTTAGTGTGCGCTATTAAATCGTTTGATATTATGTTTCTCTTTTCGTTTATGGTCCATGTATGTGTGTGTATGTATGTGTGTGTGTGTGTGTGTGTGTGTGTGTGTGTGTGTGTGTGTGTGTGTGTGTGTGTGCGCGTGTTTGTGTGCGTGTGTGTGTGCGTTTGTTTGTGCGTATATATTTGTGTGTGTGTGTAAAGTACACATATGTGTATTTGCATATGTCTGTATATAGTATATAATCATAAGTACATATGCATACGTGCGTGTATATACGAGTATGTGAGTGTATGTGTGTGTGTACGTGTGTGTATACATGTGTTCATGTCTACATGTGTGTGTTTGTGTGTGTGTGTGTGTGCGTGTGTGTATACATGCGGATGTATTTGTGTTAGTATGTGATTCACTATGGTCTTGGATCAGGTGTTGGACTCGTGATCGATAGTTATTAACCTACCGGATGAGAGCTCAGAGCTCTTATGACGGATCTATGGGTAATACTGTGACCTTACACGCACACACACACCCAACTCCCCGCCCAAGAGAGTTGGAGTAACACCCCGGAGCGCAGTGATACTGAAATTATTTCAGGCCTGGGCAGTAGTCGAACCCGGACCGCCGTAGTGGCAGGCGAGAACTCTAACCACAGCGTGTGTGTATACAGTTGTGTGTATATGTGTGTATGTGTGTGTGTGTGTGTGTGCGTGTGTGTGTGTACAGTTGTGTGTATATATGTGTGTGTGTGTACAGTTGTGTGTATATATGTGTGTGTGTGTAAGTGTTTGTGTGTACATTTATATGTGTACTTGTATTACCATGTGTACGCGCGCGAAGAGTTTGAACGTATTTGTGTGTGTGTGTGTGTGTGTGTGTGTGTGTGTGTGTGTGTGTGTGTGTGTGTGTGTGTGTGCGTGTGTGTACGCGTGTGTGCTTATGTTTTGTTTGTCTATGTATAATCACGCGTGCCCACATCCGTGTGTCGGTGCCTCCTCTCCGCTTGAGCTCCGCGGGTCTTGGCGCCAAGCTCGCGTGTGGCGCCAAAGACACGACCCCTGGCGCCAGCCCCAACCCCGTCCCTCCACGCCGTTCAGAATGCTCAGTCAATAATAATGTGCCCCGAGTAGAGTATAATGTACCTGGACTGCGCAATGGGTCATACGGTGCGCATTGTCAATTATTCAAGTAGAATGTTGCTTACAGACTTCGTGCTTGGGTAGTTTTGGTTTAGTTTGTTCATGTTATGAGCAGGTGGTCCTGCATTGCGCTTTTACTGTCCACCTCGAACTAGAGTTCTTTTATACAGGGAATTGCGGCTGTACGATAAGTGACTCAGGGAGCCATTTTGTGGCCAAATCATTTTCGCTCGAGCTCACTGTTTTTTTGTTCTTGCTGTTGGTTCTTTGAACCTATTGTGTTTGTTCACTGAATATGCAGGGTTGTTGTGCATTCGGATGTACCAACAGTTCCTTTATACAGAGAGTTGCGACAACTCCGGACACGCCGCCATTTTGTGGCCATTCTACAGAGTTGTCGGAACTCTCTGTATAAAAGGACTCTACTTCAAATCAACTACATAGTATACCATGTAATGATTAGGATACTAACGATATCTAATGTTCATGGTGACTGTCATTGGCCACCCTGGCACACCAAGCACACAGGGCTAAGGTGAGAATGTGGTCGTACCTATGTTTTATTTTTCATTTTTATTGATTTATTTATTTATCTATTTATTTATCTATTCACTTATTTATTTATCTATTCATTCATTTACAACTGACAGACTGTATTTTCTTACTTCGTTTCTTTTTTTTCTTATTTCCTCTTCTCCATTCCCACCTTTTCCCTCTTCCCAACCTCCTCTTCCCATTTTTCTTTCTTCCCTACATCATCCACGATTCCTCTTTTCTTCTTCCCCTTCCTCCTCACTAATTTTCTTTTTATTTAGTATTTCTATTTATATATAGCCTCCTTTTCTCTTCTTATCTCTTCCCTCTTTATCCGTTCTTCTTCGTCTCACACTGCTCCTTCTCAAACCCCTACCACTCTCTTCCTCCTCCTCCTCCTCCCTCCCTTCTTCCCGTTCCTCTTCGGTCTTCCTCATCTTTCTTCTCTCAATCTCTCTAAATATATTCGGTTTTTTAAAGGTTGGCGGAAATGCGCTTGCTCCCTCTGCAGTTTTCCCTTCTGATTGGCTGACCAAAAAAACACGTCCGAATGACGTCATACTTAATGCATTGACGGCATAGGTTTTATGCAACCAATACATTAAGGAGGAAACATTTCCGTGACGCCCCTACGGACCAGAATCCCGTAGTATTCTTTTACTGCCTCTCCTTCAGTTTCTCTTCTAAGGGTAGAAACACTGGTATGTCTTCCTTTGCATGAAATCACGCAGGCATGCTTATCTCAACTCATGATTTTGCTTGCACGACGAAGAACATGAGGAGTTTACGCCATGAGGCGCTGAGTAGCTGCGGCCGAAGCCGTCACTTTTGCCCTATCATATGCTCAGACTGTGTTGGGGCAGGTAACAGCCACTGCTGGGAATTGGAGAAGAGTGCGGGACTCGAACCCACAACTAAGAGATTGAGAAACCTGTACGTTGTGCGAAATATTTTTTCCAAAATATATAAAACAGACTACATTCCTTCTTCTTCACTTTTCCCCTTTCCTTCTCTATCTCCACTACTATCTAAGGTCACATTATAGAAGGTGAAGATGAGGAGCCTACGCCAGGAGGCGCTGAACAACTGCGTCCGAAGCCGCCACCTCTGTCCTGTGATGCTCTTTAAGGACTGTTGGCATCAGGTAACTAACAGTCACTGCTGGAAATCGGAGAAAAGTGCAGGACTCGAACCCACAACTAAGCAAATGCGAGAATAACATCCTTCTGATAACGTCACCAGTGCACACATCATAGCTGAATAAAGTAATTCAGCGTTAAACAGAATGAATTCTTCAAACGGTGACACTTGTCCTGACGAACTCTTTAGGTTCATTTTCAAATCCTTTAGCATGTCTCTTCTAACCCAAATAGAATAGTTTGGTGTTTCAATAATAAACTATTTACAATCGGCCCTTGCATTTGAAGGGGTCAATATAGGACAATAGAGAAGACTATCCACACTGACCTCGACTGGGTCAGTCATTCATTTTCTTTTCCTTTCGAAATATCCCTTCCACCCCTCCTCTCCTCCCTTCCAGTCCCTCCACAAGCCCTCCTTCCCTCCTTTCCCTCCTCCTCGTCCTCATCATCATTCCTTAACTATCTAGTATCTCGTCGTCGATAACCAGTGCTTCTATCCTATGGGGACCATGATATTGCACCAAAGAGGTACGAAGAGGTAGAGTCATAGAGGTGGTAAAGGAAATATATTGGGAAGACAGCACAAAGGAAGGACAGTAGAAGTTAAATATGGTCAGAATTCTGTTTCTGAATTAGGATGACATACATACATACATATATATATATATATATATATATATATATATATGTATTTATATGTATATATATATATATGTGTATATAAATATATATATATATAAGTATATATATATATATATATATATAAGTATACATATATATATATATATATATATATATATATATGTGTGTGTGTGTGTGCGTGTGTGTGTATGTGTATGTGTGTGTGTAATTTTGTAAAGAAAGGAAGCAGGTTTTCTTTGATGGATGTTGAATTGAATACGACAGCATTCTGACTATTGTTAAACTTCTTGAGATTTTCTATTTTTCTTATTAGGATTTTTTCTACTGGAGGGTGAGCTAATACAAGATCTCCATAGTTCTCCATATATTATTTCGAGCTTTTGTCTTCAAAGAGATATCATCAGGATTGACAAAATTTCTGTAATGATATAAATGTTGGTAGAAATCTGATAACTAGCAAAAATGAAAACAAACAAATATACAAATATAAAATATTCACAAACTAAAATGTTCAACACAAGTGTTATCACGTCTAAAAAACGTACAATACAAATGGTAGAGGAAGAGTTTAAATGCACCACTAATTCTCCATGTTCCTAGCTTGGAGTCGAGTTGACCGCCTAGGTGGCCTGGCAGTCTCAGTGGGGGGTGGGAGGGTTGGGGGAGAGGGGGAGGAGTGGGTGAGAGGGAGGGGGGGAGGGGGTCTCGATATAACGCTGTCTCAAGTAAGCGTCGCTGTACAACAAAATACTGGATGTCATGTTAGATTGTATATTTATTGTGGGGGCACTATCCCTAACGTGGAATGCCTCCAAAAGTTTTAACCTTCTGGGGTCCTTATTGTGTGCTAGGATTTTGGTACATTGAATCAGGGTGCCTCTGTCAACAGTCTTGTTGTGATATTTCGTGTAATGTTCCTTGATGGCCCCGTCCTGCTGGTGCAAGGCTTATTTTCTTTTTAAAATAGTTTATTTCTCTCGGGTCTGAAATTGAATTTAGCTGTGGAACCTTGATGGCCCCGTCCTGCTGGTGCAAGGCTTATTTTCTTTTTAAAACTAGTTTATTTCTCTCGGCTCTGAAATTGAATTTAGCTGTGCAATCTACCATTCTATGGTAACTACCTACAGTATGTTGACTTTATGACCGTAACATTGTCAAGTCTCTTGCTCTCATCTCCTAATATGAAATCCACTTCGTTCTTTTTTGTTACATTTGAATTTCTCCAAGTTTATTTACGACCTACACGTTTTTGGAAGAAACTATTAATCATTCTCATGTTGTAAGTTCTCTACAAAATTGAATAACATCTCACCTCTGTAATTTCTTTCACCTACTACAAAGTTCCCAATGCACGACTCGTCTCTCATATTCTTCCCCACTTTAGCATTAAAATCGCCTATTACCAACGTGTACTTACTTTTTTCTTGATCCTTTACCTGACTTAAATCATCATAGAAGGACTCAATTTCATCGTCTGAACTCTGTAAAATTGGTGCATAAACCTGAACTATTCTTAGCGTAGCCTTTACACAGTCTAATCACAATCCAAGCTACCCTACCTGATAAACTACTAAATTTGACTGCGTTAGTAGCAATCTCTCGGTTTATCAAAAATCCTACTCCACTAGATCTTTCTTTTTCCTTACCTCTATAATAGAACAGTTGGTGACACTCTTTTAATTGTATCAGCTTTTCTTCCGCTCTTCGGACTTCACTCACTCCCACGATGTCCCACTTCATGTTTAGTTGTTCCATTAAACTCTCCAGCCTGTGGTCTTCTGAGAGGGCTCTTACGTTGTAAGTATAGATCTTCATTTTCTTCATGCTATTTACGAGTAATATCCAAGACTTATCTGCTTGGACAGTGCTAAATCTCATTCGGTGGCACACTACCCGTAAGCACACAAGGCAATGAGGTTGGACCTTTAGGAGACGATGATCCAACATGAACGCCCGGTTTTCTTTTGGTGGAGCAATTCATGTTTGGCATGAAGGATTTTTGGCAGTAATCTCACCTCCCTGCCAACTGGTTTCTGGTGAGATATTTCTTTGGTGTCACCTTGTTTAATATATTCGGTGAAGCCCTATATTACTATAGGGCGCCCAATGGTTCACGCCGTCATTATGACGGCACCCCATATATCTATGAGGAGTTTCCCCGTTCGCCATCACGGACGTGCCAGTTAGCAGTGCGTATTGCAACTGTGTGCCGTGGGAGCTGCTCTTTGTCTCATCTTTCTTAAAAAACGTGTTCGATATGGGTGACCCTGCAGAGAGTTTCTGTCTATTGACATAGCTTTTGTAGTCATTAAGATTCGCAAGCTTATCCACCCCGTCATATATATATATAGATATATATATATATATATATATATATATATATATATATATATATATATATATATATATATTTATATATATATATATATATATATATATATATATATATATATATGTATACATATATATATGTATATATATATATTTATATATACAGTATATATATATATATATGTATGTATATACATATATATATATATATTATATATTATATATATATATATATATATATATATATATATATATATATACACATATGTGTATTGTCAGGTGTCTCTGCAACCTATCTACCTCACCTGCCAAGGCTTAGGTCTTCCGACATGATGTCACAGAACCTGCGATTACAAAATGCGCAGTAATGCGAGAAATATTTCATCTTCGAAGTGCTAATTTAGATTGACTAAACTGAATAAGATCGCCAGGGAGCAGGTAAGAAAAAGTGCTACCCGGTACGTAAGAGATTAATGAAAATAGAATTCAGCCCTTAAGGGCCATTTACACGGTCAAACTGTTTGTCAAATCCGGTTCGTCAAACAAGTGTTTGAAGTGATGTTTGACCGTGTGAATGGGGTACTTGGTTGTCAAACACGTTTGACAAACGTGTTTGCCAACCAAATAACTCTTTCACACAATCAAACATAACTTCAAACATTTGTTTGACAAACCGGGTTTGACAACCCATTTGACCGTATAAATGGCCCCTTACACTCCCACGAGGGTACCATGGAGATGAATAAAATCACCTGTCGACAACATTAAGAAAAAGGACCAGTACCATCCGGTACGTAAGGAATTAAGCTTGAGGGTCTCGTGCAGTGACCTCGTGATCGATGCCGGGGAAGATGGAGTTGAGTAAATAGAGATCAAATGAGCTTTGTTCTTCCCCCCGCCGTTGGGGGGGACGGGGGGAAGGGGGGGATCTATCAGCTTGGCACTCGTCCCTTACCGGCAGTGGTGCCAACTCAGACCCCTGGGGCACCTGTGACAGGGGAGGGGAGTTGAGGGGAGGAGGGGGAGGACGTGAGGAAGGGGGAGAGGGAGAGGAGGAAGGGGGGAATGGGGAGAGAGGAGGTAAGTCAAAGGAAGGAGGAGGAGGAAGGGGGGAAGGAAATAGAGGTTGAGGAGGAAGGGGGAGGGGAAGAGGAAGATGAGGAGGAAAGGGGAGAGGGAGAGAGAAGGAGGAAGGGGGTAAGGAAGGAGAGGAGGAGGGGGAAAGGAGATTTGAGGGAAGGGGGAGGGGGAGAGTGAAGGGAGGGGGAAGTAAAGGGGAAGGAGGAGAAGGAGAAAGCAAGAGGAGAGTAAGAAGAGGGAGAGAGGGGAGGATGAGAGGGCAGAAGGGGGAAAGGGACGAAGGAGAGTGAGGGGAGGAAGAAAGGGGAGAAAGAGAGGCAGAGGAGCTGGTCATAGGGAGGAGAAGAGAGGAGGAGAGGAAAGGGAGAGAGGGAAGAAGGAGAACTAGGCGAAAAGGAGAGTAATGGGAGGAGGAGAAGAAGGAAAAGAGGAGAGAAGATGAAGAGAGCGAGGGGAGGAGAGAGTAAGAAGAGCGAGGGGAGGAGGAGAGGGGAATAGAAGAATGGGAATGAGGGAAGGTAGGAGAGAGATGGGGGAGGAGAGTGAAGAGGAAGAAGAAGATTCGGAGGAGGAAAGGGAGGGGAAGAGGGAGAGAAGGGGTGGGTAGAGTCAGGAAGAAGAGGAAGAGGAAGAGGAGAGGAGGAGAGAGAGAGGAGGTGGGAGAGTCAGGAGGAAGAAGGAGAGGAAGAGGAGGAAGGAGAGGGGAGGAGGGAGAGTCAAGAGGAAGAGGGAGAGGAGGAGGAGGAAGGGGAGGGGAGGAGGGAGAGAAGGGGTGGGTAGAGTCAGGAAGAAGAGGAAGAGGAAGAGGAGAGGAGGTGGGAGAGTCAGGAGGAAGAAGGAGAGGAAGAGGAGGAAGGAGAGAGAGGAGGAGGGAGAGTCAGGAGGAAGAGGGAGAGGAGGAGGAGGAAGGGGAGGGGAGGAGGGAGAGAAGGGGTGGGGAGAGTCAGGAAGAAGAGGAAGAGGAAGAGGAGAGGAGGAGAGATAGAGGAGGTGGGAGAGTCAGGAGGAAGAAGGAGAGGAAGAGGAGGAAGGGGAGAGAGGAGGAGGGAGAGTCAGGAGGAAGAGGGAGAGGAGGAGGAGGAAGGGGAGGGGAGGAGGGAGAGAAGGGGTGGGGAGAGTCAGGAAGAAGAGGAAGAGGAGAGGAGGAGAGAGAGAGGAGGTGGGAGAGTCAGGAGGAAGAAGGAGAGGAAGAGGAGGAAGGAGAGAGGAGGAGGGAGAGTCAGGAGAAAGAGGGAGAGGAAGAGGAGGAAGGAGAGAGAGGAGGAGGGAGAGTCAGGAGGAAGAGGAAGAGGAGGAGGAGGAAGGGGAGGGGAGGAGGGAGAGAAGGGGAAAGGAGTGAGGAACTTTGGGGCAGAGGAATCTTCAGAGTAAATTATCAGTGATGGAAGGAATCTTATCTCAAACTGGTTGTCACCCGTCCGACCTCTTCAGGTCTCCTCACAATCTTTGTGAATTAATTTGTTCATTTTTGTTAATGATTTTTGTCAATCATCTCCCTTGGTCAATTAGACAATTTTGTTT
>NC_134810.1:22457169-22462169 GCF_046742065.1 Oratosquilla oratoria | reverse complement strand
GAACACGACGTCGTATCGTGGACGGCGCACGGCGAAAAGTCGATACGTGTGAAACGAGGCTTAGGGAAGTTAGCTGTTACAGGAGGATTAGGAATAGGGCTTATACATCAAGTTAATTTGAATAGAATCTGGGGGGAGACTAAAGTGACCTGGTTTTAGTGAACAACGACCCAGGATGACCTCACAATGACGTAAGACTTTCTGGTCTCCACTTAGAGTCTCCGGAAGTAGACTACATAAAGTTAACTTCACTGGAGTTTTGGAAATAGTCAGATCTGACCTAAGATTAGGGTGACCTTGAGGCAACAGATGGAAAGAAAAACGCTAAATGGAAGAGGATTAGAAGCAAGGTTAACACGTCAAGTAAGATTGAAGAGAGTACAAGATGTGACTATGACTCAGGATTATGGGTGACTAAGATATATATATATTGATGAAGGTGGAAAAAGAAGTCACGGGTCTAGTTCCGAGTTACTGAGTTTATTCCTGACCGGTTTCGCTCTATGCTTCTTCAGAGGAATGTGACTCTGGAGTGAAGCTGGCGGTATACATAGTCTGAGTAAGACCGCGTTCCCTCCTTGGAGGTGGGTTACGTTTGGTTGTACAATGGTTTTTAATACAATAGTGATAAAAATACAATAAATTGTTGTGATGTTATTACAAAACAGCTCCGGTGTGTGTGGAATGTTGATCGAGGGTGTAACATTGTAAGTGAAGTGAGTGGTGTAGAAATGTGTGAATCCTAAAAAGTGTCATATGATAACTTATAGTATTAAATAATATAATAATATAAGGATAAATATCCAGATAAAATGAATGAAATAAAATGAAAATACAAATACAAATATAAATATAAATAAATAAAAATAAAAATAATAAATATAAATAAAAATAAAAATATATGCTTATTTAAAGTGACATGACATCTCATCGCATATCATTGTGTGACAGAATGTTATCAAAAAATATACATACATATATAACAATGAATAGATAAATAAATGCCAAAGAAATATATAGTAAAAATATGAAATGAATATAATAAATAATAAATAAAAATAAAAATAATAATAATAATAGTAATAATAATAATAAAAATAAAAATGAAAATACGAACTGACCGGCCTCAAGCCCTCAACCCAGGGAGCGCGGACGTTTGGGCACCGGATGGATTTTGTCGTTCTATGTGGGCGCTGTTCTGGGGCAGGTTCTTATGGCTGCGTATTGAGCTGTGAATTTTTCCCATTTAATATCCCCTACTTTTTGGTTGATGTTGGCATTGGTTGTTATATATAGGGCTTCAATCACCTTCCTTTTTCTTTTTGATAGACCTTTCTTTACTACCTCTGCCTGTTGCCAGTCGGGAAGATGTCCTTCCTGATCCACGTGGCCCACCATCGCGTTTGAGAGGCGGTGGTACCTTAGGTCCGCCTTGTGCTCTTTTATTCTGGTATGTAGGCCCCTGTGACTCTCACCATAATATGACTTGTCACAGTTGCCACATGGTATCCTATATATGACGCTGAGGTCGTTTGTTGTTTTAGATGTTGGTGTTACTAGTTGTCTGATTCTCCTTCCCGTGTCATTCACTATTTCTAGTCCTAGTGGGCGTACAGCATCCCCCAGTGTGCGTGAAAATTCTGAGTCCGGTACGACTAGGTATTGTTTGTCCTGTCTGTTTACTGGTTCTCTCCGTTGCCTGATGTTTTGAGCTTTACTTAGAGAAGTGGACAGTAAGCCCTCTGGGTATCCCAGTGATATGAAGGTGTTTGTGACGCGGCGGATTTCTTCCTCGAGGAACTCCTTGCTGCAGATCCTCAGAGCTCTGAGGAAAAAACCGATCACCACTCCTGTTTTGGTTCGTTCGTCATGTGCACTGTAAAAATGTAAAAGGTCATCTTTGTTGGTAGGTTTCCTATAAACTCTAAAATGTGCTTTGTTATCCTCTCTAATAATCTCCGTGTCGAGAGACAGATGCTGAGACAGATGCTGAGGAGATTTTGTCAAAGTTAAATGAAGTGACTAATAATATACAATTCACTATGGAGATTGAGTCCCGTGGTCGCCTGCCTTTTCTCGACACGGAGATTATTAGAGAGGATAACAAAGCACATTTTAGAGTTTATAGGAAACCTACCAACAAAGATGACCTTTTACATTTTTACAGTGCACATGACGAACGAACCAAAACAGGAGTGGTGATCGGTTTTTTCCTCAGAGCTCTGAGGATCTGCAGCAAGGAGTTCCTCGAGGAAGAAATCCGCCGCGTCACAAACACCTTCATATCACTGGGATACCCAGAGGGCTTACTGTCCACTTCTCTAAGTAAAGCTCAAAACATCAGGCAACGGAGAGAACCAGTAAACAGACAGGAAAAACAATACCTAGTCGTACCGGACTCAGAATTTTCACGCACACTGGGGGATGCTGTACGCCCACTAGGACTAGAAATAGTGAATGACACGGGAAGGAGAATCAGACAACTAGTAACACCAACATCTAAAACAACAAACGACCTCAGCGTCATATATAGGATACCATGTGGCAACTGTGACAAGTCATATTATGGTGAGAGTCACAGGGGCCTACATACCAGAATAAAAGAGCACAAGGCGGACCTAAGGTACCACCGCCTCTCAAACGCGATGGTGGGCCACGTGGATCAGGAAGGACATCTTCCCGACTGGCAACAGAAAGGAAGGTGATTGAAGCCCTATATATAACAACCAATGCCAACATCAACCAAAAAGTAGGGGATATTAAATGGGAAAAAATCACAGCTCAATACGCAGCCATAAGAACCTGCCCCAGAACAGCGCCCACATAGAACGACAAAATCCATCCGGTGCCCAAACGTCCGCGCTCCCTGGGTTGAGGGCTTGAGGCCGGTCAGTTCGTATTTTCATTTTTATTTTTATTATTATTATTACTATTATTATTATTATTTTTATTTTTATTTATTATTTATTATATTCATTTCATATTTTTACTATATATTTCTTTGGCATTTATTTATCTATTCATTGTTATATATGTATGTATATTTTTTGATAACATTCTGTCACACAATGATATGCGATGAGATGTCATGTCACTTTAAATAAGCATATATATTTTTATTTATATTTATTATTTTTATTTTTATTTATTTATATTTTCATTTTATTTCATTCATTTTATCTGGATATTTATCCTTATATTATTATATTATTTAATACTATAAGTTATCATATGACACTTTTTAGGATTCACACATTTCTACACCACTCACTTCACTTACAATGTTACACCCTCGATCAACATTCCACACACACCGGAGCTGTTTTGTAATAACATCACAACAATTTATTGTATTTTTATCACTATTGTATTAAAAACCATTGTACAACCAAACGTAACCCACCTCCAAGGAGGGAACGCGGTCTTACTCAGACTATGTATACCGCCAGCTTCACTCCAGAGTCACATTCCTCTGAAGAAGCATAGAGCGAAACCGGTCAGGAATAAACTCAGTAACTCGGAA
Organism: Oratosquilla oratoria; assembly: GCF_046742065.1. Taxonomy (NCBI): domain Eukaryota; kingdom Metazoa; phylum Arthropoda; class Malacostraca; order Stomatopoda; family Squillidae; genus Oratosquilla; species Oratosquilla oratoria. Next base: position 22,458,646 of record NC_134810.1, on the reverse strand, counting down.
CTAGACCCGTGACTTCTTTTCCACCTTCATCAACTTGTCACAATGTACCAACATATATATATATATATATATATATATATATATATATATATATATATATATTTATATATATATATTTGTATATATATATATGTATATATATATATATATATATATATATTTGTATACAACACTGCCTGTAGAAGGAGAACTTGGGATAAGGACTGTACTTCGATTTGGTCTGAATTGGTTATGAGAAATGCCTACAGGTGACTTTGGGATGACAAAAGAATCAGAATAAATCCACACTGACAAAGAAACCATGGACTGACAATCAGCAGAAACATAGGTGGAACCTGATATCTCAAATTCTATCTATCAATCTATCTATCTAGCATCTATTTATCTTTCTATTTCTATCTGCCTGTCTATCTATCTATCTCTATCTTTCTATTTGTATATCGTTTATCTTTCTATCTGTCTATCTATCTATCTACCTACTTACCTATCTATTTACCTAAGTACCTACCAGAAGGGTTCTTTTCCCTTGTAAGGGAGGTAAGCAGCCAAGGCATGCATCCAACCCTAAGCCATCCTACACCCTTCCATCATTCATTTGTTTCCCTTTTACCTTAGCTCCTTAGGGGATGATAGGCTATCACTGTCTCCCGCTCACATCCCGGGCCAGAAGCAATGCAGCAATACAGCACACCCACGGCATGACCCGATAGACTAATCTGGTTTACTCCCACAGATTCATTCACATGGCGACCCGACCTCCCCTTCCCCTCATGCGTAGAGAAAAATGTGTAGAAACCTTTTTGGGCTGCACAAATCTATAGTCCAAACACAATCATTCACCACTCACACCTATCTCTAGCCTTCTCCTTCTCCTACTCAACAGACTTTCTATTTTTGTTCGAGGCCCTCTTTACCCCATCCATCCATCTCCTCGTTTTTTTTTCGTCAAGTTTCTATCCATTTCTGCTTTTCACACTCTTTTTGCTATTCGTTCTTCACTCATTCTGTCCATATGCCCAAACTATTTCAGTATTCTTTCATCAGTCCTATCTGTCAGCCAATCCACCATAGCCGTTCTTCCCTTTGTTCGACATTCCACATGACACTCATCCAGCCCAGGTGCTTTACTAACTATCATCACTTTCACTGATTTCTGTGCCTCATCTTTTCCTATCACTCTGCCTCTTCCTATCCCCTTTGATGGAGGAGGGGAAGAATTCTGCCACCGTATTTCTCAAGGTTGTTATAAAACATGACTATGTATGAGGGACGGAGTGATGAGACTAGGGATCTTGCTCTCTGTATATTCATTCATCGAAAAGCCAAGTTAATTTGGGTTAATAGAAATGACTGATGGGTGACTTAGGATCAAAGAGTCTCCATAGTAACGAGAGAGTGGTCATAGGTCAATGGGAGGGATTTGAACGTCACTTGTACTTGGAGTAAACACAGGGCGTTGAGAGTGACCAAGACGATC
>NC_134810.1:22444669-22447169 GCF_046742065.1 Oratosquilla oratoria | reverse complement strand
CTGTCTGTCTCTGTCCGTCCGTCTGTCTGTCTGTCTGTCTTTGTCTGTCTCCCTTTGCCTGTCTGTCTCTGTCCGTCCGTCTGTCTGTCTGTCTGTCTTTGTCTGTCTCTGTCTGTCTCTCTGTCTGTCTATTTGTCTCTCTCTGTCCCTCTGTCTGCCAATTTGTCTGACTGTCTCTGTCTGTCTGTCTCTGTCTGTCTCTTTGTTTGTCTGTCTGTCTGTTTGCCTCTGTCTATCTGTCTCTCTATCCATCAGTCTGCCTGTCTGTCTCTGCCTGTCTGTCTGCCTGTCTGTCTCTGCCTGCCTGCCTGTCTGTCTCTGCCTGCCTGTCTTTCTATCTGTCTGTCTGTCTGTCTCTGTCTGTCTGTCTCTGTTTGCCTGTCTCTCTCAGTCCATTTGTCTGTCTGTCTGTCTGTCTGTCTGTCTTTGTCTGTCTATGTCTCTCTTTCTGTCTCTGTCTCTCTTTGTCTGTCTGTCTCTGTCTCTCTTTGTCTGTCTGTCTGTCTGTATCTGTCTGTTTCTGTCTGCATGTGTCTGTCTGGCTATCTGTCGCTATCTGTCTGTCTCTGTCTGTCTATCTCTGTCTGTCTGTCTCTGTCAGTCTGTCTCTGTCTGTCTCTGTTTGTCTGTCCGTCTGTTTGTCTTTGTCTCTGTCTCTGTCTGTCTGTCTCTGTCCGTCTCTCTCTGTCTGTCTCTATCTGTGTCTGTCTTTCTTTGTCTACCTGTCTGTCTGTCTGTTTCTGTCTTTCAGTCTGTCTTTGTCTCTCTCTCTCTCTCTCTCTCTCTCTCTCTCTCTCTCTCTCTCTCTCTCTCTCTCTCTCTCTCTCTCTCTCTCTCTCTCTCTCTCTCTCTCTGTTTCTCTGTCTGTCTATCTGTGTCTGTCTATCTGTGTCTGTCTATCTGTCTGTCCTGGTCAGCCTGTCTACCTCTGTCAGTCTGTCTCTGTCTCTCTCACTGTCTCTCTCTCTCTCTCTCTCTCTCTCTCTCTCTCTCTCTGTTTCTCTGTCTGTTTAGCTGTGTCTGTCTATCTGTCTGTTTGTCTCTCTGTCTCTCTCTGTCTCTCTCTCTCTCTCTCTCTCTCTCTCTCCTTCTCTCTCTCTCTCTCTCTCTCTCTCTCTCTCTCTCTCTCTCTCTTTCTCTCTGTCTGTCTGTCTGTCTGTCTGTTTGTCTCTCTGTCTGTCTGTCTGTACCTGTCTGTCTGTCTCTGTCTGTCAATGTGTCTCTGTCAGTCTCTCTCACTCTCTCTCATTCCCTCTGTCTGTCTATCTGTGTGTGTCTGTCTATCTGTGTCTGTCTGTCTGTCTGTCTTTGTCTGTCTGTCAGTCTGCCTCTGTCTGTCAGTCTGTCTCTGTCTCTCTAACCGTCTCCCTGTCTCTGTCTATCTGTCTGTCCGTCTGTCTTTGTCTCTTTCTGTCTGTCTCTATCTGTCTCTGCTTCTGACTGTCTATTTCTGTCTCTCTGTCTCTGTCTGTTTGTCTATCTTTGCCTGTCTCTGTCTCTCTGTCTATCTGCCTGTCAATCTGTCTGTGTGCCTCTGTCTGTCTGTCTCTATATGCCTGTCTGTCTGTCTCTGTCTCTCTGTCTCTCTGTCTTTTTGTCTGTCTATCTGTCTGTCTGTCTGTTTATCTGTCTGTCTGTCTGCCTCTGTCTGTACAGCGGTCTCTGTCTCTGACTGTTTCTGTCTCTGCCTCTGTCTGTCTCTGTCTCTGTCTGTTTCTGTCTCTGTCTCTGCCTCTGCCTCTGTCGTCTCTGTCTTTTTCTCTGTCTCTCTCTATATTTCTTTGTCTCTGTCTCCCTGTCTCTCTGTTTCTGTCTTTCTGTCTCTTTCTCTCTCTATACCTCTATCTCTCTCTGTCTCTGTCCCCCTGTCTCTGTCTCTCTGTCTCTCTCTTTCTGTCTCTGTCTCTGTTTCTCTCTCTCTTTCTCTCTCTCTTTGTTTCTCCCCTTCTTGTTTTGACACGTTTGCCTTTGATCTTTCCCTGCTCAGTCCTGTTCAGCCGTGCTCACGGCGACGGTGAACGCTCTCTGGGAGAGAAAAAATTCTAAAAAATAATAATAATTTTTCCAAAATATCAAGCCTGTGGTGTCATGTTCCTTAATAAGACTTAGTACAGAAACTCTCGCATCAGCGACTATCCACTCTTAGGGTCAGTGGGAAGACTCTATGTATCCTAACCGAACGCGTTTGTGGGTGGAGATGTACAGCTGCACAGAAAAACTATCGTTAGTAAATCACGCTAATCATTTTGACACAAAACAACGAAACTATTTGAGACAAGTTGAAGTCTCCATCGGAAATATGATTATCATGTCATAGTGAATCCATATGAACTCCGGAACTATTATTCGTTCATATTCATTCAGAACCAATTCGAACAATTCGAACCCAGAAATACACATACCCTTCGGATCATAAGATTATGTTCATTACACATGTTTCGACACACATACTAACGATACTGTGTAGCTGACACATTAAACAGAACATTCACACTTACAA
>NC_134810.1:22428369-22441669 GCF_046742065.1 Oratosquilla oratoria | reverse complement strand
GGATGGAAAGAGAGTAACGTGAAGACCGAGAAGAAATGGAAGGAAAATGTAAAATAACATGAGGGTAAAGGTGTTGGTGGCGGGTGGCAGGGAGCTGAGGAGCTGCAAGTGTGTGTGTGTGTGTGTGTGTGTGTGTGTGTGAAGATAGAGAGAGAGAGAGAGAGAGAGAGAGAGAGAGAGAGAGAGAGAGAGAGAGAGAGAGAGAGAGAGAGACAGACAGACAGACAGACAGACAGACAGACAGACAGGCAGACAGACAGACAGACAGACAGGTAGATAGACAGACTGACTGACTGACTGACTGACTGACTGACTGACTGACTGACTGACTGACTGACTGACTGACTGACTGACTGACTGACTGACTGCTGACTGACTGACTGACTGACTGATAGACAGACAGACAGACAGACAGACAGACAGACAGACAGACAGACAGACAGAGAGAGAGAGAGAGAGAGAGAGAGAGAGAGAGAGAGAGAGAGAGAGAGAGAGAGAGGAAGGAGAGGGAGGGGGAGCGAGAGAGAGGGAGAATGGAGGGGAAGAAGGGAGGATTAGAAGGGAAGTCTAATTATAGACTAGACACTGCAAGAAACAAACAGTAGATAGGTATATAGTAGTTTAGATGTTTATGACCTATCCCTTGACACGCCATCCCGTCCCTTCTTCACACTCCCTTCTTACTCCCTCGTCACTCCCTTCTCACTCCATTGTAACTCCTTTCTCGCTTCTTCATGCCACTCCCATCGCATCTTTAATTCTCCCACTCCCTTTCAATGCCATGTCATTCCATCTCATTCCTCCTTATTCCCTTCCACTGGTTCCTCACACCATTCACTCTCCACCGTGTGGGTTCCCTCCTATCCACCTAATATCAATCCCTTCCATTTACGTTCCCATTCCCACTCATCCTTCCATTCAATGCTTCTGCCAGATCTCATTCCATCTCCTTTCCCACTCCCTCCTGACCCCTCCCACTAGAGGCGGGTTCCCTTCTGGCCCAGTTAGCGTTGTTTGTTTACATCCTCTGTTGCCTCTCTTTGCAGATGCCAATACGGACGATATCATCGTGTACAAATGGCAAGAGAAGACCCCTATTGACGTGCCAGACAACCTGGAGATTGCTCAGTTTGATCTTCTTAATTATTATACTGCCAACAAAACCAACATCTATGCTGTAGGTAAGTATGTTATAAGTTCTTCTTGCCTTTGGACGTGTGGGGTGTGTGTCTCCTCATATAATGTAACACACACATACACATACACACGCATACACCCCCCACACCCACACCCACACCCACCCAAACCCACACCCACACCCACACCTACACCTACACACACACACACACACACACACACACACACACACACACACACACACACACACACACACACACACACACACACACACACACACACACACACACACACTCTCTCTCTCTCTCTCTCTCTCTCTCTCTCTCTCTCTCTCTCTCTCTCTCTCTCTCTCTCTCTCTCTCTCTCTCTCTCACACGCACTCTCACACTCTTGACATAAACACAGCAACCACACTCTAAGTAGCCCCAAATCTGACATCTCCCGCTCTTCTTCTCGAATAGGTAACTACAGCACCCTGCAGGCGTTCTTCAACCTCCGTCGCCAGAACGGCTACCATATCCTCCAGACGTACGTTCCTACGATCCTGATCGTCTCGATCTCGTGGGTATCCTTCTGGCTCGACCCGAACGCGGTACCCGCTAGGGTGTCGCTTGGCGTGACCACGCTGCTGACACTGACCACCCTCGCTTCCGGGATAAGACAGTCACTCCCGCCAGTATCCTATGTTAAGGTGAGGCTTTTCCCTTTGTCAGGATGCCGGCTCTCTATTTGTTCTCTGTTTTCTCTCTTTGGCTCTTTTGCTATTTTTCTCGTTCATGTTGTATCTCTCGTTCTCTTTCTTTTACAAAAATTCTTTCACTTTTTATCTCTCTTGCTCTTTATCTCATTTATTTTTTTCTCTTCCATTTTATCTCCCTTTTACTCTCTCTTTTTTGTATTTGTCCTATTCCACTTCTTATCTCTCACTCTTTTTTCTTTTTCAACTTTTATCTCTCTTTTTCTCTTTTTTCTCTCTTATTCTTTCTCTCATTTAATATTTTTCTCTTTCACTCTCTGTCTTTCTTTTTCTCTCTTTCTCTATTTATCTTCTTTTCTTTTTATCTTTTTCTCTGTATTGTATCGTCTTTTATTTTATCATTCTTTTCTCGCTTTCTCTTTTTTACTCTTTTTTGCTTTCAATTTTTATTTCTCTCTCACTCTTTTTCTCTCTTTTGCTTATTTTCATCTTTCTCTCCTTTTCTCTTTCCTTCTTTCCATTTTGCGCTGTTTCTGTTGTTCTTTCCTCTCTATTCTATCATTTTTTTTCTCTCTTTCCTTCTTTTGCTCTTTTTCTCTTTCACTTTTTATCTATCTCTTCTTTCTCTTTCCTTCTTTTTCTAATGCTATCTTTCTCTCTTTCTCTCTTTTGTCTCTCTTTACTCTGTTTCCCTAATTTGCTCTTTCCTCCGTCACTTCTTATCTCTCTCGTACTCTTTCGCTCTCTTTTGGACTTTTTTTCTTTCTTACCTTTTTCTCTTTCTCCCTTCTCTCTTGCTCTATTTAGATGGTTCTCTTTTTCTCTCTAATTTTCTATCTCTTTTCTCTCTTTATCTCTTTTACTCTTTTTCTCTCAATTTTTTTTATTTCTGACCCTCTCTTTTTTCTCTTTCTATTTTTATTTGCTCTCTTTTGCTCTTTTTTTAATTCCTCTTATCTATCTCTTAATCTGTTTTACATTTTTTCTCTTTAGTTCTTTTTTCTCTCTTACAATATTTCCCTTTCTTTATTGTTCTCTCTTTCTCTTGTTTTCTTGTATCTTCTTACTCTCTTTCCTTGTTTAGCACTTTTTCTTTTTCTCTTTTTTTCTATAGTTTTTCTTTCTTTTCAAGGTTTTTCTTATTCTTTCCTCTTCTCTTTCTCTACTTCTCTCTCTCTCTTTCTGTCTCTTTCTTTCATTCTCTTTTTTCAGCGTTTCCCTCTCTTTCTCTTTTTCACTTTCACTAGTTATCTTTTTTCTTGTTCTTTCTTTTTTCTCTTTTTTTCTCTCTCGTTTTCTCTTTTTTATTTCTCTTTCTCGCTATCTTTGGCTTTCTGTCTCTCTTTGTCTGTCTCCCTTTGCCTGTCTGTCTCTGTCCGTCCGTCTGTCTGTTTGCCTCTGTCTGTCTGTCTATCTGTCTGTCTGTCTCTGTCTGTCTGTATGTCTGTCTGTCTGTCTGTCTGTATCTGTCTGTCTCTCTGTCTGTCTATTTGTCTCTCTCTGTCCCTCTGTCTGCCAATTTGTCTGACTGTCTCTGTCTGTCTGTCTCTGTCTGTCTCTTTACTGTTTGTCTGTCTGTCTGTTTGCCTCTGTCTATCTGTCTCTCTATCCATCAGTCTGCCTGTCTGTCTCTGCCTGTCTGTCTGCCTGTCTACCTCTCTGCCTGCCTGCCTGTCTGTCTGTCCCTGCCTGTCTTTCTATCTGTCTGTCTGTCTGTCTCTGTCTGTCTGTCTCTGTTTGCCTGTCTCTCTCAGTCCATTTGTCTGTCTGTCTGTCTTTGTCTGTCTATCTGTCTATCTTTCTGTCTCTGTCTCTCTTTGTCTGTCTGTCTCTGTCTCTCTTTGTCTGTCTGTCTGTCTGTATCTGTCTGTTTCTGTCTGCATGTGTCTGTCTGGCTATCTGTCGCTATCTGTCTGTCTCTGTCTGTCTATCTCTGTCTGTCTGTCTCTGTCAGTCTGTCTCTGTCTGTCTCTGTTTGTCTGTCCGTCTGTTTGTCTTTGTCTCTGTCTCTGTCTGTCTGTCTCTGTCCGTCTCTCTCTGTCTGTCTCTCTGTGTGTGTGTCTTTGTTTGTCTACCTGTCTGTCTGTCTGTGTCTGTCTTTCAGTTTGTCTTTCTCTCTCTCTCTCTCTCTCTCTCTCTCTCTCTCTCTCTCTCTCTCTCTCTCTCTCTCTCTCTCTCTCTCTCTCTCTCTCTCTCTCTCTCTCTCTCTCTCTCTCTTTCTGTTTCCCTGTCTGTCTATCTGTGTCTGTCTATCTGTCTGTTTTTGTCAGCCTGTCTACCTCTGTCAGTCTGTCTCTGTCTCTCTCACTGTCTCTCTCTCTCTCTCTCTCTCTCTCTCTCTGTTTCTCTGTCTGTCTATCTGTGTCTGTCTATCTGTGTCTGTCTATCTGTCTGTCCTGGTCAGCCTGTCTACCTCTGTCAGTCTGTCTCTGTCTCTCTCACTGTCTCCCTCCTCTCTCTCTCTCTCTCTCTCTCTCTCTCTCTCTCTCTCTCTCTCTCTCTCTCTCTCTCTCTCTGTTTTCTGTCTGTCTGTCTGTCTGTCTGTCTGTGCTTGTCTGTCTGTCTCTGTCTGTCAGTCTGTCTCTGTCATTCCCTCTCACTGTCTCTCCCTTTCTCTCATTCTCTCTGTCTGTATATCTTTGTGTGTCTGTCTATCTGTGTCTGTCTGTCTATGTTTGTCTGTCTGTTAGTCTGCCTCTGTCTGTCAGTCTGTCTCTGTCTCTTTAACTGTCTCTCTGTCTCCGTCTCTCTAACTGTCTCCCTGTCTCTGTCTCTCTGTCTGTCTGTCTGTCTCTCTCTCTGTCTCTTTCTGTCTCTATCTGTCTCTGCTTCTGACTGTCTATTTCTGTCTCTCTGTCTGTTTGTCTATCTCTGCCTGTCTCTATCTGTTTGTCTCTGCCTGTCAATCTGTCTGTCTGCCTCGTCTGTCTGTCTGTCTCTATATCCCTGTCTATCTGTCTCTGTCTCTCTGTCTCTCTGCCCGTTTGCCTGTCTATCTCTCTGCCTGTCTGTTTATCTGTCTGTCTGTCTGTCCAGCGCTCTCTGTCTCTGTCTGTCTCTCTCTCTGCCTCTGTCTGTCTCTGTCTCTGTCTGTCTCTGTCTGTCTCTGTTTCTGTCTCTGTCTCTGCCTCTGCCTCTGTCGTCTCTGTCTTTCTCTCTGTCTCTCTATATTTCTCTCTGTCTGTCTCTGTCTCCCTGTCTCTCTGTTTCTGTTTTTCTGTCTCTGTCTCTCTCTATACCTCTCTCTATCTCTCTCTGTCTGTCTCTGTCTCCCTGTCTCTCTCTCTCTTTCTCTCTGTCTCTCTCTCTCTCTCTCTCTTTCTCTCTCACTTTGTTTCTCCCCTTCTTGTTTTGACACGTTTGCCTTTGATCTTGCATTTCTCAGTCCTGTCCAGCTGTGCTCACAGCGACGGTGAACGCTCTCTGGAAGATAATTTTTTTTTTTTTTTTTTTTTTTTTTTTCCAAAATATCAAGCCTATGGTATCATGTTCCTTAATAAGACTTAGTACAGAGCCTCTCGCGTCAGCGACTATCCACTCTTAGGGTCAGTGGGAAGACTCTTTGTATCCTATCCGAACGCGTTTGTGAGTGGAGATGTACAGCTGCACAGAAAACTATCGTTAGTAAATCACGCTAATCATTTTGACACAAAACAACGAAACTATTTGAGACAAGTTGAAGTCTCCATCGGAAATAAGATTATCATGTCATAGTGAATCCATATGAACTCCGGAACTATTATTCGATTCATATTCATTCAGAAGGAATTCGAACAATTCGAACCCCAGAAATACCAACCCTTCGGTATCATAAGATTATGTTCATTAGCGAATGTTTCGACACCCCTACTAACGATAGTTTTCTGTGTAGCTGTACATTAAACAGAACATTCACTCTTTGTGGGGTACTCAACGCTCATGTAAACAGGCACAGGCATACACAGATATACGTGCACATACCCGTACACACATATGTATATATATGTGTATATTTACTTACACATATACATACACAACCACATACACATACACAGATGCATATACACATATACACATACACAAACACATACACTTACACATACACATACACATACACATACACATACACATACACATACATACGTACACATACACATACGTACACATACACATACACATACACATACACATACACATACACATACACATACACATACACATACACATACACTTACATATGCACATACACATACACATACACTTACATATGCACATACACACCCACACATCCACATACACATACACATACATATAATTCTCCCCTTCTCTCCCCCATCTCCCTCCTTTCTCCCTCATCTCTCCCTCCAACACCAAATGCTTCTCCCCTCCTCCTCTTCCCACTCTCCTCTCCTCCTAACGCCAAATACTTCTCTCCCTCCTCTTCTCCCCCTCTCTCTCCTTCTCTCTTCCTATCCTCTCCTCCCAACACCAAATACTTCTCCCCTCCTCCTCTTCCCCCTCACCTCTCACCCCAAACACCAAATACTTCTCTCCTCCTCCTCTCCCCTTCTGCCTCCTCCACTCCTCTTCTCCTCCCAAAACCAAATAATTTTCTCTCCCTCCTCCTCTTCCCCCCTCTCCTCTCCTCCCATCACCAAATGCTGCTCCTCGTCCTCCTCTCCCTTCTTCTCTCCCTCTCCTTCTCTCCTCTCCTTCCAAAACCAAATACTTCTCTCCCTCCTCCTCTCCACCCTCTCCTCTCCTCCAACACGAAATACTTCTCCCTCCTCCTCCTCTCCCCCTTTCCCCCTCTCCATTCCTCTCAATACCAAATGATTCTCTCCCTCCTCCTCTCCCTCTCTCCTCTCCTGTCAATACCAAATACTTCTTCCCTCCTCCTTTTCCACCTCTCCACTCCTCCTAACACCAAATACTGACCACTCTCCTCCTCTCCCCCTCTCCCTCCTCCTCTCCCTCTCTCCCCTCCCCCTCTCCCTCCTCCTCTCCCCCTCTCCCTCCTCCTCTCCTCTATTCCTCTCCTCTCAATACCAAATGCTTCTCTCCCTCCTCCTCTTCCCCCTCTCCTCTCCTGCCAACACCAGATACTTCTCCCCTTCCTCCTCTTCCTCCTCACCTCTCCTCCCAACACCAAATACTTCTCCTCCTCCTCGTCTTCCCCCTCTCCCCTCCTCCTAACACCAAATACTTCTCCTCTTCCTCCTCATCACCCTCTCCTCTCCTCCCAACACCAAATGCTTCTCTGCCTTCCTCCTCTCCTCCCTCTCCCTTCTCCTCTCCTCCTCTCCTCCTCTCCTCCTCTCCTCTCCTCTCCTCTCCTCTCCTCTCCTTTCCTCTCCTCTCCTCCTCTCCTCCTCTCCTCTTCTCCTCTCCTCTCCTCCCCTTCCCTCCCAACACCAGATACTTCTCCTCCTCCTCGTCTTCCCCCTCTCCCCTCCTCCTAACACCAAATACTTCTCCTCTTCCTCCCAACACCAAATGCTTCTCCGCCTTCCTACTCTCCTCCTTCTCCCTTCTCCTCTCCTCCTCTCCTCTCCTCTCCTCTCCTCTCCTCCTCTCCTCCTCTCCTCCTCTCCTCTTCTCCTCTCCTCTCCTCCCCTCCCCTCCCCTCCCAACACCAGATACTTCTCTCCTCTCTCCTCCTCCTCCTCCACCACAACAGGCTTTTTCATCTTAATGCCTTTATGGATTTTCTTTATATCCTCTTGTAGCGTCATCGGAAGCCTGCTGGTCTCGCATTCGCTTAGTTGTGGGTTCGAGTCCCTCACTCCTACACAGCAGTGACTGTTCCTTACCCCAATAGTGCCCAAAGCGCATGCATAGGGCAGAGGTGACGGCTTCGGCCGCAGCTGCTCAGCGCCTCCTGGCGTGAGCTCCTCACCACCTCAACGCTAAATGATTTCTTCTCCCTCTTTCTCCAACATTGCAGGCGATTGACGTCTGGGTCGGAGTGTGCATGATTATGGTCTTCGGGGCTCTTCTTCAGTTCACTCTCGTCAACTGGTTGGCCAACAAGAAGTACACGGCGATAGCAGCTCCCATGACGGTGCTCAAACAGGTCAGGTTTTTTTTTTTTTTTTTTTTTTTCCCCTCTGTCTCTTTGTTACTCTCTCTGTCTCTCTCGCTTTCTATCTGTCTTTCGCTTTTTTTTATCTGTCTCTACGTTACTTTCTGTCTCTCTCACTTTAGGCTATCTGTCTTTCGCTTTATCTCTGTCTATATATTACTCTTTGTCTCTCTCGCCTTCTCTGTCTTTCTTTTTTTACTTTTCTCTGTCGCTCTCTCTTTGTCTCTGTATATATATATTTTTTTTATTTCTCTGTCTCTATATTCCTCTCTTTCTCCCTCGCTTACTTTCTGTCTCTATGCTGCTCTGTCTTAATAACTTTGTCATATTTTCTTTCGATTTCTTTCCGTCTCTCTCCCCTTCTCTCTGTCACTCCGTCTCTCTTTGAGTTAAGTTGAGCAGTGAGATCGACGAAAAAGATCTTTCGAAGAAGATTTTATTATTAACTAAAATTATGACCACATGTCTTTTGCTCCAAGATCATCATCAGCTTGAACAGAATTGACTACCTTAAAAAAAAAAAAAAAAAAAAAAAAAAAAAAAAAAAAAATATATATATATATATATATATATATATATACATATATATATATATATATGTATATATATATGTATATATGTATATATATATATCATTTCATTATCTTCGACCGCCCCCATCCATCACCCCTTCAGATTGCATCCGTCCTTTACCTGAATAGAATCACCTGGAACTTTCCAGAGCAAAATATTTAAAGGTTGCTACACAACAAAAATATCTATTAAAACCATTATTCTTATTTCTTTTAGAAATTACATAGACCCAGTGGAATGTTATGGTGTTTTAATGTTTCACAGTCCTCATCAAAGAATGGAAACACTAACCAATATTCCATTAAATGTAGTATGTGGAATCTCTTGGATTTTGAACCAAAAATAACCAACATTTACGTTGATGGTGTAATTGGATGCGTACTGGTCTCGCATTCACTTAGTTATAGGTTCGAGTCCCGCACTCCTCTCCAATTCCCAGAACTGACTGATTGTTAACTGCCCGGACAGCCTCGAAAGCGCATGATAGGGCAAGGGTGACGGCTTCGGCCGCAGCTATTCAGCGCCTCCTGGCGTAGGCTCCTCACCACCACCACCGCTCGATGATAAGAATCGTAGATAATTTTCATATTTATTGCGGTTAAATGACGAAGGACGCTAACCAGAATGAAATATATATTTACTAAAGGGATCTCAGGTCGATATTTTTAAAACCTACTTTCGCCAACAATGGCGAATGCCTTGCACTATTATCATTTATCATTATTTCACAATTATCATTCATCATTATATCCTCTGGTTATAATTATGAAAATTACCGGGAGACGTCGTGCTCTCAAATATCTATAGGTTTCTATGGACGCTTTCACATGTAATGACCACAACCACGTGTGAAGGCGTCCATAGACACCCATGGTTATTTGAGAGCACGACGTCGTGTCGTGGACGGCGCACGGCGAAAAGTCGATACGTGTGAAACGAACCTTAAGGATAACTAGAGAGTCAATTAAATTTGTACTTTTTAATGGTAGGAGTCGTGGGTTCTCGAACCTTCATGACTAAGATCAGACTCTTTGAGCATATTAAAGACGTCTTGGTTTCTCGACAAGACTTCAACATTTGAGTTCGATTCTATTTAGCGATTTTGAGTTCCCCACAAGAGGGTGTATATTTTTTTCTTGTTTTCTTTTAGTCCGAATTTTCAGTTAGATTTTTTCTTTCGTTTCTTTATTCATTGATTTGTTCATATATATATATATATATATATATATATATATTTATATATATATATATATGTATGTATATAAATATAGATGTATATATATATATATATATATATATATATGTATACATGTATATATATCTTTTATTATTATTGGGAGATAGGGTGGATGAAAGAGTATTAGGATGGTTTGGACACATGGAAAGAATGAGTGAAGAAAGACTAGTAAAGGAGGTATGGAAGGCAGATGTGGAGGGAGTGAACATGAGGGGACGTCCTAGGATGAGATGGATGGATGGGGTGAAGAGGGCTTTGGGGAAGAGGGGAATGTCGGTTGAGGAAGGACGGGAGAGGACAGAAGACAGGGGTGAATGGAGAATGGTTGTATATGGAAAATGTTGTGATGCATGAGGTGGATTGGACGGGGGAATGGGGGTGAGGTAGTGTGTGTGAGCAAAAATTTTTGACGCAGCCCGAAGGGATTTCTCCCCGTCCTCTCCTTTATATGGGGGGGCGGAGAGGGGGGGTCGCCGATTTAATGAAGCGGCCTTGCTGTGGATGTGCTGTGTCCTGCGACACTGCTTCTGACCCAGAGCAGTGGACAGGGTGCAGGGATGACCCGTCATCTAGGAGGTGCTAAGATGGGAGGGAGGGTGGAGGGGTGTGGAGTGTTTTCGGGGATGAAATGGGTGGGAATGTTTTTGTGCCTTGTCCTTTTTGGCTACCCCCCTGGTAAGGGGAAAAAAAAGCCTTGGTATATGTATGTATGTATGTATTGTTATTACGAAGTTTACTTACCTACAGGAGGCTATGATATTTTTTTATCTTGAGATTTGAGCTCGAAAAATTTGTTTCTTTTTTCTTTTGTTCTGGTGGGGTCGAAGTCGAACCTGAAGAATTTTGAGTTCTTCTCGAAAAATTTGAAAATGCGGATTAGGACGTGACCGGCGCGAATGAGGTCACTTGGGTAAGAGGAGCAAGGAACCGAAGAGAATACCAAGTAGTTCGAGAAAAAAAGATGAAAACAAAGGAAAAAAGTGAAGGAGGAAGAAAAAAAGAAAGAACTAAATAAAAAAACAAAAACAAAGAAAGAGAAAACAATAGTAAGAAAAAAGAAAAGAAAATAAATAAAAGAAAGACGAAAGAAAAGGAATGAGGGAAGAAAGGGATTATAAATAAAAAAATAAGTCAAAAATATATAGAAGGATTGCATTATAAAACAGAAAAGATGAAGCTATACATAATAGAATAAAAAAAAAGAAAAAGTAAAGTTATTGTTGTACTCGTGTAAATTTAATGATATTGTTTCACGTTAGTGCAATGAGGTGGAGATGAGATCGAGTAAAAACGAGGAGCGCGGGAAGAGGAAGAGGAGGAGAACCGTAATAAGAGAAAGATGACAAAGAAGAAGAAGAGGAGGAGGGAGAAGGAGGAGGAGGAGGAGGAGGAGGAAAATCATAGTAAGAGAAAGATGGCTAGGAGGAGAAGCACAGCAATAGAAGGAAGAATAGGAAGAGGAAGAATAGGAGGAGGAGTAGAAGGATGAGGAAAAGGGGAGTAGAAGAAAGAGGAACAGGAGTAGGAAGAGTAGGAAAAAGAGGATTGGGCATCAGAGGAATATGAAAAAGAGCAATAGGAAGAGAAACAGTAGAAAGAAGAACAGAGAAAGAGTAGGAGGAAGAATAGGAGGATGAGGATGAGGAAGAGGGATCAGAAAGGAGAAAGTAGAGTAGAAGGAAGAGGAGAAGGAAGATGAGTAGGAGGAGGAGGGGGAGGAGGAAGTGAAGAGGAGGAGGGCTGGTACCAAGAGGAGGAATGATAGAGAGAAGTTGACGAAAAAAAGAAGACATAATGAAGCAGAAAAGAAAATGGGAAGAGGTCTTCACAGCTGATGCAGCAGCATCGTACCTCGTCCTATGCAGCTGGTTTGGTGTTACGACCTCCAAAGAGGATTACGGACTCACGCAATAAGCTGTGACGTGACGCTGCGTGACGTGACGTGATGTGACGTCACGTAACGTGTCATAACGTGACGTAACGGGACGTGAGGTCAGGTGACGTGACGTGAGGTCAGGTGACTTGACGTGATGTCAGGTGACGACGTAACGCGACGTGACGTGACACTAGAGGTTTTCAACCCGTTGGGATCCAACAAACACGTGACGTGATCAGAATGAGGTATTGTCATGTGACCTGACGCTGAGTGGCCTTACAGGGGCGTGACGTGACATGATGCCCACGTCATTCAGAAACGTGATGATAACGTGGCGATAGTATCGCCCCCACAGATGATATCAAGAAACTCGTTTAAGATGGATTTCACAGTCACGGATTCGTTCGTACGCATACTAAGCAAACGCGTTATGGAAGATTGGTAGCACTGGGCTTTCGTAATCGTGAGAGCCATCCTCAGTGACCAAGAAAATAATCTTCAGTCTGGCACCTGCTCTTGGGTCTTTCCCGCAGGCACATTTAGATGGCCCGTTTGTGTTCTTCTGCTCTGGTAGACAGTTTCTTCTGTGTTTCTCCTGTCATCTGCATCATGATCCAAACAGCGAATGCGCTACACTACACCCGCCTGCTGAGTGAGTGCTTCCGTGTCCTTGACCCTGGTGAGGTTGTGATGCAAAGTGTTGTGTGGCTTGTGTGCTACCTGTATGTTCTGGTTTCGGAGTACCCTGGCCGTTACCTCTTTAGACGGAAAGATGCAGCTTAAGCACTTTACAAACACATCAGCGAACAACAACACAACATAGACTGGGAAGGAGCGAAAATGATACACAGAGACAACTCGAAGAAAAGAAAATTATTCCTATAAGCGTGGACGACAAAAGAAGTTAGCGTAAATAAGTGCATAGATTTAAACCTAATCTACCTGGGCACAAGGAACACGATGACCGACTCAATGTAATATGTAATAAGTATTAACAAATTGAGTGAGAGAATACAAACTGCACAAAAATCACAAACCTGTGTGTTTATGAGGTTGAGTTTACAGTGTGTATGGACGTGACTGAATTTATTTTCTTTTTCGTGTAAGTGTATATTTAATCTGATTTTCACTTCGGATTTATGAATGTAAATAGAAAAAAATTAAGCAGTTGTCTGTGCATGGTTATGATCAATTGTCTGACATGAATGAACATAAAGCGTATATATGTATAAAAGTTTGAGTTGATCTTGTGTGTTGACGTGGTAGGATTTTTTTCGTTCTGCTATCGTATGTGTATTTATTGTCTTTATTCTTGTATTTAATTTTTATCTAATTTTATATATTTAACTTTATTTCTTTGTAAATTTAAGAATGTATGTGAAGACTATTATGAACAGTTGTCTGTGCAAGGTTGTGACCAGTTGTTTGGTACTCGCTGCCATGAATTGTATCTTTTAGTTGTCGTACAAATGTATATCTTATTTATATTGTTTTCTTGAATTTATTATTTCTTTATGAATTTTAAGAATATTTGTGAGATCCATTGTGTAAAATTGTGTATGTAAAGTTGTAACCAGGTGTCTGGTTCTCGTAGCTACTGGAGGAGGAGGGGGAGCGGACTACCTCTCCCAGCTCCAAATAATGCCAATATAACATGCTCTTTGGTTACTGTACCCCATCACGGTCCTATGACTAGGACC
Organism: Oratosquilla oratoria; assembly: GCF_046742065.1. Taxonomy (NCBI): domain Eukaryota; kingdom Metazoa; phylum Arthropoda; class Malacostraca; order Stomatopoda; family Squillidae; genus Oratosquilla; species Oratosquilla oratoria. The sequence continues at coordinate 22,428,385 of NC_134810.1, read as the reverse complement.
AAAACGTCGGGCATTA
>NC_134810.1:22405869-22420869 GCF_046742065.1 Oratosquilla oratoria | reverse complement strand
ACATAAGTAAATATCTATCTATCTATTTATCTATCTATCTATCTATCTATCTATATCTATCTATCTATCTATCTATCTATCTATCTATCTATCTATCTATCTATCTATATATATATATATATATATATATATATATATATATATTGGTGTATTTAGGTAGCAGGTTATCATGCAGACAGTTTTGATTGAAGTTCACAGCAGCTTCTGCGTTCACGATTTTTTTGCTGAGTAGTTCATCTCTGACGATGGAAGGGTGAGCAATGGGTAGCTCCCATAAAAGTTGTCCGAAAGACATAGAAAGTTCTTGTAGACGAAGAACACTTTATCATAACAAGCTTTCGAGCTACATAGGTCATCTTCAGGTTCTGGTACAGGCAAAGAAGGGAACAGTTTATATACGGAACTAAGGTACAGAATGGGAGAAAAGGAGGAACGTGATTGGTCGAGGCTGGCCAATAGGTATCTAGACATTGACCTGGGATCCCGTTTGCGAACCTGCCTGAGCCATACGCCGTTCGTCTTCTTCTCTAACAATTTTATAACTGTTGTGAAAGTTTCTGAGACTAGGAATTATGTACATATCGGTGATTTGAGAGTTTAGAGAAGGATTTTTGTTATTTATATAAAGGGCTTCCAATATACATAGACGGGAGTAATCTCTTTCGGTATGCAGGATGGAAGTTCCTTCGATTAGCATTTCTCTAGTTAGACTAACCCCGTGAACCTCTTCTGAGTGCCACTTCGGAGCTCCGTTTGACAGGTGGAGTGTAAGGCGCCTGGAGAGCTTCGTAGTGGTTCTTCCAATGTACGTAGAGGGCAGGTCTGCACAGTTCCCTGAAAAGCATTTATATTCATACACTAGATGGCTACGTTGAAGCTCTGGGATGTCAGTTTTGGGGCTGTTTTTTAGAAGGTGATGTGTTTTCTTGTTTTTGTAGAAGATTGTGAGGTTCAGTCTGTCGTCCTTGTTGGTGGTTTCTACATATTTGGAAATTATATTCTTAAGAGCTCTTTCATCTTGTTTTTATTGGCTGTTCATGCATGCACGGTAGTACAGACGGAAATGGTGTCCTGTAGGTGTTGCGGTATTTTCTTGTTTGTTGTGCCAACTGTCAAGCTGGATGTTGATGGCTTTGGAGACTTCTGTGTTAGAATATCCATTATTCACGAGGACCTGGGTGGCTCGTTCTAATTCCTCATGGACGGTCTGCCAACTACTGCAATGTGAGAGTGCTCTCCTCACATACGCGGAGATTGTGGCGCGTTTGTACCTGTCAGGGCACTCACTCCGTCCCTTCTTTGCCTGTACCAGAACCTGAAGATGACCTATGTAGGTCGAAAGCTTGTTATAAAAAAGTGTTCTTCGTCTACAAGAACTTTCTATGTCTTTCGGGCAACTTTTATGGGAGCTACCCATTACTCACCCTTCCATCGTCAGAGATGTAGAACTACTCAGCAAAAAAGTCGTGAACGTAGACGCTACTGTGAACTTAAAAAAAAAAAAAAAAAAAAAAAAAATTATATATATATATATACAGTATATATATACATATATATATATACATATATACATATATATATGTATATGTATATATATACATATATATATATATTATATATATATGCATATACATATGTATATATATATATATATATATATATACATAAATATATATATATATATATATATATATATATATATATAAATGAAATTAATTTTTGGGTTATGATGTACTTGATAATAACTAGATGCGGTGACACGTTAGAAAACAGTGGATATAAGGAAAGAAAATATTGTCCCAGTCGACTAAAAAGAAAGAAAAGAAAAGGGTGGGGGGACTAAGGCTTTTCAGAAAATATTGCCTTAGTGGTAAATTTTTAAAATTACGGACTTTTTATATAGAAAAAAGAACAGTGTAACAGATTCAACAAATTATTGAGAAATGGACTACTAAGTAAGCGGCATGGCAACTCACTTTACCCGAAACCAAGAGTTCAATTATGTTATTTTTGCATTTTATGCAATCGCATCAACAGTAAGCTTATTTCATTTCTCTTCGACAAACTTTGGTAAGTTGTTTACTACTCTCAGGTGCGGTCAAATCAACCTGGTACAGTTTGGTATGGAATAGCGCGCGTGTGTATTTTTCAAATTAAATAACTATGGTAACAATTAAATATACACGTTTGGGTTACTCATGCGGATCGAGTTGCCAAGTATCGCTAACAAGCCGTTCGACTCTGCAAGGTAATATATCAGGTTTATTTGTCCGCAGCTGTACACTCTTGTATTTCTAACACTCTTTTTTTTTTCTTAAGCTTTGCATTTAGCATGGGAGTGATTCCCACTCTAATGCCCATTCCCTTGAAAGCGTAGTATTAGTATTGGCATTACCATTGTCATTGTCACTGTTATTGTCAGTGTCATTGTCATTCACTGTCATTGTCGTAGTCGTTGTCATCGTCGTTGATGTCGTTGTCATTGCCATTGTCGTTGTTATTGTCGTTGTCATTGTCATTGTCATTGTCATTGTCATCGTCATGGTCACTGTCATCGAAGTTTTCGTTGTCATTGACATTGTCATTGTCAATGTCAATATTGTTGTCATTGTTATTGCTGTTGTCATTGTTATTGTCCTTTTCATTGTCATTGTCTTTGTAGATGTCATTGTCATCGTCATCGTCATCGTAATTGTCATTGTCATTGTCATTAACGCTTTCACTGTCATTGTCATTATAAGTTTTATTGTCATTGTCATCGTCTTCCCTATTTTATTGTCATTCTCACTGTCATTGTTACTGTCATTACCATTGTAATTATCATTATCATTGTCATTGTCAAAGTTAGCATTCTAGCTTTCAAAATATGCACACAAAAATTGAAGAGTTTAATTCAAAACTAGCCACAAGCCCGTTAAGTCCAACTTTCCATTGTTAAATGTTGTAACTGAGTTAAGGGGAGCCTGAAGCAGCTGGTGGCGGAGTTTGGGAAGGTATGTGAGAGAAGAAAGCTAAAAGTAAATGTGGGCAAAAATGAGGTGATGAGATGTACAAAGGGCAAGGCTGGCAGCGAGTTGGAGGTAAGTCTTAAAGGAGAGAGGCTGGGGGAAATGAAGATATTTAAGTATTTAGGGTCACATGTGGCAGGGAATGGAGGGGTTGGGGTGAAGGTAAATTATAGAGTAAGGGAAGCAAGCAAATATCTGGGGGAAGATTATTATTATGAAACATCGAGACCTGGGCATGGATGCAAAGAGAAGGTTGTATGAAAGGTTGATTGTTCCTACGACACTATCGAGCAAAGACTTGAAATATAAGAGTCAGAAAGGAGAAATTAAATTGTATTTAAGATGAAGTGTTTAAGAAGTATAGAGGGAGTTGTAAAGATGGATAGTGTGAGAAATGTGGTGAGGCCGAGAGCGGCGATGGAAAGGGAGGCGTCAGGTAGAACTGATGAAAGAATACTGGGGTGGTTTGGGCACATGGAAAGAATGGGCGAAGGAAGAAGAACGAAAAAGAGTGTGCAAGGCGGAAATGGATGGAGTGAACTTGAGGGGAAGACCGAGAATGAGATAGAAATAGAAAAATCCCACAGTGATAAAACACAGGTAGCAGTTCAAGGGTTTGAGGATGGTTGCCAGTCTCTATGGGGCTGAGGGTTACCAGTCCAGTCCAAATCGAGACAACAATTCTCACCATATTCATCATAATCTTTATCATCAATTTCTTATCACTACATTACCTTATCATTAATATTATCATAATTGTGTCCTTACTAGTAGCCATTATTACTGTTATTACTATCATTACCGTTATTGTTACTACCCTTATCATTAATATTACTAGCATTACCGTTATGGTTACTTTTATTAGTTAAAAATTTTCACAGTATTTTGTTTTGCTAACATCTTGTAGATATCTAACGCTTTTGAACATTAGTGTATCTATTGATGTTCATTTGAACAAACATATTATTTGTTTTCTTGCATGCGGAGACTACTGGATTTATTTTACAACATTTCATTAACACGCTGCTTGGTTGTGGTATCTGGCAACGCTCCTCCTCCTCCTCCTCCTACTCCTCCTCCTCCAGTTGGACTTCCTCAATTGTCTCCCCAACCGAAACAAGACATCGGAAACACCCTCACCTACCGACAAACAGGTCAGTAGCTTCTTCAGTCAAGAACTTATTTTTATTTTTTATATCTATTTTCTATTTTTTCTTCGGCTCGGGTCCGGTCCGGTCGGTAGTCTGCGATCTCAGAGCTGTAAGGAAAATGGATTTTACATATCTATTTAATCTATTCTATTTTATTATTACGAGCAACGGGATGCACCCGACTCCGCTTCGCGGGAGCTCGGCCCTTCGAGCGAGCTCGCCTCTCTCATAAGCGCCTTCAGCCAATCAGTCGTCTCCGTTGCCGTGACGTCACCGCTCTCGGCCAATCAGTCGCCTCTGTCGCCGTGACGTCACCACTCAGCCAATCAGGGGCCGGAGGGGACGTGTCCCCTTGAGGGATATCCGGTTTCCGGTCCGATTTAGATCGATATCGACAGGAATTCTTTTATTAGTACGAGCAACGGGCTGCGCCCAACCCCTACGGGCTGATTGCGTTTCATATCAAAATAATAGGATCTGAAATCCTCATTAGCGCTAAACCAACCACTTTTGGATATAAACGATCTGTATCCAGCCCAGTAGTGAGACACAAATAGCTTCTCTTCTTCAGGGTCTATACCTCCATCGTAATCATTAAGATCCTCAAGACTCAGCTGTTGAGCTGGATTGTTCTTAAACTCCTACTGTAGGCGCTTAATTTTTCTAAAGAACAACAAAATACTCCTCTTGATTTCTGACGCCTCATTAACTTTCTTCTTGCCGAAAAGAGACAAAGAGGATATGTACTTCTCAGGGAATTCCCTTCTGTGAATGTTAACTCCTATTTTAACTCTTATTCTTCCTCACATCACTTAGGGAATATTTCCCTTTGCTATCCAATTACAAATATGGCGTTGCCTGTGTTTGTCTTGCGTGGTACCGGCTATGGTGTTCGACAACCTTGCAGAGACACACCGAGACAAATCACACAACCGGGCCGGAGGAGACGTGTCCTTTTGAGGAATTTCCGGTTTCCGGTTCGATAACAGGAATTCTTTTATTAGTGCCAGGGGCTCCGCTGAGGGCTTCCAAAGGGGTTCCACATGGGCTCCCCAGGAGTTTCCAGAGTGCACCCCAGAGGCTCCGCAAGTGCTCCCCTTGAAGTTCCAGTGGTTTACTAATGGGCACCTCAGGAGTTCCTAGAGGGTTCCACAGGGAATCCCCATAGGGATTCTCAGAGGTTCCCTAGTGACTATCCAAGGGCTTGGGTCCCAAAGGGCTCTCCGGGTGTTTCCAGAGGCTTCCCCGGGGGTTTGCGGACGTCTCACTCTCAGCCAATCAGTCGTCTCCGTTGCCGTGACGTCACCGCTCTTGGCCAATCAGTCGTCTCCGTTTCCGTGGCGTCACCACTCTCTTAGCCAATCAGGGGCCTGCGTTTATCCTTAGAGATGTTACCATGTTACTGGGCCAACTATACCCCGCGATGTCCTTTTTTCGGGGGAACCGCCGTTCCGACCATTTCGAAAATATATATTTTTAAGTACATAGATACGAGCAACGGGCTGCGCCCGACACCACCATGCGGGGCCTCGGCCCTTCAGGCGAGCTCGCTTCGTTCAAAGGCGCCTTCGGCGCCCAGCCCTATGTGGGTTCGCGGACGTCCCGCTCTCAGTCAGTCGGTCGTCTCCGTTACCCTAACGTCACCGCTCTCGGCCAATCAATCGTTTCCGTTGCCGTAACGTCACCACTCTTTCAACTAACCAGGGACCGGAGGGGACGTGTTCCCTTGAGTCACTTCCGGCGGAAACGGGCAGATATGACCTTTTTTTTTTATTGGTATTATATTATTTTTCTTTCTCGATTAATACCAAGAGTGATCTTGGTCAGGCAAATATTTGTAGTCGAAACTTTTCGCGGTGGTCAAAATGGCCCGATATTTTGGTCGAAATAGTCCGCAGTTTCGGTCGAAAGGGCTCGCGATCTAGGTCGAAATAGTCCGCGATCTAGGTCGAAATGGCCCGAGATCTGGATCGAAATGGCTCGCGATTTCAAAGTGGCCCCGAATTTGGAACGAAATAGTCTGGGATCTATGTTGAAATGGCTCGAGATCTCGATTAGAATAGCCTGCGATCTCAATCAAACTGGCCCGTATTTTCAACCAAAATAGCCCGCGGTCTCAATCAAAATGTCCTGCGATCCAAGTCGAAATGGCCCGGGACCTCAACCTAAATGGCCCGGGATTTTGGTCGAAGTGGCCCGCGATGTAGGTCGAAATGCCCGCGATCTCGACCAAAATAACCCGTGATTTTGATCGCAATGGAGCTCATTTTTGGTTAAGAGAGAACCGTGATCATGAAGTGGCTCGCGATTTCGACCGGAAAGGCCCGCGACTTCGAAATGGCCTTTGATGTCGTTCGAAATGACTCACGACTTAGATCGAGGTGAGTTGATAACTTGACCCAATATGACCTAATTTCCCTTCCAAACTAAGCAAAATAGTTTAGAGTTAGCTAGAAAATTCTTTAAAGGAACCATATTTGGTTATTGTTGTTGATATTTACATTATTATAGTTTTTATTTATCAATTTATTATTATGATTTTTTTTCGCATCCGACCTAGATATGGACCAAAAGGTCTCCTGTCGGCATGCTCCGCCTTTGTAATCCTTTGTAAATAGTAATCTGAAAAATACACCATCCTATGAACCAGCAGAGCTTGTAGACTATGCCACGCTTTCAGTAACAAACCTCATGTTATGGCAACATCGTCATAACTTCACCTAATTGGCTATTGAATTCGAACACGTTGACCTTATGTTGCCATCGTTATGCCACATGATCACCTGAAGATGATGTAAATACGAAACGTTTGAGTGATAAACAGGCCTCTCTGGTATTGAAGCCATCGCTTCCATAATCATACACTAGATAACCCTTTTCAACATTTGTGAAAATTTCTTAAAGAGCTCAAATTCAAGTCCCATTTCGGTCAACCAGAGTAACTTTCGTGATAAAAAAAAGTACATAAAATAAGATAGAAAAAATCCAACACTGATAGGGATCTTGACTTACTAAAGACTTGTGTCTTAGATGTTTCAGTATTACAAGGTATTCAGCGTGGCATGGGGCAGAGGGCATTAACGAAAGACATCAGGATACATCTCGGAATACGGAACTGAAGGTAGTTTGCATATATATATATATATATGCAGAAGAAATCACTTGAACGCGTGATACTAGTATGCAGACAAACCACTGGGAAAATGAAAGAGATGAGACCGAGCGCTTTCGTCTATTCAGACGAAAATGTCTGAATAGACGAAAGCGCTCGGTCTCATCTCTTTCATTTTCCCAGTGGTTTGTCTGCATATATATATATATATATATATAAATATATATATATAAATATAAAAATATATATATTTAAATAAATAATTATATATATATGTGTGTGTGTATATACATAAATATATATATATATATATATATATATATATATATAAAGAGAAAACGAGGTCAACTTAAGTTTGTGGCACACCTCATAGATTTCATTCTGGCTAGCGTAAACGATTTTAATTTTGGTAGATGTCCCCCCATCCCTGAACCCGCTTTTGTAGAACAATTGCAAATGTAATCGTTGAAATGTAAGTTAAAAGAAATCTGATGGTTCATTAATGAATAAAACAGTCTGCATCTCGTGTAAACTAAAATAATTTTACTTAAAAAAAGAAAAAAGTTGTAATGAACCTTAAGAATTCCCAGTCTGAGGAAGGTATATTTAGGAAAAAAAAAAGTCTTTATAGTGGCCGTTTACGGCTCGTTAAGTGAGCGTGTTTACTCAAACCCGCTTCGCACTCGGTCGAATCTCGTCCATTGTTTGTTCGTTTGAGTAGAAATGGTTTCGGATACAATCTTTCACTTGTCAGACATCCAATTTTTTTTTTTTTTTTTTTTTTTTTTTTAGTGAGAATAGACAAAAAGGTTAAATAAGGTTTTGACACTAACCACGGGATGAGGAAAAATGAGACTTGAAAAAGTTAACTAATGGAAATGGACTAAAAACTCTGATTATGAAATTTTCCTAATTGAACGAAATAATCTGATGCTGGTCGAATTAATCTGGTACTGAGCAAATAATCTGGGACTGAGTGAAATATTCTGGGACTGAGCAAATTAATCTGGGACAGAGCAAAATAATCTGGTACTGAACAAAATAATGTAACCGAGAAAAAAAAAAACTGGTACTAAACGAAACAATCTGATGCTGAACGAAACAATCATGTCCTGCACGAAATAATCTGGAACCTGACGAAATATTCTGGAACCGAACGAAATGATCTGGGGTTGAATTATATAATCTGGGGTTGAACGAAGTAATCTGGGACCAAACGAAATAATCTGGTACTGAATGAAATTATATGGAACTGAACTAAATAATATGGGACCGAACGAAGTAATCTGGTACTGAACGAAATCATCTGGGACTAAACGAAGTAATCTGGGACCGAACGAAATCATCTGGGACCAAACGAAATCATCATGTATCAAACCGAATTATGCATAATTGAACAAAACTATAGTGAAAGTGGTAAACCACAACTCTACAAAAGCCTGGAATTAGCCAGAATAAAATGAACACTTTACATCACCACCTCAGCGTGAAGGTACAATGAATCCGCTGTTTACTAGATTAAACTGTAAACCCCATTATCTAGTTGAACGAGTTAACGAAGATTATCTTAACTTTGTTAATACAGAAACGTCTGAATAAAATCCTTTGATGCTAACCAGAATAAAATTTGTGGCGTCCGTCACGTTTGAAGAGCTCGAATCAGCCTGTCGATGTGCTGATTATGTAAACAAAACGTTGGTCGCCAAACGTTTATACCAGTGGTCGCCATGACGCCCTCAGAACTCTATATTGGCGCCAGCGAATGTTCACCATAGAGTTATTTATAATATCAACTTGTGTTTATTTGGAAAAACATTTGTGCATTATTCATTATTGTTATTATTACTATTATGCTTTGGCATCCGCCATTGTATTTATGAGGGAAGTGGATCTCCACTTATGCATTCTACACGTTTATGCCTAATCTTAAACGTTTATGTAGTATCTTCCCATACAAGAAAATACCTCTTGAAGCACTCAGCTTCCAAGGAAGGGTGCCACGGAAACGAATAAAATCACCTGACAACAGAAAAAAAGTGCCACCCTGTACGGAAAGGGGGGTGTTAATTAAGACAAGCTAACCCCCCACCTCCCGCCCTTCACTGCCAAGGGTGTATCACGGAGATGAATAAAATCGCCTGGAGAATACCAGAATAGAATGGAAAATGGCAACAGATACAGAAGATATTAAGAGACAGTATATTTTGGGACCTTGAGGTTCTTTAGGTCCATGCCCCTGAAATTATATAAAAATCAGGAAATCTGTATATATACGTATGTATATATATATATATATATATATATATACATATATATATACATATATATAGTAAAAGAGGTATGGAAGGCAGTGGGGTAGTATGTGTGAGTAAATTTTGACGCAGCCCGAAGGGATTTCTCCCCGTCCTCTCCTTATAAAGGGGGAAAAAGCCTTGGTATATGTATGATATATATATACATTTTATATATATATATATATATATATATATATATATATATATGATAATACATGTATACACCAAAAGGCCTCTCTCTTATATGGGAGGTAACCAGCCAAGCCATGCACCCACCCTTCACCCATCCCACACCCATTTGTTGTCCCTTTTATATCAGCTCCTTGTGGATGAAGGACCATAGCTGGCCCCCCCTCCCTGTCCACTGCCCAGATCAGGAGGAAAGCAACAAGAGACAACACCTGTACAGAAGGACCCGACAGCCGAGGCTGGTTTACTCCCACCACTTCATTCATATAGCGATCCTCCCTCCTTGTCCACTTGCGAGTAATACAGAAAAGACAAGGAGAAATCTCTTTGGGCTGCGTCAATTTATTATCCGTTCCCAACCACTCTCCACTCACACTCATATCTTGCCTTCTCCCTTCCCTGCTCAACAGACATTCCTCTTTTACCTGAGGCTCCCTTCACCCCATCCATCCATCTCATCCTCGGCCTTTCCCTCAAGTTTACTCCATCCGCTTCCACCTTCCGCACTCTTTTTGATAGTCATTCTTCACTAATCCTTTTCATATACTCAAACCATCTCGGTGTTCTTTAATCAACCCTATTTGCCAACATCCTTACAACACGCGTTCTCCGCCTCATCTCCTCATATCTCAACCTATCGATCCTCATAACCCCCACCATAATTCTTAAACACTTTATCACCAACATATTTGAATTCCTCCTGTCTGCCTCACCTCGATTTAAAAATCACAAATAAAAATTAAACGAAAAGAAGCTTTATCTGATTCATTAAATGATAAATAAATATGGTCCATTTTTTATTTCGTGATATTGATGGAAAAATTTATTGAGCTACAGGATAAAAAATGGCTAGAAAATAGGATTTTAAGACCTGAAACATGGCACTAGAGTCTTTAAAACCCGGAGTTTAAGCCCCAGTTGAAAAAAAAGAAAGAAAAGAAAAGTGAAACATCAAAGAAGGGGAAAAAATCGCCATTTGGTTGCCGGAAATGTTCGAGAAAGTTTTTCGCCTTTCAATTGGAAATAAAGAAAAAGAAAAAAGAGGCATAGGAGGAAGTCGAGTGGGTGTTGGAAGGGGAGGAGGAGGAGGAGGAGGTAGGGAGGAGGAGAAGGAGGAGGAAGGTGAGGATAAAAAGAACAGGAAGAAAAAGAAAAAAGAGGAAGATTATGAAGACAAGGAGGAAAAGGGGGAGAAGTAGGAGAAGGGTTCTAGAAGAAGAGTACGGAGAAGACGGGATGAGGAGGACGAAAAGGAAGATGATGAGGAGGAGCAGAAAGATAGGTAGACAGAAGAGGAGGAGGAGGGGGAGGAGGAGGAGGAGGAGGAGGAGAAGAAGGAAGAGTAGGAGGAGGAGGAGAAGAAGGAAGAGTAGGGGGAGGAAGAGGTGGAAAAGAGTCAGGCAGCAAGTTCCAAAGGCGAGGAAGAGACGGGTGAGAAGGAGGGGGAAGGGGAGGGAGAGGGGGATGGTAAGGGGAAGGGAGAGGGTGAGGGAGAGGGGGAGGGGAAAGAGGAGGAGGAGAGGAAGAGGAGGAGGAGGTAGTAGGTACGGGAGGCTTCGTCGGGTTAACCCCATACCATTCGAGTTAAACCTCAACTTGACCTCGTAAAATTAAGCTTAATCCAAATTGAGACAGAAACGTCTCCATTAAAAATGTACCATACTGCCAAAGGTTAAAACCTCTAATCTTTGTGGCATACTTTAGGGTTTTATTTTGGCTGAAAAAATGTGATTTTTTTTTTAAAGGTAATAAACAGGCGATCCCTGGCTTGAAGAAGGGCTTGTCAGTCGAGACCCCTGCGTTGTATGAAATCGTCTGTTGTAGTTGTTGTTGTTGTTATTGTTGTATAATTTATCCTGTCGTCTGTTCTTAGCCAGACAAAACTTTGTAAAGAACGGCACAGAATTGATGGGACTAGGACGTCGACTATTCACTAGCGATTCTATCCTTGAAGACAATTTCGCGCTAATACAGTGAGTCCTCTTCTGTTTGTGACGTTAATTGGAGAATTTACAGGGTAACGAGCCCCTGGTATATAAATAAGTACATAGATAGATAGGTAGATAGATAGATAGATAGCTAGATAGATAGATAGATAGATAGAAAGCTCGAGTTTAAAATCTGGATGGTATTTCGTTGCAGGCTTCTCACTGGCGCTTCTATCCCTAAGACTATGGAGACTCCTCTTGGAGATGTGTGGGTGGGCTAGTACGTAGGGCAAAGGTGGTCACATTTGGGAATCTTAGGTTTTTCTATAATGCAAGAATATTAGGTCGTCACTCTTGCCGAAGACCCACGGGCCCCAGGTAGCCGGCAACGGCCACTAGTGGTTCATAAGTCACTCAGTGAAGAGATTCTGTGTTATGGTGATGTTCTACTGCTGGATGGTGACCTGAACACAATAGTAGGCTCTTGAAAAGAGAAATGTTTTTACTGAGAGAACTCTACCTTCTGTCTTCGCTGTTAGCGGTTCACCAGCTGAGCACACGTACCATCTGTTACACGAAGGACTGGGTATCCCAGGATCAGATTTCTCCAGCTGGTTACGCCACACCCATGGGGGTTGAATGCTTCTCAGGTTTGGCTTCAGAGGATTCTATTCAGCTGAAGTTTCGTATACTGTTAAGGTGAGGATGAGGAAGGAAGGGAGGGGGAGAGGTAAATTGTCTGTCCCTGATATATTTTTTTTTTATACGGATGTATGTCGACATTCGACAGAAAAACCTGTGAAGTCTGCAATTGTGATGACAGCGTTAACTAAGCCGACAAAAGTATAATCGAATGACAAAAAAGGAGAGATACAAAAATGTTTTCTAACAAATTGAGGGGTCAAACGTTTCGTGATTTTTTTTTATTTTTTTGGGGGGGACGCTACGCCAGAGGACGGAAGGAAACATATGACTCCTTTTCCTCCTCCTCCTCCTCCTCCTCCTCCTCCTCCTCCTCCTCCTCCTCCTCCTCCTCCTCCTCTTCCTCCTCTTCCTGTTATTCTTACTCCTACTATTTCTCATCTTCCTCCTCCTTCTACCCTTGATCTATTTCTTCTTCCTCCTCCTCTTTCTACTCCTCTTCCTGCTTTTCCTCCTCTTCTTTCCCATCCGTCTCCTACTCTTACTATTCCTCTTCTTCTTCTTCTTCCTCCTCCTACTTTTACTCTTCATCTTCTTCCTCATCCTACTCTTCCTCTTCCTATTCCTATTCTTCTTCCTCCTCTTCATTCCACATTTCCTTCTAAAATTCCCCCTCTTCTTCCTCCTCCTCCTCCTCCTCCTTTTCTGTCTACACCTCATCTTCCTCCTCCTTCTCCTCCTCCTCTTCTGTCTAAACATGGTATTCCTCCTGGTCCTCCTCCTATTCCTAAATTTTTCTCCTCCTTCTCCTTCTTCTTGTCCTATTCTAACTCTTTATATTTTTCTCATCTTCGTCCTACTACTCTCCCTCCACCACCACCTCCTCCTCCTCCTCCTCCTCCTCCTCCTCCTCCTCCTCCACCTCCTCCTCCTTCTCCTCCACCCCTCCGACCCCTCCCTTCTGCGGTTTGCCAAGTTCCGACCTGAGGAATCTTTCTTGTCCGGAGACGTCCGGTTCTGTGTCCGGTGATGGCGAGTACACGGTTACACGTGCGCGCGCACACACACACACACACATACACACACACACACACACACACACACACACACACACACACACACACACACACACACACACACACACACACACACACACACACACACACACACACACACACACACACACACACACACACACACACACACACACACACACACACACACACACACACACAAAAACAAGGAGCAAATGTGTTTCAGAAAATAAAATTTGTTTTTTACTTAATTATGTTTCATTTATTTATCTAGTCATTTATCAACTCATTTATTCATTCATTAATCAATTTATTCACTCAATTACATATTCATTTATTTATTTATTCATTCATCCATCAATTTATTTATATATTTGCTTATTGTCTATTTATCTACGCATTTATTTATTTATTTATCTATCTATTTATTCATTTATTCAATTATCCATGTATCTATTCATCAATGTATTTATGTATTAAATGACTTATCAATTATGTATTTTGTTTGAAGATGTAATATATGAAATATCTTACCGTCATTTCGTGGTTTTGTAGCATACATACCTAACGGTGAAGTGAGGTTTCTGGATAATATATATATATATATATATATATATATATATATATATATATATACATATATATATATATATATATATATATATATATAAATATATATATATGTGTGTGTGTGTGTGTGTGTGTACATTTTTGAGCGGTCTCATTCAGCTGAATGAAATCAACCAGTGGTATCTAAATTGAATTTTAAAAGAAACCAATTAAAATAGTGAGGGTACGAATATAGATATATTCTACATTGAATATATATTTTCTGTTTGCTCTTGCTCATGTACATATGTATGCAAATATGCACATACGTGCACATGCGCGTATACATATCCACATAAGTATTAATACACGCGTGTGTACGTGTACACACGTACACATATTCATGTACATGTACGTGTGTACGCTTGTGCACAAACGTACACATGTGCACAAGAAGCACATAATTATATAGATATTCGTACATGCGTGTGGGGATTAATGTGCAAATATTCGTATGTAAACCGTATCGCGCGTGCAAAAATCGTATGTACACTTATTTAAATACGTTTATACATATGTGCACGTGTGTGTATACTTCCACAGCTGTTTTTCATGTTTTTCCGAAATGTATTTGACAGTTCATGAGGGGATCGCTGAAATGTTTGAGGGCGGAATCATTCGTCTGTGTTGGAGAGAGATGCTCTGTTGGAGATTGATTCGGGTCATCAGGGGAGGGAGTGGGGGAAAGGGAGAGGGAGAAGGAGGATGGGGGGAGGGGCAGGTGAATGGGTGGGAGGAGGAGATGTAGAGGGTAATGATCAGGTGAGGGGAGAGGGAAATATGGGAGAGCTGGTACTCATTTCATGGATTTACTTGTACAAACGAACATCAACAGACTTAATGGTCCTTACAAGGCAATTCTGGTACTTCAGTAATTATTTATACTTTTTTTTTTTTTTTTTTTTTTTTTTTTACCATTCCATCCTTTCTTTTTACATATCTTGAAGTAAATAATTCTAGTCGGGGATATGTAGCTAAGTAACTGTCGAGACAGTCTTCGGAGAACATGAGGAAAAGATTGGGAAGAACTGAA
>NC_134810.1:22395869-22403369 GCF_046742065.1 Oratosquilla oratoria | reverse complement strand
AAGCACAAAAATAATTTTATATTGGAGATACCTTGGTAACCTTCTTCCCCCTACTTCTTTCCCCCCTTAGCCCCCTCAGCCCCCCTCAGCCCCCCTTAGTCCCCCCTCAGCCCCCTTCAGCTCCCCTCAGTCCCCCTCAGCCCCCTCCGCCCCCCTCAAGCCCCCGCCATCAGGTTTTTCAATTTAATTTATGTGATTTTTTATTTACACTATTTCTCTCGGTCCCTATATATCACGTAAATTCAACACGACCGATATATAAATGTATGTGTGCTGTCTATGTATTAACCAGAATAGCAGAAAATAAAGTAACAGAAAATTAAACAGAAAATTACATTAACTGAAATGAATTTAGGTCGGAATAATATAAATAAAACAAACTACAAGTAAGATAGGATAGGAAAGAATAAGTCAAAATGAAATTAAATCGAGTTAGAATCAACCTATATGAAAAATGATAAAATAATAAGATAGAATGAAACAAAATGAAACTAAGTGAAATAAAATAGAAAAAAGAAACAGAATAAAACAAAATAGAATAAAATAAAATGAAATTAAATGAAATGAAATGAAACAAAATAAGATAAAATGAATTGAATAAAATAAAATAAAATAAAATAAAATAAAATAAAATAAAATAAAATAAAATAAAATAAAATAAAATAAAATAAAAAGAATGAGAAAAGAAATCTATTGAACTTTGTCACTTGTGACTGATTATGTCACGCGGGGTGATTGTGACATGTCACCTGAAGCCATAGCTGTCACTGAGCCATCAGTCAACACTCCTCTGACATCAGCGACATATCAGTCAGTGCCTTCTTGGCAGAAGCACCATTAAGAGGAGAAGTGGCACTCAATGGCATGTTAAGAATATATTTGCGTTTCAAGAGGAACCTGTCGGAGTTAGAAAGGAGGAACATATTGGAGTTCGAACAGAGGAACCTCATGTTTACAACGATGTTTTCTTTGCTACGAACTCGTAAAGATACCATATAAGTAACATGTGACACGTTAAGAATATATTTGTGTTTCAAGAAGAAACTGTCAGAGTTCGAAAGGAGGAACATATTGAAGTTCGAATAGAGGAAGCTCATGTTTATAACGATGTTTTATTTGCTACGAACTCTTAAAGGCACCATATATAAAACACGTGGCATTTTAAGAACAGATAAATGTTTCAAGAGGAACCTACCTACTGGAGTTCGGGAGTAGGAACATATTGAGTTCGAACAGAGGAACCTCATGTTTGCAACGATTTTTTTTTGCCACGAACTCGTAAAGGCGCCATAAAGATAACACGTGGGACTTTAAGAATAGATGCGTGTCTCAAGAGGAACCTACTGAAGTTCGATAGGATGAACCTAATGTTTACAGCGATGTTTTCTTCACTACGAACTCGTAAAGGAACCTTAAAGGTAACACATGGCGCTCAATGGCACTATAAGAATAAATATGTGTTTCAAGAGGAACCTACTGAAGTCCCAAAGGAGAAACGTATTGGAGTTGGAACAGATAACCTTATGTTTACAACGATGTTTTATTTGCTACGAACTCGTAAAGGCACCATAAAGATAATACGTGGACATCAATGGCGCTTTAAGAGTAGATATGTGTTTCAAGAGGAACCTACTGGAGTTGCAAAGGAGGAACATAATTTTTACAACGATGTTTATTGTGTCACGAAATCGGAAAGACGCAGCCAAGAATCCTCTCCTCTTCAAGAAATTTAACATTTAACCTGATTATGTAAATGTATCTTAAAAGACGTATACTTCATGAACTTATTTTGTTATTTTTTTATATATTTTACAACCGTCGGCTTCGCCGCCATGGCTTTGCCATGGGCGCTTGGCCTGCGGCACTGCTCGCTTCGCGCCCTGCCCTTCGCTCGCGGCCAATCAATCGTCTCCGTTGCCGTGACGTCAACGTTCTCGGCCAATCAGTCGTCTCAGTTGCCGTGACGTCACCACTCTCAGACAATCAGTTGTCCCCGTTGCCGTGACGTCAGCGTTCTCGGCCAATCAGTCGTCTCCATTGCCGTGACGTCACCACTCTCGGCCAATCATTTGTCCCCGTTGCCGTGACGTCACCACGTGTCGGTAGTCGGTATTGTACAGCCAATCCCTTACGGAAGTGTCCCCCAAACACCGCCACCGCTGACATCTTTTCAGAATAATTTTGAAAGTTATATTTCTATTTATATAATGATGATTTATCTATTTATTTATTTATTTCTATTTATCTATTTATCTATTTATCTATCTATTTATTTATTTTGATTTTTCATTTATTACTATTTATTTATTTATTTATTCAGACAGTGAGGGGACGCGCGGTAGCCAAGTGGATACCGCGTCGAACTCATGAGCGAGTGGTTGTGTATTCCATTCCTGGAACCTACTGTTGGGTATGTCGTGTTGGTTCCCGACAGCCCTGGCCAGGCGGGGAGGCGACCCAACACCGGCCTAAGAAAAAAAAAAAAAATGGCTTGCCGCAACTAATAGGGCTTTGCCCTACCAGGGGTTTCTAACTTCTCACTAACAACTTGGGCCATTATTTCTCGTCTGATTCGTATTTAGTGTAAAAATTTCACCACTTCTGTCTTTAAGGAAAATATTGTGCCAAAATAGTGGAGTTATAGAGGTAGTAAAAGAGAAATTTAATGAAAGGTACTTGAAAAGGAGGACATAAATTAATCTCTAGTCATGAAAATGTACTGAGTGATCCTGGTCCATAGGGGTGTCACTGAGGACTCATGAGTAATGACTGTATATAAGTTATGCAATTATTACATTATAAGAGATTATAAAAAGAGAGCTGTGTTGCTCTCGTCCGTAGGGGTGTCACTGAGGCCCCGTAAGTAATGACTGCATATAAATTATGTAGTCATCACCCTATACGGGATTATGAAAGTAATACTACGTGTTTCTGGGCCGTAGGGGTGTCACATACCTTCATGGAGGTCAAAGGGTTGTTGGGGGACACAGACTTTTGGATCCAACTATAAGTTCGAATCTTGCAAGATTTCGTGGCGAATTCAGAATTCAGAATTTGTGGTCTTTCGTTGAGGTCTTTACTCGACAAGGTTTTGCTCAAATCAAGACTAATGTCTTTGTCGGAGCACCACCACTGTTGGTTTCATGGGAAAGGAAGAGACGAAGAATGGGTTGGGTTGTAAAAAAAAAAAAAAAAAAAAAAAAAAAAAAAAAAAAAAAAAAAAAAAAAAAAAAAAAAAAAAAAAAAAAAAAAAAAAAAAAAAAAAAAAACATATATTTGTCGTCGTCATCTCGTTGAAAAAAGTCTTAGATTTTACTGACTTGACACCCGCAGCCCCATAACAACCGGCAACACTCCTCGGGCACTTCCATAGATCTCTCTGGGAAGAAACGTTGGACTGTTATGCATTTGTGTAAGTTTTTATGTCACTACGTGATACGAAGTGGAAAAGAGACCAGTCGCCGGTTGTTAACTGTCATGTGAGAAAGAGACACACACACACACACACACACACACACACACACACACACACACACACACACACACACACACACACACACACACACACACACAGAGAAAGAGAGAGAGAGAGAGAGAGAAAAAGAGAGAGAGAGAGAGAGAGAGAGAGATCAAAACTAGTCAAAGCCTAGAGACCTTTGGTTTAGTCCGAAGACAGAACGCCAGCACCTCGGATATGCACCTTCATATAGAGTTGAAGGTGGCGATGGGTTCTGATGACGATAGGCAGTGGGGATAGGATCCCCTCCGACGTCTGTCTCGCATGTACCCACTGATTTTTTTTTACTTTTATTTATTTGTTTTTATTTATTTATTTATTTATTTATTTATTCATTTATTTATTTATTTGTTTATCTATTTATCTGTTTATTTGTTTATTTATTTATTTATTCATTTTGCTACGCCTCTGTGACACACCCTTCCTTTTGTTTCTTCCTACAGGAAGCTGAAGGAGGACCTCCAACCACAGTTGTCGAACTCCCGAAGACCTACATCGCCTGGGCGAGGTACCTCGACCGTGTCTGCAGGGCCGCCTTCCCGCTCTTCTTCATCTGTTTCAATATCATTTACTGGCCCTACTACCTCGTCCTCGACACCAGCGACTAATCGTCCTCAAGGTCGACCCGCTACATCTCGTCCTCGACCCATCTCATCCTTGACCAACAAGGGGTGCTGTGTCACCCTCGGCTGGTCGTTCTTTCCTGGTCCTTGTCATTATGTTTCAAGTCGTTCTCAAAATCATTGACTAGTCGTCCTCGACTTGACCTGCATTTGCTCGTCCTCGAATGACCTTGTCCTCCACCAATACGATGTGTCATTCTGTGATGGGTCCCACTCTAACACTTAGTATCAGATTAAAGTTACCTAAGACATGAGTGGGGTAAGTGTTGAAAACATAACGGAGACTCAGCATCGGCTTAGTTATGGACTAAAAGATCTCCTTATGATATACCTTTCTTCCAATGGCTACCGATAAATGCCACTTGTCCTAGCTGTCCTATCATCTATGGAAAAGGTGAAGGCATCGGCCGAAGGTAAGTGGTTCTAGGCCAGAGCCAAATGTGTATACATGTATACATGTATACATGCATGCATATATATATATATATATATATATATATATATATAATATATATTATATATATATATATATATATATACATGTATATATGTGTTGTGGTGGCTATATTCAAACGCTTTTGCTGACACCAACTCTTAGTTGATAATTACAACTGAATATCTTTAGAGTTAAATATCATCAAATACACACATTTATATCTACTTTATCAGTTCGTCATTCAGCTTTGCATTGAAGCCAAGCCCCTTTCACCACAAACACCACCTTCGACACCTCATTCACCAATGATAACTCTCCTTTAAGTGTGACGTCACTTTGTCTCTCTCAGCCGACCAATCATATGCGCGCTTGGGGGACGGGCTTCAACGGAAACGTGGATGACAAATTGCCAGTTAAGTATTTACACGGGTAACTGCTTGTTAATAGCAATATATGAGACAATAACAATGCCCAGTTATTTAAGGATAGGTAAGAAACTGCGCCACATTCAGGGTAATACCATGTCACAAGTGGGAGAAATCACGTCATCAAGTTAATATCAGACACATTTTAAGACTGCGTCATGCACCGAGTTAAAAATCGAGTCACAGATGAAGATACTATGACTTGCAACATGGTTGCATACTTTATATATTTTTCTGGCAAATACCAAACAAGTTTATACGACTGAACTTAGGCCTTCAATTTGAAGTAAGTTCATTCTTATTCTGAACAGAATTATATGTTGTTTGACAGAACAAATGGTTTAAAGAATGCTATCGTGTTAAAGTATTTAATTTATTTGGGGAAGGAACACCCAATAGTGCAGAGGCAGTGGCAAGAAGAACTATAGATCTTGATCTCTCTGTCCATGATACTCTTCTGTGTTACTATTTTCCTTTTTTTCGTACAACTCATCTGTAAATAGGAATGTGGCATGTTCTCAAAGATGTTCTTTGTACTCATTACACAATACACACATACCGTTTCGTATCCGTGTTGAACTATATGCTAGAAGGGTTAATGGGCTAATCAAAGTCCGATGTATGATACTTTTCTATTGTATATTTGTACAACAAGGACCATGAGATCCTCAGTTAGCTTGGCGGACACACACGTCTCAATCCCACTGAAGGGTTTCCTTGGTTACGTTATACAGATAGCAGCGTCGAATTCTATAGACCTTAGACCAGTGGTTCTCAACCTAGGCTCCGTGACCCCGTGGGAAGCCATACAGTTTCAAAAGTGGGGTCCACAATTCGGAAACCAGTGGTTGTTAGTGAACTAACTTTAGTGATGAAGTGGTCTCATGAAGGCTGAAAAATAGCAATCCATAAGTGTGGAGTACACGAAAAAACGTGCTGAGAACCACTGCCTTAGACGCTCTGTAATGCATCAGTCTGTGCTTAGATGAGCACATAGTCGGATGATGTTGAGGTAGTGAGGACTCTTTGGACATTGGAATGTCCTCTCTAAGCGCGAGAAGACAGTCGTGAGTCTTATAATGTGAATCAGGCTGTGTTTAGGTGAGCACGTAGTCGGGTGATGTTGAAGTAGTGAAGGCTCTTTGGACATTGGAATGTCCTGTCTAAGCGTGAGAAGACCTTTGTGAGCCTTATAATGTGAATGAAACGCAAAATGCCAGGATACAAAACATACCACGATCCTCTTACGTTATGATTATATCTCTAAGAAAAAATAGAGACAACAAACAAGAAAGGAATTTACAGAATCGAGCAAATTTTCTGTAGTAAATGAAGAGGGAATCTACAGGGCAATAGTGATTTGCTACAGAAGATTAACTGGGTCAATAATAACGCAAAGCAATTATTCTAGTGACAAGTATTTCACTGTTTCTGCCAAACAGAAATTAAAGAGAATTATGATAATCAACACTGATAGATGGAGAGAAAAATGGCGAAAGAAGAATATATTCTTCTCCCAATTATGTTTAACTTAGACATAATCCTAAGTAACGGGCAGACTGGGTACATTGAGGCCAGGGAAGAAATTAGGATACACTAATAATAAAAAAGCACTAATTTTGAAAAAAAATTGGTGCACTATTTTCTCATTCGCCTTAATGGGGATGATAGGTGATAATGGACCACCTAGTATAGGCTTTATGGTCTCTTGCCGTTTCCTCCATTCTTATGTTCCGGCTGCTTCGTTGGATGTTTTTGCAAAGAGAGAGAATAAACATTATATTGACCAGATGTGCTGCTCAAGATGTGTCCGCGGCTGAGAATCAAACTGGGGACACATGACTAACCAGAATCTGTATCCACTAGAATGTCGCTTTCTTGAAAAAAAAAAAAAAAAATTGAACTAAAATTAGTTTTGCCACAGACTTACTATTTAAGCCTATCTAAGTTTACCCAATGGTGGTGCTATATCTCTGACGTCATATATTTTTATGCGCTAGTGACGTCACTATATCGTAACATTTAGTAATTTTAATGAACATGGTGCTAGTTTCTAAAGTCCATATAGTTATAAGGCACTTTGGGCTGAAAACTTCGTTTTAGCGTTATGACGTCAAGTCGTCATTAGGAGCTTGATTTGGCAAAGCTTCGTTGACATTGATTATATCTAACAAATATGACGTGTCGGGAAATAAATTATTCGATGAAAATGTATATATTTTTCTTTGTCAATTTTGAATAAATAAAACGGAAGAAAATATACATTCACAGTATCAGAGGATGAGGAAATGATAAGATATGGAAAAACATTTTTGTCGATTTTGAACAAACAAAACGGAATTAAATGTGAATCTACAATATCAAAGGATAAAATGATAATAAGACATGGAATAATTTGGTCGATTTTGGATAAAAATGCGAAACAAAATGTTTATTTATGATATCAAATGATGAGTAAATGATAAGATATGAAAAGAATATCTTCTATTGTAGTTGACA
>NC_134810.1:22373369-22388369 GCF_046742065.1 Oratosquilla oratoria | reverse complement strand
ATTGTCACGTGAGTCAAAACTTCTGCTCCTGACTGTACATTCACACTACCAAGTCAAGCTTCTATTCTCAGAATGTTTCGTCTAAGAGGAACAAATGCTGATATATATGAACAAAGTGATTTGAGTTAATGTCAACACTTCATACCTAGTGATGAGAGTTAAGTGAGCTTTGTCTGGTGAAGCCTCACGTTACGTTCAAATTTCATTGAATGTTCGAAAGTTAAGAAAACACTTAAAATACCCCATTAGGTGTAGGTATACCAACTGTAAAGGTATATACAATACAGGAGGTGTCATTATATTTCACTAAATTGCATAATCAATTATTTTTATTTATTCATTTATTTATTTGTTTTTTACTGAGCACTCGTTTCAGAAGCTTAGCAACAAAAGTGAACCATTTTCGGAAAAATCTATATATTCTAAATAAATCATTTCTGGTTTTGAGTTTTCATAATGTCCAATTACGTATTTATTTGTGTGTGAGTCTTCTATCTGCTACTTGTCCCGGCTGTCCTAACAAATAGGGCAAAGGTGGTGGCTTCGGTTGCAGAAATGCGGTTTCTTGCATGTGCTTGTTACTGTTCATATGGATTATCCTCACTAATGTTTATGAAGTAAGGAGGAGCAAAATCAAACGTTCTTTGAATCCAACAAACATTTCTAAGTTCCTGAGTCCAACAGTGTTCGCTTGCAGTACAATAAATACGAGAAGGAATGTGTTTCATAACAGTTTGTAAAGATGAACATAGACATATTGATAACAACATCTGTATGAGCTTATAGCATTAAATCACATGAATAAGTGTGCGTGTCTCTGAGTGAACACACAAATGGACTTACACACACACACACACACACACACACACACACACACACACACACACACACACACACACACACACACACACACACACACACACACACACACACACACACACACACACACACACACAAAACAACAACAACAACAACAACAACAACAACAACAACAACAACAACAACAACAACAACTACAACAACAACAACAACAACAACACAACACAGCACACACTTTCAACCGGTGTATCTGCGCTTTAATAGTGATAAGCATGCTTCATTTGCGTATGGGTGTATGTATGCATATATCAAGTTAGAGTCTGTATGAGACTATATGTGTGGCGTTTGTATTTTACGTGTGTGTGTGTGTGTGTATGTGTGTGTATTTACCTAGTTGTATTTTACGGGAAGGGGAGCTATGCTCGTGGTGTCCCGTATGTGTGTATGCGTGTGCGCACGCGTGTGTGTGTGTGTTTTGTGTGTGCCTGTGTATGTGTATAAGAGAGAGAAAGAGATAGAGGTAGATATACATTATATATATCAATAGACATATAGACAGACAAGTAGGTAGATATATAGTCAGCTAGCTAAATAAATAGGTAGATAGACAGATGGAATAAAAGGAAGCGCTAAAAAGAGAGAGCTTGAGATAGAGAGTGAGCAATCATCAAGAAGGTGCGAAAGAATGTTCCGTTCGTGTTCCCATAATATTGACCGTTATTTAACGGTTTTAACCGTCATTCTTGGGCTCCCATATTGTTCCCTAAAGCCGAAGCTCAAATGTAACTTTGCCTTTTTAATCATTAAAATTAATAAACGAAATGTTTGTTTGATTTCCCTGCGTTGGTACATTAGCTAATTACTTTATTTACTTTTTTGTTGATTTTTTTTTTACAATGTGGTACCTTGGGTTGACGTCAATTTTTCAAAACAAGTGACGTCACAGGTTCACTGTTGTGATTTTGTTTGATAAGAAACGACTTCTGTCATTGTCCTTTGTTTTTCGTATTTCTAAAAATCAAAACACAAGCTGAAAAGGAAGACGCAACGACAATCTCAATTACAAATTAGCACAAAATTTGAACCTAATGGCAGTTTATTGTAAGGTAAAGTTTGAAATGTTATACTCCCATTTTGCAAATGCATTTTCAGAAAATAACTTGATAGATTTTATCACAACTTATGTACCAAATATCTTGGCACAAAAAGAAAAATATTATAGAATAATTCTAAATCAGATTGTAAGGAAAATGAGAAGATTTTTGTTTTGTTTTGGATCTAGATTTTATTTGATACCATTTAGAAAGATGAAATGTTTACAATGTTTACTTTCATTTTGAATTATATTATTGTCGATACTCACAGGACTAACATTTATCTACACCAATTATATTGTTAATTTATACATATTAACAACCATTACCTTTAACATAACATTTATACTAACCTCACAACCTCAAAAATGTCGACAGTACTTGACATCTGTCATGATGATATTGACAGACGATAGTTTGACTATGGAGGTGTCCAATCGTGGAGGTCTTACAAGAAAGATATTTAGTAAAAGTTTTCATCTGTTGTAGATGATAGTAACATGTGAAGTAAATCCGGAGTATTATTAAAAGGAGACAATTGACAATAATGAGTAC
This sequence comes from Oratosquilla oratoria, assembly GCF_046742065.1. Taxonomy (NCBI): domain Eukaryota; kingdom Metazoa; phylum Arthropoda; class Malacostraca; order Stomatopoda; family Squillidae; genus Oratosquilla; species Oratosquilla oratoria. The sequence continues at coordinate 22,385,901 of NC_134810.1, read as the reverse complement.
ATTGACAATCTAATCCTTGCCAATAATCAATTCTTAATCGTTTAAATGCTTTGTTGGGGGACTTCGTGTAATACACGGATCCTTCTAAACCGCAACTGCTTGATGAATTGTTAATTTAAAAGAAAATCGCGTCCAACAGGGTAAGTACCTTTCTTGATTATTTAATAATTATCTAAAAGGACAACAATATACTGTAGTCTTTTTATTACGTGTTGCTTATCTCAAGAATAATTTCTTTGTGCATGTACAGTATATAATGACAAATAGATTATATCATATATCATATCACATCACATCACATCACATCACATGATATGATATATCATATATCGTATTGTATATAATATATTATATCATATAAGAACATAAGAACATAAGAATGAAGGAGACTGCAAGAGACCATAAGGCATACACTAGGCAGTTCCATATCTATTACCACCTGCATACCCATCCATAAAGTGGTCTAATAGTTTTTTAAAACAACCGATAGTTTCAGCGCTCACTACATGGTTGCTAAGTCTATTCCATTCGTTGACCACCTAAACCAATTTTTTCCTATTTCCTTCATAAATCTAAATTTGTCCAATTAAAACCATTACTGCGAATCTTGCCCTGTTATCTTAATGTGATGACCTTGTTTGCGTCACCCTTGTTAAAGCCTTTGATCCATTTGAACACATCTATTAGATCACCCCGCACTTTGTGTATTTCCAAAGAGTGTAAGTTAAAGTGCCTAAGCCTCTCTTGGCAAGGTAAATTTCTGAGCTCAAGTATCATTTTGGTCATTCTCCTCTGTATTAATTCTAGTGAATTGATGTTCATTCTACGAGTATAAGACGGAGACTAAAACTGTACTGCATAGTCAAGGATAGGTTTAACTAACGCTAGATAGAGTTTTATTATTACCTCTGTACTAGCAATGAAACTTAGTGCTCTGTTAGCTTTATTCCTGGTGTTGATGCACTGTTTCCTAGATTTAAGATCAGGACTCACTAGAACTCCCAAGTCTCTCTGGCACTCGGTTTTCTATAAAAACGTGTTATCTAATCTATATCTATTTTCGGGGTTCTATAGCCCTACGTTTAACACGCTACACTTTGAGATATTGAAGTTCATTTGCCATTTCCCCGACCATGTGTACAATTTGTTAAGATCATCCTGCAGAGTCTCGGCGTTGTCTCCTGACCAAATAAGGCGTCCTATTTTAGTGTCGTTCGCAAAGTTACTAACATCACTATTAACCCCGTTGTCCAAGTCGTTCATGTACATAATGAACAATAAGGGCCCAAAACCGAGCCCTGGGGAACTCCACTAGAAACACTCCCCCATTTGGTCTTTACACCATTTATAGTGACCCGCTGTTTTCTGTCACTGATCCAAGCTCTAATCCATTCTAATATTTTCCCTCCTATGTCGTGGGCTTTGATTTTATTTAGTAGTCTCTGGTGAGTACCTTGTCGAACGCTTTGCTAAAGTCGAAGTAAACATCGCAACTATCATTTTTATCTGACGCCTTCTATACGTTAGTGTAAAAAGATAGAAGATTAATCACACATGACTTACCCTTGGAGAAATCATGTGAGTCACGATTCAAAATATGTCTCTCGATGTGATCTCCGAGTCTATTAACTGTTATTGATTCAAGTATTTTACCTATAACTGATGTGAGACTGATTGGTATGTAGTTGTATATAGACGATTGATCTCCTTTTTTAAAAACAGGAACAACGTTTGCCTGTCCACAAGCAATAGGCACAAAACCAGTGTCTACCGACTTATTAGATATTTCTGTTAACTGGTAACATATTTCAATTTTACACTCTTTAAGCACGTCTCGGAAGATTTTGTAGCTTTAAGTCTTTTAATCTGTTTGACTATTTCTACCTTACTAATGCTGGTATTTGATAGTCTACTTTCTTTATCCCCACTGAAAATCGGATCGCAGTCAGGCATCTTATCTAACCTCTCATTAGTAAACACCGAGAGAAAATATTTGTTAAACGCCTCACTAATTTTTTTTCTCCGATTCTATCATGACATTTTCGCCGTTTTTAATTAGGTCTATTTTTTCGTTAGTTTTTGTTCTGTAGAGATGAAAGAAGCCCTTGGGGGTTGGATCTCACTCGTCTGGCAGCCTTAATTTCATAGTTACGTTTCGCTGTGCGTGTATTCATTTTAACCAGTCTTGCCATGTCGTTATATTTGGATCTAAGGTGCGTTTCCCCGTATTTTATTCTTCGTAAAGTCCTTTTTTTCATTCCGGTCTCACATTTCAGCCTGTCCGTCATCCATTTGGGAGTATTATTATTCTTCCGTATTGACTTGAGAGGAATAAATTTATTTTGTGCATTTAGAATTAAAGCTGTTAGACTACTGTACATTTCATCTAAATCGTTCACTGGTTTGATGACCTCGCGCTTGTAAGTGATCAAATGTCTTATATACTCTCTAATATCATAAAAATTGGCTCTCCTGAAGTCCGGTACTAGAACATTATTCGTCCTCTCCAATTCTTCCCAATTAATATCAAATCTTATTTCTTGATTATCACTAGAGGCTAGACTATCTCCCACTTTTACGTTACTCGTTAGGTGCTCATTATTAGTTAGAAGTCCAGAGTATTACCTCCCCTCGTAGGATCGGTAATCATTTGTTCTAGGAAATTTATCCTGCACCGCATCTAAGAAATTTTGCGCTTCCTGATCGCCTACTAAAATTTCCCTATCAATGCTTCTACAATTAAAATCTCCCATGATCACAACGTTTTTGTACTGGGGCGCCTTGCGGATTTCATGAATCACGGGATTAGTTTGCTCAATGCTGGGGTTTGGAGGTCTATATAGAACACCAATAATAAGTTTCTTATTCTTGTCTATAATTCCCAACCAATTAGATTCCGTATTATATTCTTCATTAATCGAATTTTTGGTAATACATTTTATTGCATTTTGAACGAAAACTGCTACTCCTTCCCCACTCCTGCCAACCCTGTCCTTGTGAAAAATCATATGTCTGTCAGCCATATTGATCCAGGATTCAGTAATAGCTATAATATAAAAATTCTCTACACATGCTTTACCTCACAGCAAATAAATTTTATTTATTACGCTTCTGCTGTTTGTATAGTAGACTTTTAATTTATCTTCCCTCCACCTGATTAGGTGTTTCTTTTCACAGTACCCCTCTGAGCTGTTCCTATTGCCTAACTTATATTCCGATACTTTCTCCCCCACTCCCACGTAATCTACCCGAAAAAAACCCTGCAACATGCCTACTTCTCGCTCAAGGGATTCAGCAAGGAGCCGAAATCCTTTGGGTGACAAGTGCACCCATCCCTTGTATATATCACATTATATATGATATATATAATATCATATATCATATCATATCATATAATATATCATATCATATCATATAACATATCATATCATGTATAATATCATATATCATATCATATATATATGATATATCATATATATCATATATATGATATATATCATATATCATATACATCATATATCACATCGTATCATCATATATCGTATCACATCATATATCATATGATATCATATATATCATATACCATGTCATAAAATATTATATATATCATTATATCATATCATGTGATATATATATATATATATATATATATATATATATATATATAATATATATATATATATATATATATATATATATATATATATATATACCATGTCATACAATGCTATATTGTATTTCATTACGTTATATTTTATGTTATGGTATATCACATCATGTTATATTGTCTAATATTTAATCATATATCAAGTTATATAATACTAAATTACGTTATATTACATTACATTACATTACATTACATTACATTACATTGCACTACATAATCAAATTACGCTGTATTGGTTACGGGTGGAGATGGAAAGCATATTATTGTAATATAAATTAATTAAAAAAGATTCAATGAGAATTTAAATTATTATGGTGAATTGCTCCCCTTTTCAATTCACCCAAGGTCAACTACTGAATGTGGGAGTATGCCTTGACTAGGTCAGCCCCCATATAAGGGGGAAAGGGGGCCTTTGATATATAAACGTATACGTACATATATACACACACATAAGCAGACACAAATACACACACACACACACACACACACACACACACACACACACACACACACACACACACACACACACACACACACACACACACACACACACACACACACACACACACACACACACACACACACACACACACACACACACACACACATACACGCATGTACGCTCAGACACCCTCGCACGCACACACACACACACACACACACACACACACACACACACACACACACACACACACACATACACACACACACACACACACACACACACACACACACACACACACACACACACACACACACACACACACACCCCCCCCCACACACACACACACATACACACATGCACGCTCAGACACGCGCACACGCTCGCGTGCGCACACACACACACACACACACACACACACACACACACACACATACACACACAAATACACACATGCACGCTCATACACGCACACACATATACATACACACACACACACACACACACACACACACACACACACACACACACACACACACACACACACACACACACACACACACACACACACACACACACACACACACATACCCACTCGTACATAGAGAAACACAGGAACATAGAGGCATGGGAGAAAGAAACACAAACAGAAAACCATAGATATATAGAAAACACACACACACACACACACACACACACACACACACACACACACACACACACACACACACACACACACACACAGAAACATAGAAATATAGAAACACTTAAACACAGAAAAATACAAGCATACAAACACGGAAACATACAAATGTAAAATGTGGAACATAAGATCTCCAAGACTTCTCGCCTTCTCATCCTCATTTCATCTTCGCTCATTTTTTCTCGACTTCAACAACCGAGACGAAGAATTTTAATTTCGAAGTAATTAGATTTTCTGCGGTAGAAATCTTCAAAATATGGTAGGAAGTCAGAAACTTTTTTTTTTTTTATTATTATCATGGATGTTTCTCTTTTATCCTTTTTCTTGTTTCTTCTTTTTCTATTTTCTATTTGTTCTCCTTTTTCTTTATTTTTGTTTTTTATTGTTTATCGTTTACTATTTTTTTCCTTTCCTTATTTGTAATTTCCTTTTTATCTTTTAATTTTTACCTCTATTTTCACTTTCCATTTTTCCTATTTCTTCTCGTTTTCCTACTTATTCGTATACTCTATTCTGTTTTGAGCAAGATGATTTTATTCTCTATCTCCCTCACCCTCACCCTCACCCTCACTCTCATCCTCTCCCTCACCCTCACCCTCATCCTCTCCCTCTCCCTCTCCCTTATCCTCCCTCTCCATCTCCCTCTCTCCACCTCTCCTCTTCCCCCTTTCCTCCCCTTTTCTCCCCCCCTCTCTCTCTCTCTCTCTCTCCCCACCTGTCTCGCTCTCTCTCTCTCTCTCTCTCTCTCTCTCTCTCTCTCTCTCTCTCTCTCTCTCTCTCTCTCTCTCTCTCTCTCTCTCTCTCTCTCTCTCTCTCTCTCTCTCTCTCTCTCTCTCTCTCTCTCTCTCTCTCTCTCTCTCTCTCTCTCTCTCTCTCTCTCTCTCTCTCTCTCTCTCTCTCTCTTTTCCTCTTCTCTATTTTATTTCCTTCCCGCTATTTCTCTCTTTTCTTCTCACCTCCGCGCCCTCCCACGTGACCTCTTGGTTGGCTTATTAAGTCCCTCAGGGACGATGGGGGACACTCGAGAGGCGTCTGTCGTCGGTTCTTAGTGACAGTTAGTGGCCGTTAGAGTCGACCGTTAGTGGCCGTTACCGCTGACCCTTGCTGGTGGGGCTAACCGTCAGTGGACGTTCGTTAGTGATGCTGACCTGACTGTGACTGATCGAAATGACCTGAAAGTTATTGATGAAGCCGACCTGAAATTAATAGTTGTCATCTTTTGTGTTTTTTTGTCGACATTTAAAATTTGAACATAGTAACGATTTTTGTCGATATTTGAAATTTTAAAAATCTATAGCCTGTCTAACTCAAAGTTAATTCAATCTAAATAGAATCTTCTTGCATTGGATATAAAAAAGTAATTTAACTGCAGCAAATTTGTCACATATGGCTTTCCAAGTCTTAATCGAGAAATCTTAACTGAGATGGTTTTTGTTAACCTTCTAGAGCCCAGGATTTCTCCCAACCAGAATAAAATCATCTGGCGTCTTTCAAGGTAATAATTTTGGCCCAATGACTCTAAACGCACGTTCCCACACCATTATTATCAACATAGTCATCATTATCACCATTATTATCACCATCATTATCACCATCATCATCACCATTACCCATACAGAATTTTCAGATTTCGATTATTTCTACAAACTTTTTATATACTAGGATATATATATATATATATATATATATATATATATATATATATATATATATATATATATATGTATATGTATGTATATTTGATAGATAATCCAGTGAACTAGACATACTTAAAAAAAAAAAAAAAATAGGTGACATTACATTTTCAAATGGTAGAAAGCGTCTGGTAGGGCTGGCGAATGGTGTTATAAGCAAAATTCTAAGCACCTCTGGGGTGAAACTTTTTGTTTCTTGAAGTTTCTGAACTAAATTTCAAGCAACCTGAAGGTTCTGACTAAGTTACTCACGAATATCATTGAGTTTCGTCCAATCCTGCTGAAATGTAAAACCATTTTCTTTTCTTATTTATTATTTACTTTTATATTTCCTTCTTACATTCTTTTAAATCGATTCATCTACTTGTTTATTTCTTCATACTTCTTCTTGTAATAATTTATTTTTAATTTTCTTTTCTATTTTACATTTCTATTTCTTAATCTAGTTTTATTTTATTAAGGTTTCTGTTACTATCTTATTTTGATTTATACTTTTATTTCAGCTTTTCTTTTTAATTCACTGTTAGAATTTTTCACACATTGAACACCTTAAAAAATCAAAATAACACAAAGAAAATGAAAAAGACCAGAACATAATGAACAAATTTATTGTTGAGAACTGATGAACAGTGATAGAATCATCAGGAGATTGATCATAGCTGGACGATGTAGTCTTTTGATCTTCTTGTGCAATTACCCAAAAGCCGCTTCATACTAAGCCGATTATCGTTAAATTTTGTGAGTTCAATTGACCCGAAATAATGACTTCATTTGCAGTCTTTCATTTCATTCGAAGTATTAAGGGCCAAATAACCTTTGCGTTATACATTGAAAAACAGAATGAGGAAGTTAGAGAGATTAAAACTATACAAATGTTTAACGCATTGTTGAAATGTCATCAGGAGAGTCTAGAGTACTCCAGACAAAGTCTTCTATTCAAATTCACAACAGCTGGCAAGAATCGTCTTAGTGTGAAGCAGTTGTAAGTTTCTTAGTCTCTCTTGCGTTACCTCCCTTCCAGAGACGCAAGATCCCTTGAATACAAATTAGTAGGCACAAACGTACAATTCTTACCCCCAATAGATGGCAAAGTGCTACCGCATCCACTACTTCGCCCTGGAAAGCCTGTGTCCTTCTTCGGTAGTCACAGGTGGAAGGGGTGAAAGGGTTCGGTCGACGACTTTGTGAAAGGAATGAAGAAGAAGAGCCTACGATAGGAGGGGCGTACCTGAGGCTGAAGCCGGTGCTTTTGTCCTGTATACTTTGGGGACTGTTGGGACAGGTAGCAGTCACTCTTAGAAATAGGAGAGATGTTCTTGAATGCGAGGCCAGCAGGTTTCCAATTACGCCACCAGCACAAGCAAATCAGTATGATGGACTCAGATTGAGCCTTCGCAGTGGATCAAATACTTAGAAGGTGTGTAGCTTCTTTGGACGGTTTTTGTCCACTTGATCCGTCGAGACTCGTTATCCATTTTCGACAATTTTGTTTGGTTTAGGAGAGATCCCGTGGCATTTTTAAGTATACATTGGCGTTTCTGGGTTAGATGCGCATAGTCGAGGTAAAGAAAAATCTTTCTCAAAGAAACGTAAACAAGAGCTGATGATATTGATGATATTTCCGTATCCCCACCGTAACCGGCAACGGCCCCCGGACCCTCCCACGGGTCTCTCTGGGGAGAAACTTTGGATTGCTGTCTATCTTGAGTAGTCGCCGGTTGTCAGCGTTCCTTTTGTGACAAGGTGGAGAAAATGCAATTGATGTTGATAGAGATCTTTGTTCCGGTCCGGAGACCGAGTGCCAGCCCCTAAGGGTTGCACCTCCGGATTGTCTTATAGTTCATAAACAAATCGATAACGTAGTTGTACAGAAGTGATGTACATTTCAACAAATATACAATACAGTAATGTATAAGGAAACACAATACCTATACATATAGATAAACTTTATTCAGTATATTTAAATTCTGTTTGTTGGGTTACACAAAACATGACGCAGACGTACAGAAGTGATGTATTTTTCTAACAAACATTGTATGTGGCGATACAGTAGTGACACAGTATCCAAACACAAAAATTTGATCAATTCTATCCATGTTCACACTGATGCGTTATAAAATGTATGATAATACTATTGTGAACAAGCAACACATTTTTAGATAACATCTGATATGCTTATACATCAGCGTACAAAAGTTACGACCCACGTTACCGTTTTTACGACGTCAATACGATTATTTTTTGTCAAGTACATGATATATATTTCCTATTTAGTATTCAATTTACAGTTAGGTAATTTTCCTGAATAGATAGACATAAGTTGTCAGACCAATAATTTGAGTTTTGTATCATGAAAACTCTGAGTGGGTAATTTTTTTTTTCGTGACCGTAATATGCACTACCCATGCATATATATATTCAACATATTTAGTCCATAAAATTAACATTATCTTTTGAGTTGTAAACGGCAAGTTGACCTAGTACTAAAACACTTTAATCGTCACTCATACGATGATATAATTATTGGACGATGCTGATGACGTAAAACAGTGACGTCACTTCAAAACAAACTCAACGTTTGATGACGTAAAACAGTGACGTCACTTCAAAACAAACTCAACGTTTGATGACGTCACTAACCAAGGACGTTTCCTCCTCCTCCTCCTTGCTTGTTCTTATCCTCTTCAAACTCTCTTACAATATCCTCCATCTATACTTCTTATATTCCCAACCAACCCCTTTTTCTATTTTTTTTTCCCAATTGAAAAATGCTTTTTTATTGGCGTTCATTCTTTACAATTGTACTTACCAATTCAGCAGGACTTTATATTTTTTCTTTTGAGCTAATATTTTTGATACGCATGAGTATATATGTGTATACAATATATGAATATATATGTTGTATATATAGGTATATCAATGCATATACGTATGTGTTTTATATTCATATATAGTATTTATGTACATGTATATATATGCCATGTACAGTATATGTGTGCATTAAAATACAGCATATATGAATTGATATTTGTGTATTTATGTACATGAACAAAATATGTACGAACGTATGTGTGTGTATGTGCATGTTTGTATGTATGTATTTATGTATGTATGTATACATGTATGTATGTATGTATGTATGTATGTATGTATTGTATTATGTATCTGCTGTATTATGTATGCATGTATGTATGTATGTATGTATGTGTGTGTGTATGTTGCCAACAATCACCCTTTGGAGTATCTGGTCAACTGAGGTCAAGAAGAATCTGACCTCGTTTCGTTTAATAAACAAATTCCTCTGAAGACATTTGGTCTCACTCGGCGGACAATTGATCCTTGGTCGAGGAAGGGCGCATTTGGGTCTATAAGACCTCCAGGCAGTGTTTCCTGTAAGAGTCTCAGCTTCAAGTTTTCTCATTTGTTAACTCGCAGCTTTGTTTCTACATATATTGTGCTAAAACCTTGAGGTTGGTTAAGAATATGAAATTTGATATCAGGATATGTTTATGGCCTTTAGAATTAATTTTTTGGATAGAGTTATTAGGATCGGCGTTGTCTCATAAAATACCAAAAGTTATTTTATATATTTTATTACAACTGATAACAGACAATTCCAACTAAAAAGAGGAACAGAGCATGATGGTAAGATTAATATAAAATCTTGAATTACCGGATGTAGTTAATATGCATCATCTTACACAATATCAGGATCCTATCTAATAAAACAAAATCACCTCATTTTAAGGAAGAAACAGAATCTGATTCTAACTGAAGGAGACTTGATCCTCTATCTCTCTTCTGTTCCTGGTCCATCTCTTCCCTACTTATACTCTCTCTTTTGCTCTCGCTTTTTCTCTCGTATTCGTTGTTTCACTCTCTTTCATCTCTCTTACCTCTCTTTTTCATTCTCTCTTTTTTTCTCTCTCTCCGTCCCTCTTGCTTTTTCTTTATCTCTTCTCTTTTACACTTTCTCTCTTTTTTTCTTTTTCTTTCCATTTTACATCCTTTCTCTCTTTTTATTTCGCATTCTCTCTTTTCTTTTTTCCTCACTTTTCTAAGTATATTTCATAATTTCTGTATTTTTTCTCAGATTTCCTAATTGCCTTACTCTTGTGTGTAAGAATGAATTAAAGTTACTATCACTATATGTACAATACGTTAGAAAAGATAATCACACAAGCAGATATGCATTAGTATATATAGAAACGCATGCACATTTTTGTATGTATATATATGTATATATGCATATATATACAGCTGTATGCACATAATATTCAATATAGAAATCCTAACATATTTGAGCAGATTTTTTTCGTTTCTTTCCAACACAAACAAATTTGATCAACTCCAAAAATATTTTTCTTTACACGAAAGCACCTCCCTCTAGCTCGGATGTGTTTGGCCCCTTTTTGGTCGGCTGCCAGATGAACAATAACACTACTACTCCACGAGAGTTAGAAGTCCTTTGGGAGACCATTAATAGTTTATCACCGTGTGCCCTTTGTGACTCAATGCATATTCATCTTAGATATGAATGAAATATATTTTACATTCTCCTTATTTGCATTTTCTATAGGTAAAAGGTGGTTTGGATAATGTGTTACTTTTGCTTTTTTATATAATTTTGGTCAACAGTTCTGCATTACATTCCCCAAAAAAGACTTTTTTTTAACATTAACTTCATGAGTAAACCAACCGAGTTTGATAAAACTGTAACAGCCAATTACGTGCACGGGGCGGAGCTTGTATCTTGGGAGGCGGAGCTTATACCTTAAGAGGCGGAGCTCATGCCTTGAGAGGCGGAGCTTATGCCTTAAGGGGTGGATCATATACCTTGAGAGGCGGACCTTATGCCTTATGGGGTGAAGCCATCGTGCAAATAAAAGTAATTATTAGTAATGATATTCAAATGAGCAACATTGGATTAGAAACTAGATGAATACGATAAACAATATGAATAGTAATAATAGGCTTCTAACAAGTGTACCCTGTCAAATCCTTGACTCCCTTAAAGTGGTTTATATATTTTATTCTGGTAGCTTCAGGCAAGGGGCAGAACCGGTAGTGGAAGGGAGCTTGATAAAAATATATATAATAATAATAATAATCCATCCCCAAGTTGAACAGGCAAGGACCCGAACAAGAACTGAAAAGGAACCTGATAAAAAAAAAAGGTTCAGATTCCACCTCCAAGCTGAAGAACATTATTCACCATAGCAAAATATATAAGAATGTCGCCGAAACGGTTAAGATGAAGTTGCTAAGGACTAGCTACAAGGTTCTGCTGCAGTTGGCCCTGTAGGAAGCATAGCCTTGCTAGGGAATAAAGGCCCATCAGGGAGCCTCGCATAGTCTCAAAGACTCTTAAATACGTTGCAGGGTCTTTATGGGGGTCTACTGAAGTCAAAGGGTTGTATGGAGAATACTTCGGGCGACTGCTAGGACCCAAAGGGGACCGTCCGGAAGGAAAGGGTTAGATTTGGGTTCTAGGAAAGCAGGTAAAGGGGTTAGTCTTAGTTTAATGACTTCTTAGACCTAGTCTTAGGCCGTTTCTGAGGCATTCACTTATTGTCCAAGATCTGGAGATAGTTTGATGGATCTTAAGACTACTTGCTGAACTGTCTAAGATTAAAAAAAAAAAGGAGTACTCAGGAAGTAACATTGGACGGAGAAGGCGACGAAGGTAAAGAATAGGACGGTCATGAAAAGCTTAGGCTGAAGTACTCTTCAGGAGGCTGAGATGCTCGTTCAGGAGACGTAGATTCTGGTGGTTCTTCGGGAACCTGAAGAAGGAGCATTACCAGGAACTTCCCCGGAAACATAGTAACGGAGAAAAACGAAATGGCATGGCAAAGTGAACTTCCTAAGCTTTGAAGACAGAGTGGTGAGGGACCAGGTAACCTGCTACCTCTAAGTATCCGGCAACGGCTATCGTTGTAAATCATAAATCGCCAATAGAATGGATTTTGCGTCATTGTCTGTACTGTATGGATACTCAGTAGGGTTATGTGCTTCCTGTAAGG
>NC_134810.1:22353369-22365869 GCF_046742065.1 Oratosquilla oratoria | reverse complement strand
TTATTTTTTTTCTAATGTTCTCAAAACATTGTTTACATTACTGATGTCACCTCTCCGGAGTCTGAACAATAAAGAAACACGCGAGTAAGCAGGGGAGGGAGTAGAGTGTATGTAGAGAGCTCTGTACCAGATATGAAGGTTGAATAGGATGAATGCCGTACAATAGTGTATGACTAAGAATAGAAAGTCGTTGATTTGAATGCCAAAGAGGAGATGTTCGATTCTTGTCTCTGTATAGCCTCATGAATTCTCTGGCACTTTTTTTTCGTTTATTTTTTTTCTTTACATAGTATGGAATGGCAAGGCAGAAATAAACATCAACACTTTTAGTGCCTCTCAGGCTAGAATGATATCTTTACGTATTCCATAGATTTTACTTTAGCTATTATCAAGAGCAGGAGCTCTTCAACGTATGATCTCATGTATACCGTACTTATGTATTGCTGTTATCTTCTATCCTGGACATCACTTCATCCCTGAGAAGAATCGCCAAGCACCCACTCTAACTACCAGTAGGTATTGTTTTCTGGTTCCACTTGAGAAACTCTGCAGACAAAGGCGGTGAGTTCTTTACCGAGAATAACATTCTCGCTCATGTTTGCAGACACTATGATGCTCGAATAGACAGAGCTTAAGAGAGTTCAGTTATTTGTATATGAGAGAATATGCCCCAGTAACAAATACAGAAATGTTGTAGTTATAACAATAGTCATCAACCTGGGTATATGAATCTTCTAATGGTAGGGGTCACAGAATTTCACGAGTGGTGGGCATAGACCAAAAAATTAGTGGTAGTTATTGGGGTGCTTTACGATTCTACTCAGTTTTGAAGTGGTTTCCAGTAGATTAAAGAACAGTAATACATAAGTACAAGGTATGTACGAAAACATCTTAACAATCTTTGGTCTCCATTATAGGTTTATCTATTGGGCGATCAAAATGGGCCCTGATGAAAGGTGACCAGTTGTAAGAATGTGCCTGAATAGATGGACAGAAATCACGAAATAGAAATATGAAGACCACGAGGACTGTGCACAAAGAAATCTATACATTTTTGAGTAATGATTGGGCGTAGTGTTACGTTATATAAAGGCTACAAGGATTGCATAGAAGGATATTCGTTAGTATTGGAGTAATAATGCGACAACCAGGTGAGTGAATAAAGAGTTTTGAAGTCACCACAGGTAAATTTTGAAGAAAATTGTGGATTTCGCAAACAAAAAAAATGATAAAAAAGTGAAGATTTAAGAATTAGAAAGGTGGTTTATCAGTTTAGAATATGACGTGAGTAAATGAAAGTACAAGGCCCTGAGATTTTTGGAGACAAACAGTATCCTTTGGTAGTAAGAGAACAATCAAAGAAAGATAGGAAGACTAGAATTGAAAAAAAGGACAATATACTCTAAAACACTCATTCCGCAGATATACACACAAAAAAGAATAGATTATAGGTATATTTGAATACTGACTGTAGTGATACCCCAGGTGAAGTTCACAATAATAATCTGAAAATGGAAACTTGTCACGCATATCGAAGCTCACTCAGCAACACCTGCAAACATCTTCACAAAACACATATTATACACAATGACATCTGCACAATACCACCTGCACAAATAATACACATGGTAATACACCAAATTTGTAAACAGGTACAGAAATATACATATAAATCTAATATGACTGAAAACTGCTTTAGCACTTTAAGAGAATGTGTTCTTGATAGTTCCAGCTGAGAGGCAGCCCCATACCGATGGCCTGGGGACGAGGTGGGGTATTGAGTGAAAGAACACACAGACAGACACACATACCACAACATCCCCCACGTGTGCACAACCCGCAGGAACGACATAAAGGACGCATGCGCAGTGCTCTCTTCTCAGATAAGCTGAGATAATTCTCAGATAAGTTGAGATAATTCTCAGATGAGCTCAGATAAGCTTGGGTCGGCAACGCGTTCTAAACTTAGCACGAAACAGGGTTGACACTGGCACGGCAAATTATTTTGAAAACTTAAAACAATATCGGGAAATAAAGTCACAGTTTCAAATAATCAAAAAGCGTGATAAAAGAAGTTAAAACCAGGAATCAACATTTACTGGCATCCCATTATAGTAAGACAAATATCATATTCGAATTATTTGACCATGATTGTATGAATTATGTGACAATGATTATATACGAATTATGTGACATATGAAAAAGGTTTATTGACACGAAAGGTTCTGTAAAACTAAGAAGCTGGCACAGTGTTGTTCAAAAGGTTGCTGACCCTTTCCCTAGTGCATCAACCCCCCCATGCACAGTGCACATCCAACCTGAAACTTGGTACATAGCCCAAAGAGTGATCGACACAAGATGCTGTGATTTCTCCTCTGGCGTTACGGACACATCAACGAAAATATCTTAAGTAAGATTCATGAGTGTCTTGATCAAGACTTCTTCCTCTTTACTTGCAACAAGTCATGCGCAAGTAAATTCATATGTATATATATATATATATATATATGTATATATATATATATTTATATATATATATATATATATATTTATAAATATGCTTAAACAAAAGTTTTAAAAATCTTATTTCAAGAACGTTTTCGTTCATGTGTCCAAACCGTAATATTCTCTCTCTCGCTCTTTCTCTCTCTTACTCTCTCTCTCTGTCTGCTTTTCTTACATCAAATGAAATTATTCATTAATTCAGTATTCCACACCCATCCCCCGGTCCTTATGACGTAAGAGCTAAAAGCTGCCCTGATTGGTTCCAAAAATCTCGACAACCAATCACGATAGCTTCTGCCTCCACGTCATCAGCAACTCAGGCAAATTGCTTCCCGTATCCCTATATAAGCGCGATCTACCACTTGACCCATCTACGGACCCAGTCACCTGTCTACCACCAACACTTCGCATCGTAACACCTGTTATCCTGTCAACCATGGCTACCTTCTTTTCAGTTCTATCTGACATCACACCTGTGTCCAGACTCGATGCGACAGTTTGAATGAATGACCACATCTGATGGGATTTGAACCCTAGGTGCAACTTTGCCCACCTCCTTTTGATGATAATTCAGTTTAACGTCGCGAACTTCCCCTATCAGGAGGCTAGGACGATGCCCCTTACAAAGGAATTTGTATCTTGGAATTTAATTAACCATGCCCTTGGTCCAACTCACTGGTGGCATTGTTCGAACTGCCGTCACTCCTACCTCCGCCGCAAGTAGCGTCGCTCTAACCCGCTGTGCCAGGGAGCATTTTCCTTTTAACATTTGTAATAACAAAATGGCGCCTTCTTAGTATTATTGTAAATATATAGCCTAGGGTTCGAATCCCAATAGGAATGGTCTTTCAGTTACACTTTTACACCACTAACATCCTAAAATGGGCTTAGTTCTATCTGATACGAGTTAGTTATATGTAGTTATATGTTAGTTATATGTAGTTATATGTACTAATTTCCAACACCAGTTTAAAGTAGTCTCTGTTTCCAATACCTAGTTTACTTGATATGACCTCAATATCTAAAATCCGAACAACTATCATCTAGTTTTCTAGACATCTCTGGTCTCAGCATCTACGATTTGTTACATTCTAGCTAACATCATCTAACAGAGTGATGCATACATGTATGATTACAGCTCCGGTATAGTCTGTTCAATCTAAGTTGGCAGGATTATCTTTTTCATTGATATTACGGGAGATTTTATTTTTTAATTCCAGTTTTGATTTTTTGTTTTCATTTGTATTTTTTCATCGCTTTAATGTGTGCATTTCTGCCAAGGTCTTTATTTCAATGACTGGCAAATTTTTCTTTATTTAAAAATCTTTGCCAGAGTAGAATCGATGTATTATACGTTATCATAATTCAGTGTAGTGTTAGCAGTGTCGTTTGTCTTTTGTTTCATTTATAGGTTCCATAAACTGTACAAAACATTTTCTTCTTTCAGCATACTCGCCTCTAAACATTCCGCACATATTCGACTTTTCAAACAGTGGCGCCTGTGACCTTCAACCTTATCAATGATGGACATAAGGTTCAAAATTGTTTAAGGGTTCTTTGGTATGTATAACATTTGTAAAAAGACGTGTTGTCCATAGGTTAAGGAGATTCGATTCAACTCAGCAGGTAAGTGAGTAAGAGGATGAAATGCTACTTGAAGAATGTACGAATACTTTGTCCTTAATGAAGTTCATATCTTAGGAAAAATATATTCAATGATCGTGAAGTTAATGCATGGATTTAAACAAAATGGGACATTTTCCTTAAGTATTGATAGACAAATACACAAAAATAAATTAACACACGTGCTAGATCTGTTACTATTACTTTTAGTTTAGTTAAAAAGAGAAGAAGAAGAAGAAGAAGAAGAAGGAAACGATTCGGAGAAAATTGGACGTTTTGTTATTGAACGCTTTTATCTGATGTTGCTACTTAGGCGAAAAAAATTGGAGGTTTTCATCGTTTTTCATTCCGATATTCAATTATATAATTTTGATGAACGATTTGTTAGGAAACCTGCCCAGATTTTCGTCTGGTAGGTTTTCTAAGTAGTCATCAGCATGAAACACATATTAGCAAATAAACATCAAACAAGATCGAGAGAAAAAAATAAAATTATTCAAATACTTTTTTTTGATAATCTAATCTTATAACTTATCTTTATATATATATATATATATATATAATATATATATATATATATATAATATATATATATTTGTGTGTGTGTGTGTGTGTGTGTAATTTATCATCTAATTTTTTTTTATCAGTTACGTTTCCCAAGATTGGAGTCGCTGAGTATTTGATTGTTACTTCCAACATCGTTTCATCAGCTGACTCAATATGAAAACTACGAAACGATATATTCCAATATAGTTGATGGAATACTAATCTTCAATCGGGTCGAAAAGCATTGTGTAGTGACTTTCCAATAGAATTTGTCTATACTGTTATTACAAAGGATTACAAAGGCGGAGCATGCCGACAGGAGACCTTTTGATCCATATCTAGGTCGGATGCGAAAAAAAATCATATTAATAATAAAACAATAAATAAAAACTATAATAATGTAAATAAATAAAATACATAAATAAATGCATAGGTATAGTTAAATAATAAACAAACAGGTAAATAGTAAATAATAATAAATTGACATATAACTAATAATAAATGAAAATCAGACAGACAAATGATAAAAAAACAAACAAATAATATAAGATAAATTATAATCATTACAGCATCTTACTTAGGTATTTATCTAACTGATTCTTAAAGCTTCGAACTGAACTACATTGCACTACCTGTGCAGGAAGTTTATTCCATTCATTTACTACACGGTTGGCAAAGTTGTTTCTACCTACTTCCAAATTGAATCTATTTCCGGACAGTTTGAGACCATTGTTTCTTGTCTGATTCTCATTCAATGTGAAAATTTTGTCACTTTTGATGTTGTCAATTCCCTTTAAAATCTTAAAGACCTGTATCAAGTCACCTCTGAGTCTACGCTTTTTTAGGGAAAACAGATTCATGTGTTTTAGTCGATTTTCGTATGATATATTTTTGATATTTGGAATCAGTTTTGTGGCTCGCCGTTGTACTTTTTCCAGTCTGTCAATGTCTTTAATGAGATTCGGTGACCATACAGAAACAGCATATTCCAAATGTGGACGAACTAACGATTTATATAGCTTGTTAATGAGTGATGGACTTTTGAAATCAAAAGATCGCGCAATCAGTCCCAGAATCTTATTTGCTTTCTCAGTGGCTGAAATACACTGCTTGGATGATTTGAGGTCGTTACTGATAATTACGCCGAGATCTTTTTCACTATCCACTTTTGTTAACGAATTACCAAATAACTTGTAATCGTACTTACTGTTATTTTTACCTATGTGCATTACCTTGCATTTACTTGTGTTAAATTTCATTAGCCACTTTTCAGACCATTGCTGTAATTTATCTAAATCTACTTGAATATCTAATTGGTTTGAGTGATCATTTGCCACTCCGCACAGTTTTGTATCATCAGCAAATTTGGAAACAGTAGATTTTAGTCCATGGTCTATATCATTTATATATACTATGAATAGAAGTGGCCCAAGAACGGAACCCTGAGGAACTCCACTTGCAACACTTTTCCATCCAGAAGTTTTCCATTTAAAAAAACTCTCTGTTTTCGACCATTCAACCAATTACTAGTCCAACCTAATAGGCTACCACTTATTCCATGCAAAGCTAATTTAGTAAGTAGTCTTTCGTGTGGGACGGTATCAAAAGCTTTTGCAAAGTCTAGATATATTAAATCTATATTGTTTCTTTTGTCATAATTCGAGATAACTGTGTTGTAGAATTCGAGTAAGTTAGTCACGCAAGAACGTTTCCGTCTGAAACCATGCTGGCTATCATTTATCAAACGGTTACTTTCTAAATGATGTTCGATAGCATCTCTGATGATAGTTTCCATTATTTTTCCTACGATTGAAGTCAAACTTATAGGCCCATAGTTATTTGGTTTCTTTTTGTCACCTTTTTTGAATATGGGAGTAACGTTAGCTAGCTTCCATTCTCTTGGGACATCTCCGGATATGATGGATTTCTTGAAAATAATTTCTAATGGAACAACAATCTCATTTTTCATTTCCTTTTAGATTTTTGGATGCCAACCGTCAAGTCCTGATGTTTTATTAACTTTGAGTTTTTCTATACGCCTTTTAATTTTTTCTTTTGTTATATTTACCGTAGTGAGTAAGTTTACCCCAGACTTTTCACAGGTTTCAGTTTGGAATTCACTTTGAGGTGTTTCGTTTACGAATACCGAGCTAAAATAATTGTTTAAGATATTACACATTCCTTCATTTGAATATTCAAGTTGACCGTCAGCAGATAATAGTGGACCAATGTGATTCCTAACAACCTTTTTATCTCTAATTTAACTATAGAATTCTTTGGGATTCTCTATGGATTTATCAGCGATGTTCATTTCGTATTGTCGTTTTCTTTTCCTTATTGTCTTTTTTTAAATCTCTCTGTATTGATACATAATTTTCATAGTCATTAGATGCACTCGAGTACTTATATTTCTTATAAGCCTGTCTCTTTTTAGCAATACTTTTTTCAGTTTCTTTGTCGAGCCACTTTGGGCGAGCCTGATTTGGGGGACGTCTGTCCTTAAAAGAGTTAGCTGTTGGCTGTTACTCCAACATGATATCAGCTGAGTTTGTAGCAATTTGTACGTTCTTGGCGCAATCGGGAGCGTGCTGGTCACGCATATTCTTAGTTGTGGGTTCGAAACCCACACTCCTTTCTAATTCCAAGCATGTTACATGCTTCAGGAGTCCCAAAAGCTACTCGGCGTCTCCTGGCGTAGGCTCTTCACCACCACATCCTAATGTCCTTAATAGGTTACCTGAAGACTGCAGGCATTCTAGAGAGACCAAGAACATCGACTTGGTTGACTGATCGGTACAACTTATGTAAGTTTTTATGTTTACACTTGGTTCTATATTCCTCAAACTTATCACGATCTATAAATTAATCTATACGGTTTTCTTAATTTCATAGGCTCCATTGCCACCTCACAAATAACAGTCAACGAAGAAAGGGAAATATGGCCTTGAATAACATAATACTAAAAGTACTTAGAAAAAATTGAAAACGAATTGAGATTGAAGCCCTTGGACTCTGCTGTTGACAAGGTTTCTTCGTCGGAGACAAAAGAATATACAGATGAATCGATAAATGGATAAATAGATAGATAGATAAATAGATACACAAAAGGATATACATATATATATATATATATATATATATATATATATATATATACAGTATATATATATATATATATATATAATTAATATATATATATATATATAATATATATATATAATATAAAGAATATTAATATGGTCAGATAAATAAAGGATGAATAAGCAATTATCTTGTAGAAATGACGAATAAATAAATGAATAAATGAATAAATAAATGAGCAGAAAGAATGAATGAGTGACTATTAAGTAGATGAATTGGTATTCATGAAAAAAATTCTACGTCAGTTATATTTCTTCTGGGTATTGCTAGGTGAATTTACATTAACGGTCTTATGCACATGGTCATAAGGTTAAAATTTGCCTGTTTCAGTGTATGATTGAAACCTTAAACTAGTTTAAGTTAATCTTAAACTAGTATAAGTTAGTGGATGATCTGTGAATTTAGTTAGTGGTCTCCATAAGTTGAAGGGGAAGCAAGACATACGTGACGTAAGACGGATTGAAAACCCGTGATTTAAACTAGTTGGATTAACTTTTTCACTCGGTTATGTTGGTCGCAGTTTATGTTGTGGCTAACGACAGGTGATTTTGATCAATTAAGAATAACTTTCGTAATGAGAGTGTCAAACCATCTCGATTAACCCCTTCAGCCCAGTGATATATATATATATATATATATATATATATATATATATATATATATATATATATATATATATATATATATATTATATATATATATGATATGTTTGTCACCAAGTGATCTTATTCAGCAAACGGGATAGCCACATATACATTTCCGATTCTGTATGTACGTTTCCAGCCCACATACCGTACCTTAGGCCTGGCTAGAATCTACCTACCTTTTCCCTAGCGTCCACCCATAAGGTTATCAAGAATGGCACTAGAACTAGAATAGAAGGGTGTGTGTGGCACTATGATACCTAGTTATTTGTCTCTATAGTGTCACTAGCTCCATTACAAGTGACTACCAACGCTAGACACCAAACTGGATTGTTGCTTATTACAACCGGGAACCCACCTACGCGTGGTAACCCCTGTTCACCTAGCAGTGAGTAGGTACGGGACGTTAGTCAAGGAGTTGTGACCTTGCTGTCCCGGTGTGTGGTGTGTGAGTGGTCTCAGACCTACCCAGAGATCGGCAAATAATGAGCTCTGAGCTCACTGCCGTAGGGTGGTGTCTGGCTGTCTCGACAGAGACTGCAGCAGATCCGAGGTGAATACACATGATAATTGGTTGTCAACAGGGGGTCACCTAAACTAACAATGTCTTACGAACACCCGTCCTCGTCCTGTATCTACCAACACTTAACGACACCTACCGTCAACTACCGTCAACTACCGGCACCTGCCGGCACCCATCGGAACCCACCGGCACCTACCGGGAACTACCGGAAGTTATCGGAACCTACCGGGACCTACTGGCACCTACCAGCACTGGCACCTACCGGCAGCTACTGACAACCACCGGCACCCACGACATCTACTGGCACCCACCGGCACCTATCAGCATCCACCAGCAACTACTGGCAGCTACTGGCACCCACTGATATCTGTTGGCAACTACCGGCGCCCACCGGCAGCTACCGGGAATTACCGGTAGATACCGGTACCTAATGACAGCTACCAGCACACACCGGCAGCTACCGGCAAATATCGGAAGTTACCGGTAACTATCACCATCAACCGGCAACAACCGACAACTACCGGCAGCTACCAGTACCTACCGGTAGCTACCGGCAGCTACCGGCACCTACCAGCAACCGCGTACACCTAGAAACTTAAAGAAACGCACATGCAAGACAACCTACTCCCCATATAAGCCTCCACCTTGACATATACTACACATGCAAGCACCCCGCATGCAATAGCACCTATTACCTCACCACATAGCTGAACTCTGCCAACACCCTGTGCACACAGTACAGTTTCCTACAAAAGTGAGGTGATCAGTTAGAAAAAATTCTCGTTAATTATGTTTTTTTTATTATTTTTTTTTTTATTTTTTTTTTTTTTTTTAAGGGAGGGTGTCTGGCATCTCTGCTGAGAAGCAATCAGTCGAGATGACAGATGTCACCAAAAGCGAACGATAGTTATCGAGACATTTTCACTCTGGTCGTTTCACTTTTGCAGAGCGATGTACCGTAGAGTCGTATTCCTAAACCTTACTAAAAGAAGTGGTTCTCCTACCACATAATTTCAGGGACGTCTGTCTAGCAAGTTAGAAGTTAGATGACTATACCACCTGTCATATTCTAGAACTCTTGTGAAGCTTAATATGCCAGGCGGTAAATGGAAAAGAAAAATCCACCTATCAAGTACTATAGAATACATCTTTGAATTATGGGGCGGGACAATCCCAAAACTTTAGGAATATTTAAGAATACGACAGAGTGAATCTATGACACCTTCCTGGTGGGGGACGCCCTTTGCTCTTGCGCTTCGCACTTACCGGAAACTACCCTCACCTTCACCTCAAGGAAGTTGTTGCTCGGCACTGTGGAGGATTGTCCGTGTGCGGGTTGAGTTCGATCAAAAGTGGAAAGGCTGAAGACGGAGGGACCGTCTGTCGGTGCGGGTCTTCTCATCTGCGTATATCAACGGCACCGAGGGTAATGTTGGGGTGGAGGGAGAAGGCAGGGGTTTAGAAAACAAAATAAGGGGTTGAACAGAGGTCAGAAAAGGGGGGGTATGAGGACAGTACAAATTTGTTTTTGTTGGGTAGCCCATGATGCTAATCAATTATGACAACTGAGGTACAGAGGATACTGATTACCCTTTCGGGGCTTCTGCCACAGATCCTCCACCCCATGTATGTTGTGTTTGTGTACTGCAAAGATGTGTGTGTGTGTGTGAGAGAGAGCCTGGCAAAGTAGACATATTCAATCTCCTGTGTGTTCTGACCTGTGATGGTATATCATAGGTGTTGTGCATACATCTTCATATCTTTTAGATAACAAGAAGTTCTTTTTAATTTACTTCGTGATGTCATTGGTACATCATGGTCTCTCTGCAGAGCAGATAGACCTAAGGGCCGTAAGGAAAGGGTCTTGGATGGGGAACAAAAGGTCACGCGCTAGGATCCGATAAAACCCGAGATCTTGTTCCACACTCACCATCTCCCATTCACTCTCTCCCTCATCCTCTCCCCCTTTTTCTCTCTCTTTCTCTGCACCCCTCTCTCTCTCATCCCCTCCCCTCTTTCTCTCTCAATTTCTCCACCTCCCTATCTCTCTGTCTCTCGATTTGTCTCTCAATGTCTCGTTCTCTTGCTACAAACCATTATATCTCCTAATGCCATTGCTCACTGTATAGCTTCATGTCGCAAACTGCAAATTAATTATGTAAATGATGGGCTTCAGGATACCAGCCAGACTGAAGTTTCGATTACTCGATATTACGTTCAAACAGGGATCCATAATCCAGTTAGATAAATAGATATTATCAGTATATTTGTTGATAAGACGATGAAGAAGCTGGAATACATTATGTTTTTTCAATGCTTGATACACCACGCGTCAAAAAGAAGAAAAAAATAAACAAATAAAACACGATTCATGACATACGACCCCATGACATGTGGCATGGGACATACAGCCTATACCCCACGACTCACAACCCACAACTCACGAGGTACTCGCCAATAACCTCACACTCCCTACTCCATACTCCTTTCTTCTAACTCCCCAACCGGACTCCCTACACCCACTGACTCCTCTGAACCCCCTTTCCCAAACTCCACACACTCCCATCTCCAAGCTCTTACCATGGTGGGCAGTTTGAAGAGAGTCTGTCTATGATCGACGAGAATTTTCTTGTTGGCCATCCAGTTGACGAGGGTAAACTCGAGGAGTGCCCCGAAGACCATAATCATGCACATCCCAACCCAGACGTCAATCGCCTGGAATGGTGGACAAAGAGGGGGAGAAGTTAGTGATGCTGAAGAAAGAACAATGCTGCAGAAGTTGAGGAGGTTATTTTGTGTATTCTATGAGTATCTCTATAAAGACGGTCACACACACACACACACACACACACACACACACACACACACACACACACACACACACACACACACACACACACACACACACACACACACACACACACACACACACACACACACACACACACACACACACACACACACACACACACACACACACACACACACGCACTCAGGCCATAATAGATGAATACATGAATTTAAATCTAAGTATGATAATTAGAAAATAAGGATATAGCCCAAGTTGGCACTAGACATGAATTTGAAGGATGATTAATTGGAGGATAAGAGGTAGTATCCCATGATTGTTGCTCCTTTCCTGAATACTACAATTGGGTCAATAGACACAGCGAGCGTAAGTGATGGGTCGAGTGATAGAAGTGAGAGAGAGAGAGAGCAAAAGCGAGAGAAAGCAAGATTAGGTGTGACTAAGAGAGAGAAGCAGAGGTAGAGACAGAGATAGATAGAAATATAGATATTTAGACAAACAGAGAGAGAGAGAGACAGACAGACAGAGAGTCAAAGAGAGAGTGAGAGTGAGAGAGAAAGTGAGAGTGAGAGAGAAAGTGATAGTGAGAGAGAAAGAGAAAGAGAAAGAAAAAGAAAAAAGAGAAAGAGAAAGAGAAAGAGAAAGAAAAAAAGAAAAAGAAAAAGAGAGAGAAAGAGAAAGAGAAAGAAAAAGAGAGGGAGACAGAGAG
>NC_134810.1:22323369-22333369 GCF_046742065.1 Oratosquilla oratoria | reverse complement strand
TAGGTTGTACCTCGACGATCAAAATTTTGATAAACCCTTTTCAAACTCCGTACGGAGTTCGTGCCCTTCGTACTCAGTAGCAAGCATCATGATGGAACACTTCAATACAAAGGACTTGGAGGACATCGGCCGCGGCCGAGGAGAAGAAGAAATGGAGGTGAGCTGGGGAATCGGGACTTTCTCCCCAGAGATCTTGACCTACTTCGACATTGGAAACGTTCTGGGACTAGGCACCTTTGGATGGATCCACAGTGCCGTGTACAAGCCAACTGGCACAGAAGTGGCCATCAAGAGCCAGATAGAAAGCTTCTGCGCCGAAGAGATCGGCAAGGAGTTTGAAGCACTAAGGAGCCTGGAAAACCACCCGAACATCATAAGCCTGCATATGGTCATGAGAAACCAAGAGAACGAGCAGGTCTGCTTTGTTATCGATCTCATGGACCTGTCTCTCGAAGACGTTATCAACCGAATGGCCTCCGAAGGACTCCGCTTCATGGAGAACGAGGTCAAATCGATTTAGCTTCAATGCCTCAGAGGACTCCGGCACATCCACACAGCTGGATTCCTTCACTGTGATTTGGGTGCCCGGAACATCCTCATGGACCGGAATGGCACCGTCAAAATCACGGACTTCAGCCTAGCAGTCCGAGAGGAGGAGAGCGTCCTCAACTCCAGGAGAGAGGACCTCCTCGACCTAAGCGTCGTTTTTGTCTTCACTGTAACTCAGGAGACTGTTCATGACCTCGGCGGCCTTGATGGCAAGGTCAGCTCATCAGGAGTGGAACTTGTAGAAGAGATGTTCTTCGGAGAAGTCACAGCTCAAAGAGCTCTTTCATCAAGATATTTTGGGGAAAGACCTTTCCCACAACGGCCTCAGATCGGCCAAGTCCTTTGCGGCGACCCAAAGGATCCAGAAGAAAATATGGATATTTGTTGAATCCTTTGAACTTTTTACTTTGTATAAAATAATCTTTATAAGTTCTATTTGCTATTTCTAAATCTCTCAAAATTGTAATAATTTTGATCAAAATCACTCGTACTTTCAGTGATCCAGAAGAAGTTACAGAAATCTCTTGAATTTTTAGATTTTTATTTATCTTATATAAGAGAAACTGCTATAAGCTCTTCCTGTTTCTAAATCTCTCAGAATTAAAAATCATTACTTCTTATTAATTCACTCACATTTTCCGTAAATGCTGCTGATGACAGGGTGATGGAGCTAAAAAGATAATTTATTTCCTAGAAATATGAAAAATATAATCTTTAAACTTTCTACCAAAGCCACGGATGAACCCAAATTTGAATTTAAGTCGGTTTCTTGCGCACTGACAAGAATCACCTTTGGTCATGTAAAAAAAAATGCTTTTTTTCGTTTCCAGGCAAGAGGTCTGTGAAGCATTTATGCAATCAATTATGAGAAAAAAATCAAGGTTTGAGTCCTGATAAATATCTAGTGCATAAGAAATTAGTTTCATTTTGAAAAGACTTTTTAATCCAAGCACTCTGTGAAACCCATTCCATGGGACTAGGTTTTCTTCAGCTGAATGAATCGCCAAAAATCAAGGTTTGAGTCCTGATAAATTTCTAGTGCATAAGAAATTGGTTTCATTTTGAAAAAAAAACTTTTCAATCCAAGCGCTCTGTGAAACTCATTCCATAGGACTCGGTTTCTTCAGCTGAATGAATCGCCAGAAATCAAGGTTTGAGTCCTAATAAATTTCTAGTGCATTAGAAATTAGTTTTATTTTGAAAAAAGAAGTTTTTAATCCAAACGCTCTGTGAAACTCATTCCATAGAATTCGGTTTTCTTCAGCTGAATGGATCGCCCGGCGAGAACTAGAATGATGTGATGACCGGAAGGTGCGCGGTTTCCGCCTCGTCTGAATGAAATCGTCGACGGAAACCAGAGAAGTGCATCCAGAGTCCAACTTTACGGGTTAATTAAGATTTCAAACCAAGAAGCCTGGAGGAGGGCCATCCGTCAGCTGAATAAAGATGCCCAACCGGCTTTAGGGAAGAAGTCTAAGAAGCCAGGAGGAAGGGAGAAATTGGAGGTTCCTCTTTATCTGACCAAAGTCTTCTGACAGAGCGTATCATGAGAACTGTATTTGACACACACACACACACACACACACACACACACACACACACACACACACACACACACACACACACACACACACACACACACACACACACACACACACACACACACACACACACACACACACACATACACACACACACACACACACACACACACACACACACACACACACACACACACACACACACACACACACACACACACACACACACACACACACACACAAAATCTCTGTGAATGCTTCCTATATAATAGAATCTATTGATTTTCACCATACGGTTTTTGGAATGGAATTGTTCTCTTCATTTATGGCTTTTATATATTGTAATGACCCTCAGACTTCGAGTTTTGGGAAACAAAGTTTCTCTGGAGTTCGTCACATCCTGAGTAGGAATAACATCTTAGGGGAGTTGCACGTTGCCCTTGGGCCACCAGGCACGTGCAAGGATGTGTCATCTTCTTCGGCGCCTTCGTCGGATACTTACAGGAAGAGAGGTGGATCCCACAGTGCTGGACGTCGAATGGGTATAGCACGAACTCCATGTTACAGGTCAGCCGGAGGGAAGCCCTGGTGGGGGAAATGCAGAGAAAAAGAGGGGAAAAACCGGTCAGAACGGAAGCCCAGAAATCCCTTGAAAATGGGTGGGTGGGACGTCCGCGTTCTTCGTGTCAATTTTTTAATTTTTTTTTTGTATTCATTCATTAATTTTCCATTTTTTTTTTTTGGGTGGGAGGGGGAGTAGGGGGTATTCGGAGGTCCTCAGTGTAGAGAGATCCTGAGTGGTTCTTCTTATTATTTCAAAGAGAGTGGGAGGGTGTTGGTAGCTCCTGAAAGGTTCTTAAAGTGTCTTTATTAATCGATTTTTTTCCTAGGGGGCGGGAGGATGTTGGGAGGTTCCTAAGAGGTTCTTCAAATTTCCTTTTTTTTTGGGGGGGGAGGGGGTAAAATTCCTGGATGACCAAGTAAAGAATCTCTCAATCTTCGAGGTCAGATAGAGGACAAAGGATTTCTAAGCTCAGGTTCTGACCGGGAAGGACGTAACTGACACTACTGGAGTTCCTCCGCCTCCTTCGTCTCCAACTTCGTCAGGTAGTTCCTATGATGACGTCATCTAGTCATCTAGCACCAGTACACAGGTGTTCTGGGGGTGCAGACACCTGGTCACCCGGCACCGTCTGATCACCTTTGCACAGGTGGTCTCTGGGTTGAGCCACCTGTCGCAGGTGGTCGAAAACCAAACAAATTGTGCTGGAAACCCGGTGTATTTCTTTCTTTCTCTCTCTCTCTCTTTTTTTTTCTCTACATGCAAATCTATACCTCTTCTTTATTTATTTATTCATTTATTTTTTACCTTTTTATTTTCAATTTTTGCTTGTTATTACTACATGCTAAGCTATACCGCTGATCCCTTTAGTACCATGCCGCATTGTACAGATTAAACTGCATCAACCCCCCAGGTGATTCTATTCATCTAAGGAGCCTACCTTGGGGTCTCGGTCGGTGAGTGACTCGTCCGTGTTAGGGTCCGCCCTCCACACACGCGCTTGTTACAGGATAATCTACACAATGCGCACTTGTACTTAAGGTGGCAAGACTACAGCTGCACGACACCTGTTGTTGAACGTCTGTTTTAAAACAACTGTTTTACTACGTACTATTACGGACACAAAACCTGACCCATGCTTTGCTAGAACTAAACAAATATATATGAATATTTCGTATATTTCTATACACACTAGGTCATAGTTGTATATTTATTATATTTCTGTATACGATCGTATATTATTCGTAAAGACTTCCTTGATTTATGACGAAAATGTATTAATACAGCAGTAATTAATTGTTATTTTGGTTGTCACGAAAGGGCTCGAACTCGGACATCTGAATTACTAATTCTTGTTAACATGATGAGATATATATTTGCATATTTTTGATACACATATTTGAAAGTCCTCAAAAACGCCATTCTTGTATTTTCATTGCCTAGACACATGTCCATCGTTATCTACATCATGCACATGTTCTACATGACCGTTCATGGTACACCTGTTCCATGATGGAACAGGTGTGCACCTGTATACAAATTCTCAATAGCCTCTCATAAACACTGACCTAAGCTACGGGAACAAATGTGCATTTTACACCTGTGCTGTTTTTCTGAAACTACTCGGATGTCCTGACATCTGTCCATGCATCTGTCACATTTAAGCAGGCACCGTCATGCAACACCTGGTACTGTCATACGGAAGGGAGTGCATGACACCTGTTCTGACACTGTTCATGACACATGCACACAGAGACGTCAGTATCAAGCTTATTTTCTTTATTTTGTTTTGGGAAGATTCTCTCAACTCAAAATTTCTTGAAGAAATTTCTTGAAGAAATTTCTTGAAGATGCCATATGCAAGACACATGCACACAGAGACGTCAGTATAAAGCTTATTTTCTTTATTTTGTTTTGGGAAGATTCTCTCAACTCAAAATTTCTTGAAGAAATTTCTTGAAGAAATTTCTTGAAGATGCCATATGCAAGACACATGCAACAGCAAAAGGTTCACACTGAGGTCGCTTTTCAAGGTAAATGCACACACATACAAACATGCATATACTTGAGAGAGTATAAACACACACACCTACACACACATACCTTCACGTACATGCGCACGCACACGCACACACACACACACACACACACACACACACACACACACACACACACACACACACACACACACACACACACACACACACACACACACACACACACACACACACACGTGCAGGTCTCGAAATTTTACATATATGAAATATACACGATAACATAATTTTCTGGGTTTGGCAGATGCACACAAAACTACACGGTCATACACGTAATAATTAACACATATACACATGCTTGTGTTATGAAGAGAATATACAGTACATATTAAAATGACCTTAACCACTCATGGTTTATAGAATGATAATATTCTTATGTTTCACAAAAAAAAAAAAAAAATTACTAGTACATGTAATTAGGTAACATTTTTTTTTAGTATTATATGTACTGGAAAATTATCTAATATTTCACTGAATACCGTCAACGTTGTTTCAAACTTTTAATGAAAATATAAAACATGCGCTGGCATAGTAGAGGGCCTGTTTTTAGATTACATTTAGACTTACTAAACTCTTTCTGTAATTAGGCATGATATGGCATCATGCATTCCAAAAACATACGATGTAAACAAACTATCTAACGAACTATCTAAACAAGCTATCACAGTATTCTTCATACACATTATCTCTTCATGCCCATAATTGGATTCAAATAATTCTTTGTCATTTGATGATTCCTTTTTGCATACATTATGCCTGCACCAATAATTTGCCTGCACCAATTATTTATCTGTTTCTGTTATACAAACGTTTCCTGGGTATTCATATAACTCTTGGAGTTATATCTATGCTATACTAATATAGATTTCATCGTGACATATCTTAGAAACCATTTCTAAACGGCTAAGAAATAAGCGTTTGATTTATTGGTTATGCGTGGAAAAATATATATTTTTACAAAAAATGATGTTTAACTGTCGTGTTGAGACGAGATTGGTGTACATTCGAGTCATACACAAATGAATGATGTTTTGCAATTTCTCACCTTCTTGGGTCGCGTGATGCAGATCACGTGATTATAAAAGTCTAAAGCCTCACTCATGTAAATGTAAAAAGCACAACATGCAAGCAAGAAGCTCGATGACAAACACACATGCATCATGCAACTGAACGTGACTGTAGGCATGCAAATACTTGTCATATAAAACCAAAATCATGCAGGCACATATGCGTGCAAAGCGTCATTGATAAAAAGATAAAGTCACTGTCTATCATTCATATTACGATTTCATTCATGCAGAAAAAATATCGTAATAATTCATCACAAAGTACTTGCATATATGCAAATATAACCAACATGCTAGCTAAGTACTATATTGGTCAATATCTTCAGATAAATCATGCAAGATATGTAAAAAAAAAAAAAAAAAAAAAAAAAAAAAAAAAAAAAAAAAAAAAAAAAAAAAAAAAAAAAAAAAAAAAAAGACACCCCCAATATCTCAAAAAATCTCCATCAGCTTCCATCCAAAGACGACATTTTTACTCAAAGATCTCCTTTAACAAAACCCGACAATACCATCTGCAGAACCTCATCAATAAATCACGCGTAAAACGCGAACAGACGCTTATTTGTTTGATTAGATTTGGCAACACTGTTTTTGTTTACAGCTTGGCAGAAATAACAGAATAAACAAAACCATCACCCCTATAGGAGACGGCATAAGGATCTTAAATAATTCCCGTTTGCAACGTTGTATATAATCTACGCATATTTGGCGGCAGGATTCGAACTGTCTTCAGCTCGACTTTCGCCGCAAGTAGCGAAGCTCTAACAGTTCGGCCAGCGAGCACCCATAATAGATAGTAATGATGATAATAGATATTAAGCTAACCAATCATATCGTTGATGATGCTTAGATTTAATCAATTTATATAAGGATAATTCATCATTACTAATCAGTCATTACCGTTGTAGTACATTCACATGTTAGCAATGATACACGTCTCCTCAAATCTCCGTTTTTAAGCACACAAGAAAACATATCTAACGAATTACAAACACATTTTCGTTATCTACATAATACACATAAAGGATTACTAAATTATTATGTAGTTTGTTAAACGTTAGTTACGTATGTTAAACAAAGTGCTACATTGTTTCTCTACATTTGTCTCTTAGTAGTACTGGACGTGTGCTTAGGAGTAAGATTCCACGGTTCTGAGTTCGTTGGTTGATTTTTCTGTTGTGTTGATCGGTACTGATAATAACCTCGGTTCATGTGTGTGTGTGTATGTTTGTGTGTGTGTATGTTTATCATGTAATATGCAGGATAAAAACTATAGTGCGTGTGTGTATGTGTTAGTGTGTTTGTGTGTGTGTGTGTGTGTGTGTGTGTTTGTATATGTGTGCCAGCAAACATATTTACCTGATTGTGACATAAAAAGGATAATAACTATGTATTTTTTATGCATGCGTGTGTGTGCGAGTGTGCTAGTGTGTGTGTGTGTGCAAGATATGGTTCTGTTTGCTTTGGTTCCACGAGCGGCATTCTTTTGGTTCTTTGGTTCTACCGGTGGTGTGGCTTTGTTCATGTTTCCATGGTTCGTTTACTCGTGGTTTTGTCATACTCATGGTTCTCCTTCTACCTGGTTCTATCTATATTCGATTCTATCTTCGGTTCTCGACTTGTATGCTTTTAGTTGTATAAACATGCTTCTCTTGGTTCTATCAGCCCCTGTATTCCTTGCTCCCTCTTAATGTGGTTAATATCTATTCTGTCAATGTTCTTATGCAAAAAAAGGGAACAAATATTTTTAAATTTGGGAAACACTACAGTTAATAAAACCTTTTCCAAAGATCACAAAAAAATTGCTACCAAAAATAAAGCTTATGTCTCATATTCATGATAACTTATCAACTGACGAGAAATATTTCATCGCGATCCTTAATTATGTAATACTTAGGATCACACAGTGTTGGCGCTCCCGAGCACAAGGTTGACCATTGGTCGTACCCTCGGTGTTCCAAAGTCTTCCGACACAGTGCGATGCGCCATAGATTGTGTTCTGTCTATCTTAAGATGATTTTATTCAACTCATGAACGGATTCAGGTATGAGAAGGATGTCGCTTCAGCAAGACTCTGAAGTTCTTCATTGGATGAATAAAATCGTCTGGCGTTAGACAGAATATAATGTATAAAGTGTTCCATCATGTTTGATGGGTTAGCTCGGAGTGATGAGATGGTGCAAATAATGCTGTAATACTGGTGATAGTGATGATGGTGATGGTGATACCGGAGTGAGGGAGGAAATGTTAAAGAACATGGTATTAGCGTTGACTATTCGGTACGAAAAAAATAAAATTAAGAAACGATGTAAATGCTTGTTAAAACGTTAGGGAGTGCTTTTAGAACGTTAAATTTTTGCTAAAACGTTAGAAAACGTTTATCAAAACGTTAGAAAAAATGAAAACGTTAGAAAAAGTTGGATCATTAAAAAAAGACGTTTATAAAACGTTAGAAAAATTATAAAACGTTGGTGAAAAACGGTTGTTGAAACGGTTGTTCATACATTAAAAACCTTTGTTTAGAGGTTAAGAATCATCTGTTAAAAAATTAAAAACGTTTGTTAAAACGTTAATATTTTTCATGAACGACATAAACGTTTGTTCAGAACTTTATAAAAAAAAGTGTAAAATGTTAGAATTTTTTTAAAACGTTTTTTTCTAACGTTGGAAAAAGTTGGTTAAAACGTTAGAAAACGTTTATTTCATAATCGACATAAACATTTGTTCGAGACTTTGTCATCGCGGTAGTATTACTGAAGCTGTAATGTTGTTCATAATCATAGAAGCGCTGGTGAGTTTTCGATGTGTTATTTGGGTGTTACTGTATTGCCTTGTTGGAGTTGTTGATGTTGAAATTGGTAATGCAAATGTGTTTGCAAAGCTGGTGCAAATAATTATCGAAAAAAATCATGATAGTGTCACAAAAAATCACTGGTGTTAGTGAAGGAGAGAGGAGGTACTAGAACTAGTAAAGCAGACTAGAGCGCTAGCTTAACTATTGAAACTAATGAAGTTAGTGATGATGTTGTCTAAGCAAGAAAACGTGATTGTGAAATTGTTTAATCTATTTGACCATACTAGACGGGTATGTATTGCCCAGTCTCGGTTCAAACTAGTTTTGATTAACTAGATTCTATTTATTCTATTTTGTGTCAGGCGATTTTATTAAGTAGTGAAATGACTAGTTTATAGTGAAGACGCAGGACTAAAGCTTATAGTTATAAAGTCAGGAGAGAGATGCTCATTTAGCGGATGCGGTGATGGAAGAGACGAAGAGGAGGGGTGTAAGGAGGAAGGAAGGGAGGAGGAGAACGGGAAGATGGAGGGGAGGAGGAGAAAGGGAAGATGGAGAAAGGAATGGAGGTGGGTAGAGAAGGGAAGATCTAGGGGGAAAGGGAGAGAAGAGGGAGAGAAAAAGAGAGGAAGTGGGGGAAGAAAGACGGAGAAAAGGAGATAAGGAGAGAGGGAGAAAGTGAGAGAGGGAGAAAGTGAGAGAGGGAGAAAGGGAGTGGGAGAAGGAAAGAAGGAGAGAGGGGGAGAAGAAAGGGAGAGAAGGAGAGAGGGAGAGAGGAAAAGATAGATAGAAGGAAAGAAGAAGACAGAGAGAAAAGTGAAGAGGGAGTGATGGGGAAATTATAAAGGGAAAGAGAGAAATGAACAAAGTTCTACCTACAGTGTTTTAGGCTGATGTAATAAAAGCATAGGTGGAAAGGGAATGAAGGTAAGAAAAAAGGCGAAGGAAGGGAAGAAGAGAAACAGGATAAGAGATTGTGGAGGTGGGGAGGAGGGGGAGAGGGAGAGGAAGAAGAGAGAGATAAAGGGAGGCAAGTGGAATGGTCACGTTAGGACAGGGAGAACTTTAGTCCCAGAAACAGTAAAGAAAACGGGTAACGAAGATTGGAGGTGTCTAGGGGTGAGGCGGAAAAGAAAAGTCATATTTGGGACAAGAGGAACAAAGATTTTGTCCCAGGAGGGAAGAGAGGAGACGGAAGAAGAAGAAGAAGAAGAAGAAGAAGAGGAAGAGGAAGAAGAAGAAGAAGAAGAAGAAGAAGAAGAAGAAGAAGAAGAAGAAGAAGAAAAAGGAGGAGGAGGAGGAGGAGGAGGAGGAGGAGGAGGAGGAGGAGGAGGAGGAGGAAGGAGGAAGGAGGAGGAGGAGGAGGAGGAGGAAGGAGGAGGAGGAGGAGGAGGAAGGAGGAGGAGGAGGAAGGAGGAGGAGGAGGAGAAGGA
>NC_134810.1:22303856-22307869 GCF_046742065.1 Oratosquilla oratoria | reverse complement strand
AGGGGTGTTTACGCGCAATCGCGGGCGCTCCCCCCATATATACATATAAATAGTTATATATAGATAAATATATATATAGCTATAAATTTATATATATATAGATATATACACACACACACATATATATATAAATAGATATAATATATAGATATATATATCAAGATACACACACACATAAAAAAATATATATATATAATATATATACATATATATTTATATATATATATATATATATATATATATATATAGAGAGAGAGAGAGAGACATACATACATACATATATATGTACACAAACGTATACAACAGTGACACTACTACCAACACCACTATCGCCACCACCGCCACCAACAGCAACAGTGACAGTAATAACAACATCAGCAACCTCGACACACCAACACCACTACCAGCACCAAAAACAATAACAACAACAGCAACAAGACCAACAACAGTCTCGGAAAAGAGTGATACAAAGGGGTGACTCAAATAAAGGTGAAGAAAGAGCCCTGATTTAATGAGGAAATGGTCTCTAATTAAGACTAATGAACGCCCTATTAGCCAAGTACAAAGGCACCTTCATTACTACATTGAGGAGTGTCACTGTGCCATTATGGGCCTCCCAATGTGAAACAAAGTTCCCTTTGAATAAACATCCACGAATTGAATAAAAATCACCTATAGGCAGTCGTAACAAAACGAAATAAAAGCTCCGTTTCACTTACTGAATGTTTTCTTTATGTGAATAAAATCGCCTGGCTGGCAGCAAAAATTATTTGGTTTGGGTTGTGGAATGATTCATTTCATCTTTTCACACGTACCGACTTTTCGCCGTGTGCCGTCCACGACACGACGTCGTGCTCTTAAATAAACATGGGTAGCTATGGACGCTTTTACATGTCAAGACCACGACCACGTGTGAAAGCTTCCATAGACACCCATATTTATTTGAGGACACGACGTCGTGTCGTTGACGGCGTACGTCGAAAAGTCGATACGTGTGAAACTAGCCTTATGTGTTTTTCTTTTAGGCGCCGTCAACTGATTTTATTCAGCTGGAGTAGTCACTCCTTAAAGTTGATGTGAAGCGTCTTGGACACACGTCAATAGAAT
The DNA here is from genome assembly GCF_046742065.1 of Oratosquilla oratoria. NCBI lineage: Eukaryota > Metazoa > Arthropoda > Malacostraca > Stomatopoda > Squillidae > Oratosquilla > Oratosquilla oratoria. The sequence continues at coordinate 22,306,762 of NC_134810.1, read as the reverse complement.
CTCCACCCTTTCTGGATGGCGAGTAGGTGTAGAACCTTATGACAGTTCACACACGGTGATACCCGATAACAGAGAGCCACCCGGATATTACTAAATAGGAGATGCATTGTTCAGTCGGAAAACCAAAGGTGAAGGTGAGGAACCTACGCTAGGAGGCGCTGAGTAGCTGCGGCAGAAGTCGTTACCTTTACTATGGTATTGTTAGGGCAGGAAACAGTCACCACTTGGAATCGGAGCGAAGTACGGAATTCGAACCCACAGGCAATGAAATGCGAGACCAGAATGTCTCTTATTATGTCACCAATGTCCACAGGGAATAAAGAAAAGCTACACATAATTATCTTGACGATTCAATTCGACAACAAAATTGCAGATTCACGCGTGACCACCAAGGAGGATGTAGAACTTTACTGCCGAAGGTCTCAACGGAGATAAATGAAATCACGTGGCGCAATTTGAAGTAAAAGAAAAGAACCACCCTGTACGGAAGGGGTATGAACTGTGAACAATGCACTTAACATTTGCAAGGAAACGCGTATTTGAAAATCCGCGAAAAACGCTTACTTAAGAATCCGCGAAAGTTACAGTTTGAGTACTGGTCATCATTGAAATTGCTTGTCCATATTAACTTCTGTGATTGTTTTTTTTACAAACTTTATTTATAGGTAATTTTCTAGCTGTATGCTCTATGAAAACTTCATATTGCGGACATTGAGTAATAGGAGGGAGGTTGTTGGTGGTGTGTGTGTATACATGTATGCATGTATGTGTGTGTGTGTGGATGTGTATGTTTGCCTGTATTCGTTTATGTTTACGTGTGTGTGTGTGTGTGTACGTGTTTGTGTTTGCGTGTACGTGTGTGGGTTTGTGCGCTCACGCGTATGTGTATGTATGTGTAGACACGGTGTCGGGAAGGAAAGGTTGTTATTATTTCTGGTGTTGTTGGTATTGGTGTTTGTCTTGGTAGTATTGTTGATGTTACTGTTGTCATTATTGTTCTTGTTATTAGTGTTATTGATGTGGTGTCAGTGACAGTGGTAGTAGTGGTGGTGATGGTTGTGTAATATTGTATCACCTCATTCTTCAGTTGTAACGCTTTGATTTAAGTCCATATATACTTCCAGTTTGGGCTATATCGTCTTGTAGGCTATTTCAAGTATCCATGCATCTGTGGAAAACTGTATTTCTTCACTTCCTTTAGACATTTACTCTTTTTACACTTTTTTCTCATGACCTCGTGGATGTACGTGCGTGCGTGTGTGTGTGTATGTGTGTGTGTGTGTGTGTGTGTGTGTGTGTGTGTGTGTGTGTGTGTGTGTGTGTGTGTGTGTGTGTGTGTGTGTGTGTGTGTGTGTGTGTGTGTGTGTGTGTCTGTGTGTATGTGTATGTGCATATATGCGTGTGTGTGTGTGCTTGCGTGTGTGTATAAGTGTGTGTTTACTTAAATGTAACATGCAGGAAATAATTACGGCGTGAAGTCTCGTTTCCATAGCTCCAATAGTCAGATTTTATTTTAAATTTGTTTTTCAACTTTCTCTCTCTCTCTCTCTCTCTTTCTCTTTCTTTCTTTCTTTCTCTTTCTCTCTTATGAGGTACTGACTACATACATTTTATGTAATCAATACTTTAGGAACTGGAGTCACGCAACTTATCTCCACTTAAAATATATTGATCACTTAAAATATATTGATCACTTTGACCTTTACATATCCCTTCATTCTACTGGTTCCCTCCTTAAATATCTCCTTTACAATTTCTATGATTCCACCTTATGAATGTAATATTGTTCCCAAGGATAGAAACGCTGGTTATGGATGATAGATTACAAGATGAAATTGGCACAAGCCCTAACGAAAGCCTTAATGGGTGTCATTGGATTTAAAGGATCATGTTTTGTCCCTCTCCTGATACATAAAGAGGATAGATTAAACGTCTTCTCTACCCTAAGGGCTTTCAAAGAACTCAGCGGCATAGTCTAGCGATAGACGGAATGAAATTATAAATATTTTCCATTTTCCCCTACAACAACGGTTCTCCCTCTCTGTCTCTCTCTCTCTGTCTCTCTCTCTCTCTCTTTCATTTATTTTTTTTTATTTCAGTAACGTGGGACAAAATTGAATATATTTCTACTTAGTCTCTATAAAACTGCTTACAAAAAATATAAGAACAAGTGCCTTCTTACAATGATCATTAATCACAGACAAACTACTTCAAACGCTGTTTGACAAATGCTCGTGACGATGACGTTCTGGCCAACACGCAATGCGAGCCTATGTATTGTGTTCCATAGACTCGAAGGGCGTTAATAGCAGCCATTAACATTGGATAATCTCCCTTTATGTACCAACTTCGTGAGTGAGAGACTTCTTAAGAAAGTTAAGATGGAAGCAGAGTTGCATAAGGTCCTGCACGATTGGTGATTATCAGGTGTGCGAAGTCAAAGGAACAGAGTGAACATATATAAGCGCGCACACACGCTAGCATGCATGACTAAGTACACGCACGTATAGACACGCGTATGCGCACGCACATGCACACGTAAACGTGTATACATATACACACATACACATTGACACATACACATAGACACATAAACTTACGCATATACGTACACATATAAATACACTTGCACATATACTTACACATACACTTACACATAAACGTACACACACACACACACACACACACACACACACACACACACACACACACACACACACACACACACACACACACACACACACACACACACACACACACACACACACAAACACACACACACACACACACACACACACACACACACACACACACACACACACACACACACACACACACACACACACACACACACACACACACACACACACACACACACACACACACACACACAGACAACCGAATTT
>NC_134810.1:22291356-22298856 GCF_046742065.1 Oratosquilla oratoria | reverse complement strand
AAACTATACATGATCTTAAGAAAGAACTGGATGCGGGAAGATACAACTGCGGGTCACTACGAGCATAGCTCCTCTCCCGCAAAATACAACTAGGTAAATACACACACAAGCACACACAAGTACGCACACACACACACACACACACACACACACACTTCAATTGCAAAGAAATTTGTTGGGACAGCATGACAGTGCAAGGAGGAGATGACTCGTGGGGCAATGTACTGCTAGATATGACCATGGAGTACACAATGACCCAATGGGTCCATGAAAACACAAGGTACAGAAATAATGAAGAGCCATCGAAACTAGATCTAATATTTACAACAGAGCCTGAAATAGTGCATAAAGTCCAGTATGAGACACCAATTGGAAAGAGTGACCATGTACTCATCGAAACTATACTAAAGGAAGAAATAGACATAGAGAGGAACGAAAAGCATAGGAAAGGAAGACTGAGGTACAACAAAACAGACTTTACAAAACTAAAGACATTCTTCCGGAATGCAAACTGGGAAATATTTTTACAGGGAAGAAACAACAGTGGAAGAGAAATGGAATATATTGATGGAAAACTACAATGAAGGGGTAAACAGGCATGTACCAAGACAAAAGCGAGAGAGAGAGTACATTAAATGTTGGTTCAACAAAAGATGCAGTGAGGCAAAAGACAGAAGGGACAAAGCTTGGAAAAAGTGGAGAAAAGACAAAAAACAAAGCAAATGGCAAATTTATGTTAACTATAGAAATGAGTATGTTAATGTGAGAAGAGAGGAGAAAAGGAACCATGAGAAGGATATTATAGACAAATGCAAAGAGCAACCCAAACTATTCTATCGGTATGTGAATGGTAAACTTAAAAACAAACAGGAATTGGTGAAACTATGCCAAGGAAACATAGAATACACAGAAGATTTAGAGATGGCCGAAGTCATGAACAATCACATTTAAATCTGTTTTCACCAGAGAGAAAATACCGAATTGTGACATAGACAAAAACAAGAAATCTCCCCTCATGAATGAGTTTACAGCATCACTAAAGGAAATATCAGAACATTTATCAAGGCTGGATGTCAGAAAATCACATGGCCCGGACGGTATTGCAAATTGGATTCTAAAGGAGTGCAAAGAAGAACTAACAGACAAAATACACATCTTAATAAACAGCTCACTCAAAGAAGGAAAGATACCCGAGGACTGGAAAAACGCTAACATTGTACCAATACACAAAGGAGGAAACAAAGAAGAACCCACCAACTATAGGCCAGTATCACTAACAAGCACCATTGCCAAAATTTGTGAGAAAATAATCAAGAATAGATGGTAAAACATCTGGAAGACAATGACATATTAAACCCAAGACAATTCGGATTCAGACAAGGAAGATCATGCTCCACAAACTTAATATGCTTTTACTCAAGACTAATAGACATAGTGCAAGAAAGAAATGGATGGGCTGATTGTGCATTCCTAGACTTGCAAAAAGCCTTTGACAAAGTACCACACAGAAAACTACTAAAAAAACTGGAACACATAGGAGGAATACAGGGAAACCTACTAAAAATGGATAGAGGACTTTCTGACTGGTAGAAAGATGAGAGTAGTGCTCAGAGAAAAATATTCAGACTGGAAAGAGGTGATCAGTGGAGTACCGCAAGGATCTGTGCTGGCACCAATAATGTTTGCTATCTATATGAATGACATGGATGAGGACGTGAACTGCTACATGAGCTTCTTTGCCGATGACGCCAAACTGCTAAGGAAAATAGAAACTGATGAGGACTGTGAAGCACTGCAAGAAGACCTAAATAGGGTATGGAACTGGAGTCAGAAATGGGAAGTGGACTTTAATACTAAGAAGTGTAGCATAATGGAGTTTGGAAAAAGCAAAAACAGAATATCAGGAAAATATACAATTGGAACAAAGAAGTAAAGAAAGTAGGATCCGAAAAAGATTTGGGAGTAATTATCACGAACGACTTGTCCTATGATATACAGATTAACAAAATTGTCGGGGAGACTTACAATTTGCTAAGATCAATAAAAGTGGCGTTTACATACTTGGACGAAGACATGATGAAAAAAATATTGGTTACATTGATAAGGCCTAGATTAGAGTATGCAGCGACATTGTGGTCCCCCAGTACCAAAAAGAATATAAAGAAAATAGAAAGAATCCAAAGAGCAGCTACAAAAATGGCACCTGCACTTGCAAACCTATCATACGAAGAGAGATTGGCTAAACTGGAGTTACCGACACTGGAGCAAAGAAGAGAGAGAGGTGACCTATTGACCATCTACAGAATCATGAAAGGCACAGAGGTACTCGATAGTGAGAACTTACTTAACTGGGACAAAAGAAACACAAGAGGACATGGAAGAAAATAAAAAAACATAGCTATAGAAGAGAACTGAAGAAAAACATTTTTCCTCATAGAGTTTTGGACACTTGGAACAAACTGGACAATGAAATAGTATGCGCAAAAACCATTCATGAGTTTAAAAACAAACTAGACACTGCAAGATACAAAGGCGGGACAACACGAGCATAGCTCCCCTTCCCGCAAAATACAACTAGGTAAATACAACTAGGTAAATACACACACACACACACACACACACACACACACACACACACACACACGACTCGACGGTGCAGTGGCAGCGTTCGTAACCGCTGCTATAGCGGTCCGAGTTCAAATCCCGCCCAGGGCTGAAATAATTTTAGTATCGCTGCGCTGTGAGTCGTTACTCCAACTCTCGTGGTCGTGGGCGGGGAGTTGTGTGTGTGTGTGTGCGTGTAAGGTAAGGTCACAGCATTACCCATAGATCGGTCATATACGAGTTTTGAGCTCTCTTCTGGGAGGGTAATAGCTGTCGATCACGAGTCCAACACGTGGTCCAAGACCATGGGGAATCACACGCGCACACACACACACACACACACACACACACACACACACACACACACACACACACACACACACACACACACACACACACACACGCACACACACACACACACACACACACACACACACACACACACACACACACACACACACACACACACACACACACACACACACACACACACACACACACACACACACATACACACATTCATAAATATAATGGTGAGATATGACGACCGAAAAAAAGTATCTGGATGAATCTAAGCGAGAAATTAATCCAAATGTCAGATAATGCAAAACGTTGAAAATTGATACTAACTCTAAAAGTCTATCGTTGAATCATTCAATAGGAAATGAGATAATTACAAAGGTGAGAGAGATGGAAAAACTTGGGAGTCTTGATAGGGAATAAACTGTCACATTATATGCATATCAACATTGTTAGGAAGACGTACGACTTTCTGAAAATAATATAAAAGTGTGGGTCTTCAATACATGAACAAAGAGATGGAGAGAGAGAGAGAGAGAGAGAGAGAGAGAGAGAGAGAGAGAGAGAGAGAGAGAGAGAGAGAGAGAGGAGATATAGAGAGAGAGAGAGAGAGAGAGAGAGAGAGAGAGAGAGACAGAGAGAGAGAGAGAGAGAGAGAGGAGAGAGAAGATGAGAGAGAGAGAGAGAGAGGAGAGAAGAGAGAGAGAGACACAGAGAGAGAGAGAGAGAGAGAGAGAGAGAGAGAGAGACAGAGAGAGAGAGAGAGAGAGAGCGAGAGAGAGACAGAGAGAGAGAGAGAGAGAGAGAGAGAGAGAGAGAGAGATAAATAGATAGATAGATAGAGAGAGAGAGAGAGATAGAGAAAGAATCGGGACTCATAATAATTTGTCCTTGACTGAAGTATGTAGCAGTGGTATGGCCCCTGCACAGAGTGAAAGCTATAAATCTTATTGGTTTTATTCGGGATAAAACTAAACGTTTTTGTTCAATTGCGGATTGAATCTTCGAAGTTGAAGGTCACTGAAGACTTCTTCGACCCAACGACGTCGTTGACATCATTCTAGAGGACACTGAAGATCCTAATGATGTTTTTGACATCATTCTTTTTGGAGCACTGGCGGCAGAGAGGCGTGCTGGTCTCGCATTCGCTTAGCTGTGGGTTCGAGTTCCCCACTCCTCTCCAATTCGCATCAGTGACTGCTACCGAGCGCACAGCACAAAGGTGACGGCTACGGCCGCAGCTACTCAGCGTCTCCTGGCGTAGGCTCCTCACTTTTCTGAAGGACTTTAAAGTTCTTTAACTCAAGGACTGATCTTCATGGTTCCCTTTCATCTCCGGAACACATTTCCTATTTCGTCTGGATTGACGTCAGGTAATTCAAATAATTCTGCGTGCGTGAGTGATGCTGTAGTACAAACCTCATGTCACCCACCAGGAAAGGAAGCGTGACCTGACGCCGAATTGTGACGCACATCTGGCTGGTCAGCGTGACCCAACGCTGAATTACTGGCATGACCCAACCCAACGCATTGTGGGATAATTATGCACCACGGGGGCTTGCCCCACGCGGTATATATACGGCTTCGGGCCGCTTGTAAAACCAATTTTGACCGAACTTATAAAGGAGAAGGACACGTTAACTCTCCTTCTTCCCCGTAGTCTACACGCGCTACAGTGTCATAAGTACTTACTGTTCATGTTTGAAGTTGGCCACTCGTTGACTTCGTAGCCGCTCAGCATCGACTCAAGGATCGACTTCTGGCGTAAGTTCTCCTCGGCTCTCCTGTAGAGGGACGAGAGGGTATTAGCCAGCGCTTCTATCCATGGGGGCAATATCATACCTTATAAGTTGAATCGTAGAGCTGGTAAGGGGAAGATTCGAAGATGGCAGTAGCCAGAATAGATGGATAGTAGGAGTAAAACATGATCTACATTCTTTTTTGAGTGGAGACTCGTTTCCATTCATAAAAGAATACTGACTGATTTAGTCCTCAGGGATGTCATTAAGTGACCAGGATTTTTTTTTTTTTTAGACGAGTCTCCAAATAGAAAAGAATGGTGAGTGACTCTGGTCCATAGGGGTGACACTAAAGGCCCTAAGATATTAACTGTATTGAAATATGCGGTCAATTTTTCCATATGAGGCTACGGGAGAAGAGGAACCTTAGACGTGTAATTATGGGTTTCACTTTTTTTTTTTTTTTGAGACGGGTCTCCAAATATAAAAGAATGGTGAGTGACTCTGGTCCATAGGGGTGACACTAAAGGCCCTAAGATATTAACTGTATTAAAATATGCAGTCAATTTTTCCCTATGGGGCTACGGGAGAAGAGGAACCTTAGACGTATAATTATGGGCTTCACTTAAGGGAAACTCAAGGAGCATTTGGCTCGTGTTACTTCTATGTTAATTTGAGTTTCACTTAGTGGAAGATCCGCAGCCCCACAGCGGCTGACAACGGTCCTCTCTTGGAAGACACCTTGGACTTCTGTGCTGTATATAATGTACGACTGAGAATCGTAAAGAGAGAGGAGGAGTCGCCGGTTGTTAGATCTTTATATGTAAAAAAGAATAACAAATACAGTTGAGGTCGACCGAGTGACAGACCCTCAGGGCTGCACCTCCTGATAGATGTGAGATGGTTTATGGGCTTTGAAAATGGGCAGTTTCGCTGTCCATCATGCAGGAACACCACATGCAAGCAGGTAACCCGTCACTGATCCCATTGGGTTTTGTTGAAGGGTATATTAGATGCAGTGTATAAGAGGATATTGTATTGTTATGGACCGTAGTTTACTAGCGCTTCTATCCATATGAACAATCTCTTACCAGAGGGGGATATCAAGCGCATATGAACTGTGTTGAAACATTTAGAGCATTGATTCTTAGGGGAGCGTTATGAGCATATAGGTATGTAATGAACAGGATATTAGGAGCATATTTCCTGTACTAAGGTGAAGATAATGAGCATATGTCCTGTACTAAGGAAACCATTAAAAGTATATCGACTATAATGAGCTAAAGGAAATGTTTAAGAGCATATGAATCATATTGAAAGGGACATTAAGAGCATATTGCTTGTACTGAAGGAATGATGAGGAGCATTTAAATCAGTAGTTCCCAAACTGGGGAGCGTCCCCGCTAGGGAGCGTGAAGAGGGTATTAGGGGACGTGGAATCATCTGCTCAAAATCATTCTTGAGAATAATGAAATCCTTCTAAGAACAAGTATCTCCTGTTACATACAAGCAAAGTATAATTCTATTAGTCACCCCCAACCCGTTTTCTATTAAGATATTAACAGAAAAGATATAAATATAAAGAATATATAGATTCATATATGGGGTCTGGCGTGCGGGTCCGCTGGAACCACTGATGTAGCCTGTATAAAGGGGAACATCAAGAGAGTATGGACTTTGCTGAGGAACATTTTTGGGCCCAATACAGAGACCAAATGCCAGCCTACCGAAGCTGCACCACCAGATGGAGGTGTGGTTATTAATAGGATCTGAAAACAAATGGCGGTGAGACGATTCTCTCCGACGTATGTCTTTGAGGACCAGGGTATGACAGATACACATATTTGGTTCTCTTGCTTGTCTAGACAATTTCGAATGATTAAAAGCGCTAACTTATTAATTATAATTAAGGCAACTTAATTTGACATAAATTTCAATTAAACGTAAATTGGCAACTCACCCTGTGGAGATGATGACTAGGGTGATAAGGGCCATTAAGGGCCCTCCCAAACAGCTGCTCCGTGACGTCATGGTTATTAGACCTCTTGCAGCTAACCACGATGCACTTTGGGGATGAGTGGGTTAGGAGTTCCAGAGAGTACGTGGATTTTGTTTTTGTTTTTGTTTTAGTATTGTTATTATTATTTGTATATTATTTTTGTTTCTAGTACCTGTGAATTGGTTTTATATTTGTCTTTGGATTTTTCTAATTTGTTTATTTTTACTTGTTTATCTATTTATTAATTTATTTAGATATTCATTTATTCATTTATTGTTTCTAGTAATTGATTCAAGGTTTAGTTCACTCAGTTACCTATGTGACTAGTTTCCAGAGTCATACTCTTCACTAGGTACGTTTTAAATTATACACACGACGTAACACGAAACACGCCTTATGTCCTCAACGTGACCTGATGACACTGTCACGTAATGAGCACATCACATGACGTCACACCACATAACACCACGTTCTGCGCGTTACGTTCTGAGCTTCACGTTCTGTAAGTAACGTTCTTATTGGAAATTGGTATGTTATAACACATTTGTAAAAGTTCTGCTGAAGAGGACTACAGATAGTAGTCGAAATATACAGTTTCCCTGTACTTCCGTTATTATTTCTCCGATAATGGGTTTATAGTGAACATAACGTTCTTAGTTTAAGGGACGACCACGTTCTGTTCACTTGGTCATGAGGTTCATCGCACGTTCTCTGCTTTACGTTCCTTATATCACGTTATCCAACTCACATTTTCCAAATCACAGTTTTCAGTTAACGTTCTCTTATTTGACGTTCTCCTCTTCACGTTATTAATTTCATAGTCTTATAGTTACGTTCCTCAAAATCTTCATATTATGT
>NC_134810.1:22271356-22281356 GCF_046742065.1 Oratosquilla oratoria | reverse complement strand
AGTGAGATGGGATGGGTTTTTTAGATGGGCTTCATAATAAGCCCTTGATACAGTATCTCCCAGAGGGACCACGAGAAGCAAGCCACAAGCCACAAGCCACGAGCCATGAGCCATGAGCCAGAGGCAACGACCCACGAGCCAGATGATTCACGAGCTATGAGGCATGAGCCACATGAGCCATACGAGCCAGAGGGAATCGACCTCGAGCCAGATGATTCACGAGCTATGATGTGAGAGCCACACGAGTTACGAGCTATGAGGCATGAGCCACATGAGCCATACGAGCCAGATGATTCACGAGCTATAATGTGAGAGCCACACGAGCTACGAGCCACACGAGCCACGATGACCCACAGTCCATTTTAGCCACAGAGTACGAGCCAGAGCCACTTCGAGCCTACGCCGCAGTCGTCTGCCACTTTCCACTCTCCCACCGCCGCGATGGGAGCCGTGCCCTGCGGGAGGAAAAGAGGAAAATGTGTTAGCAACGGAGGGGGCTGGGGGGTGGGGGTGGGGAGACGGAGGATGGCGGGGTTGGTAGGAAATACGGGGCAGAGGTCTTTCTCTCTCTCTCTCTCTCTCTCTCTATCTATCTATCTCTCTCTCTATCTCTCTCTCTCTCTCTCTCTTTCTTTCTCTCTCCCTCTCTCCCCTTCTCTCTCTCTCTCTCTCTCTCTCCCTCTCTCTCTCTCTCTCTCTCTCTCTCTCTCTCTCTCTCTCTCTCTCTCTCTCTCTCTCTCTCTCTCTCTCTCTCTCTCTCTCTCTCTCTCTCTCTCTCTCTCTCCGTCTGTGTGTGTGTGTGTGTGTGTGTGTGTGTGTGTGTGTGTGTGTGTGTGTGTGTGTGTGTGTGTGTGTGTGTGTATGTGTGTGTGTGTATGTGTGTGTGTATGTGTGTGTGTGTGTGTGCGTGTGTGTGTGTGTGTGTGCGCGTGCGTGTGTGTGTGCGTGCGTGTGTGTGTGTGAGTGCGTGTGTGTGTGTGTGTGTGCGTGTGTGTGTATGTGCCTGTGTGTGTGTGTGTGTGTGTGTGTGTGTGTGTGTGTGTGTGTGTGTGTGTGTGTGTGTGTGTGTGTGTGTGTGTGTGTGTGTGTGTGTATGTACGGCTTCATACACACCACTATAAAGATTGCCTTAATTATTTCACAGATGCACCGCTCAACATTTACAACGCTCGGCGAGCGCATTTCACAAATGGAATTTCCTAGTTGACCTTCGACCAATGGGAAGCCAAAGAGGCGAATAAAATCACCTGACGGCAACCATAATAAAACAATAGGTACCACCCATACTCTATTGAGAGGACAATTAAGTGACACCTCTACGGACCAGAGCCACACATTATTGCTTTAAAATTGCCTGCTGATCTCGCATTTGCTTAGTCGGGGGTTCGAATCCTGCACTCCTTCCCGATTCCCAGCAGTGACTGTTACCTGCCCCAACAGTCCCAAAAAGCGCATGGTAGGGCAAAGGTGACGGCTTCGGCCGCAGCTACTCAGCACCTCCTGGCGTAAGCTTCTCTTCACTTTCTTTTATGTTACTCTCTCTTCCTTGTATCTATCCTTTACAAACACTACGTCTCCACCTCTTCGGTGTGATGTTGTACAATAGAAGCGCTGGTTATCGGCGACGAAATGATAATGATGATAAGTTTAAGACTTTCCTCATCCAAAGTGCGTGGAAGAGATGCATAAAGTTGTTTGGTTGTTGCTTGAATAAAATGCTACCCTTCGGTACGGAAGGGATGGAATTGGGATAATGCGTCATAGATACAACTGTTGTGTTTGACAAAAGCTACAAACACTGCAGTCTTCTACGTCTGCACAAGGATCTATCAATGTACCAATGGCTTCTTCCCCTTTGTAAGAGAGGTAGCCAAGTCAAAGACACACACCCATTCCCACCTATTCCCAGAACTGGGCGCGTTCCTCGGTGCGTTTCTAGGTGCGTTCCGCTTTAGTTTGGCCGCAGTTGGCGCTCCTAAACTAGTTTAAGAGACATGTTCATACCAAAATAAAAGTCCAGTTGGCCACATACTATACCAAAGAAAAATTTCGTAGGCCACATCCAAAAGGTAGGCCACATACTATACCGGCACCTATATTGCTTGAATAGTTTGAGAGAGTTAACCGCGGCCAAACTAAAGCGGAACGCACAGAGGAACGCACAGAGGAACGCACATAGGATCGCACAAAGGAAAGCGCCCAGCTCTGCCCATTCCACTTCCATCCACCACACTTGCTTTCCTCTTATCTTAGCTCCTCGTGGATGAAGGAAATAACACATAAGACGTACTTTCGCTAACAAGGGTGTACTACGGGTATGAATAAGATAAAGAGGGACACCCGGTGTGTGCGAGGTTGAGTGAGATTAGGCGATGTCTTCCTTCGGTGTCCATAAGGTGCCGTGCTGGGGAATAGTATCACCCGGCGGCAGGTAGGACGGAAAGGAAAAATGCCGCCTACAGAAGGGGTTAACAGTTGCTTGTGACCCTTTATAGATATCGTCTTGCTGTCGTAAAAGAATTAAAATAAATAAATAAATGAATGAATAAATAAATAGACAAATGAATAAGAATAAATAAATAAATAAATAAATACATAAATAAATAAATACATAGATAAATAAATAAATAAATACATAAATAAATGAATAAATAAATAAATAAATACATACAAACAAAAAAACATACATACATACATACAAACATACAAACATACATACATACATAAATAAATAAATAAATAGATAAATACATAGATAAATAAATAATAAATAAATAAATGAATAAATAGATAAATAAATAAACAAATAAATAAGAAATGAAAAAGGTGAAGGAGAGGACAAAGAATACAAAGGACGATGCAGACGCTCTGAAAGCCACATGAAGCCTCCGCCTCTGGAGAACTAAGGCCAAGATACAAAGGCCACAAGGGCTTCCTTAGGAGAACGGGAGCGGCAAAAATTGCAGAAACCTTGTACGCATCAATGACCCAAAAAATATCTTTGATAAAAAAAATTCAACTCCACTTTGAATATGTTTACATATTTTTCTCTGGTATATAAGACATTATACTGTTCTATTGAGCATAGGGTTACACCCAGTGATGAAGAGTTCAGTGATCTTTGTTGAGATAATCGTTGCGGGCAATTTCGCGCTGTGATGATCAGCACCCAAGTGTTAATCATGCATGATAATGTATTTCGAATATTGATCGAATGCATGAGAGATCAAATCTAATAGTTATGAAAATATAAACAATAAAAAACATAAGCTAGGCACTACCCTATATTAACGAAACAAAAAGAAATAGGATACCCTGGCATCAATTATAAAAAAAGAGACAAAAAATCAGAAAGAATGACAGAAGTGAAGAACTGTCGTTAGCCAGAATAGAGATTATAAATGACAACTCGATACGAAAGGGGTGTCAGGAAGGTGAATAAAATCATCTGGCGGCAGTAAGAATAAAAAAGTTATTCACCGTACGTAAGAATGGTCACCGTGCAATAACGCCTTCAATACCGGGTGACATTTTTCCTTTTCCACGTCTGCCGCTATGCTATTTCATTCATTTCCTCGACAACCTCGTGGTAGCAAAGCGGGTGTATCCAGTCTCAACTAGGGCTGAAATACCGGATGGGTATTTGTATTTTTATCCGTGGCTGCAGCTCAGATGATTTATTCAATTCCGTGGTACCCCATTAGCGTTGGGAAATCCACCGTAGCGACGGATACAAAGCTTACGGAAAGCAGTAGACTTTATGTCTTCTTTCAATTAAATTTTTGTGTTTGTCTCTTCCTTTTCTCGGCTGCAGTTAGACGAAACAGCTAGAGCTGTAAAACCTAGCATGACGGTAAATAGACACTTGTAACGGAAAAATAGGACAAAGAACGACATTTGTTGGTAATACCTTAGATTTGTGTCATTTACTTCCGCTGCTAGTGTCTTGGAGTACTTCTGCTATAAGTACCGTGTTTCAGATGTTGGTTATCTGCCACTACCAAGAGGTGTTCCCTTTTATAAACTCAATACAATGTCATGGTGTTACAGGGAACAGAATCTTTAAATACAGATTTGTGTCCTAACCTAACCAAAACCTAGCCAAAGCTAAGCTAATCTAAACTAACCAAGCGTAACATAACTTAGCCTAACCTGATCTAACTTAATCTAATTAAGTATAACCAAACCTAACCTAACCTAACCTAACCTAACCTAACCTAACCTAACCTAACCTAACCTAAACCAACCCAACCCAACCCAACCCAACCCAACCCAACCCAACCCAACCCAACCCAACCCAACCCAACTCGACCTAATTCAACCTAACTTAACTTAACTTAACCTAACCTAACCTAACCTAACCCAACCCAGCTAAGTACTAATTACTGAAATGGAAATTATTTACCTAGTCATTTATTGACTGATTTATTTATTTATTTATGTGTTCATTCATTTATCTATTCATTTTTCTTTTTTATCAATGTACTGAAGTGATTGGGAAAGCTTCCATCTACGTATTTAATTATTTTAGCCAGATATTTTTGAGTACATAAAGGAATTTATGTGTATTTGAAACTAAGGATATACCATTTGAAAAAAGATACAAAGTATATCTTTTTACGGGAAAATGAAAATGAAACTAAGAATATACCAGTGAAAAAAAAAGAAAAAAAAAGTCACGAAAAAATTATAGCGGAACTGTAAGAATCATTACAAGAGCTTTCATCTCTTGCAAATTTCAATCTATTTAATTAATCTGATTTCCAATTGTCAATAACAGAAATCTGCACCAATCCGACATACGTCATTGTTATTGATAAACGCTCACAAGTCGGGGAGCCACGAATTGATGAAAATGTCCAAATATATGATGACATATCGCCTACGTGATGGTGATAAGCTTTTTTTTTATTGTTATTATTACTATTCTTTTTGCCTTTAAGGTCCAACTTGTCCGAATGAAGAATAATGACTTTTTTCACTTCTTACTTTGAGTGTCCCGGGTAATGCACCACATCTAGGCACCACATCTAGGCAAAGATGTTCTTACAAACCTCATTGTGGGAGTTTGTAATGAACCAGCTCCTTTTTTAGGGTAGAAGGCCAAAGGGAAGGGGAAATAGAATGTACTTGGGAAAACAGTGTAGAGTATAGCATTAATGTAGAACAATGTACCAGTATAGGACAAAATATAATTTTAGGATATAATGTCGCTAGAGGACGAAATGTCACATTAGGATATAATGTCATAGGACAAAATGTCGCAATGGGATATAATGACAGTGGAGGACAAAAGATCACGATGGGAAGTAATGGTAAAGGAGAACAAAATATCACGATAGGATGTAATGATAATGGAGGAGAAAATATCACGGTAGGATATAATGTCATTGAAGGCCAAAATGTAATTTTAGGAAGGGATACCGGACAGAATGTCAATGAAGGCCAAAATATCATGATAGGATGTAATATCGCAAGAGGACGAAATGACACATTAGGATGTAATGTCTTAGGACAAAAATGTCACAATGGGATGTAATGACAGTGGAGGACAAAAGATCACGATGGGAAATAATGATAGTGGAGAACAAAATATCACGATAGGATGTAATGATAATGGAGGAGAAAATATCACGGTAGGATATAATGTCAGTGAAGAACAAAATAAAATTTTAGGAAGAGATACCGGACAGAATGTCAATGAAGGCCAAAATATCAAGATAGGATGTAATGACAGTGGAAGACAAAAGATCACGATGGGATGTAATTATAGTGGAGGAAAAAATATCACGGTAGGATATAATGTCACTGGAGGACAAAATATAATTTTAGAAAGGGATGCCGGACATAATGTCACTGAACGACGGGAGGCCGGCGTGAATCACGGTGACGTAGGGGGACAAAATGTACAAAATAGATCGGATGACCGTAATCGACTAGATGTCCGTGATGGGGGAAATGTTAATTTTGATAGGAGAAATGTTAATGAGGCATTGAATGTCAATGAAGGACCAAATAATAATAATATAGAGCAAGGCATAAATAAAAAACAAAATGATAATATAAGACATGATATTGAAACTCAAAATGTGTCAAAAAGAAATAATCAGGAGTTTCTTAAAACTATGTACTTTAATGCTCGTAGTATTAGGAACAAATTTCAAGAAATACAGGCGTATGTCAAAAGCGAAAATCTCGATATGATAGGAATAACTGAGACATGGTTAAATGGTACAGAGTTCGAAGCTGAATTTAATATTGCGGGATTTAAACACTTTCATCAGGATAGAAACCACAAGAAAGGTGGGGGTGTTCTATTGTACGTTAAAAACAATGTTCATGCTTGTGTTTTAGAGAAAGTGAAACAGGATGCATATGACAGTTTGTGGGTTGAGTTAACCCAAACAAATGGACAAAAAATGAATATAGGTGTAATATATAGGCCAAAGACATTATCATTAGCAGACAACAAACTGTTATTTCAAGAACTGTCTAGTTTCTGCAACCGGGATTTATTGATAATGGGTGATTTCAATTTTACTGACATTGATTGGATGACCCTTGAACATGGCCATATAGGTAGTCGCTTGATTGATTTTCTTGGTGACAATTACTTAAATCAGCATGTAAAAGAGCCCACAAGATATGGAAACTTACTCGATTTATTGATCACTAGCCGCGAAAGCATGGCAACTGATGTAGAAGTCGGTGAATCTGTTGCAAATAGCGATCACAACTTAGTCAGATTCAAACTCCTAAACAATTTTAGAATAGATACTTGTGCTTCTAAAATACCCGATTTCAGTAAAGCTCAGTTCATAGAACTACGTCAGGAGCTTCAGCTTACAGATTGGGAGGACAAATTAAACGAAAGGCCTGTAGATCAGATGTGGGAAATATTTCAAAATACGCTCACTAAGATGATTCAAACTTACATTCCTTTTAAGGACAGACGTCCCCCAAATCAGGCTCGCCCAAAGTGGCTCGACAAAGAAACTGAAAAAAGTATTGCTAAAAAGAGACAGGCTTACAAGAAATATAAGTGCTCGGGTGCATCTAATGACTATGAAAGTTATGTATCAATACAGAGAGATTTAAAAAAGACAATAAGAAAAAGAAAACGACAATACGAAATGAACATCGCTGAGAAATCCAAAGAGAATCCCAAAGAATTCTATAGTTACATTAGAGATAAAAAGGTTGTTAGGAATCATATTGGTCCACTATTATCTGCTGACGGTCAACTTGAATATTCAAATGAAGGAATGTGTAATCTCTTAAACAATTATTTTAGCTCGGTATTCGTAAACGAAACACCTCAAAGTGAATTCCAAACTGAAACCTGTGAAAAGTCTGGGGTAAACTTACTCACTACGGTAAATATAACAAAAGAAACAATTAAAAGGTGTATAGACAAACTCAAAGTTAATAAAACACCAGGGCCTGACGGTTGGCATCCAAGAATCTTAAAGGAAATGAAAAATGAGATTGTTGTTCCATTAGAAATTATTTTCAAGAAATCCATCATATCCGGAGATGTCCCAAGAGAATGGAAGCTAGCTAACGTTACTCCCATATTCAAAAAAGGTGACAAAAAGAAACCAAATAACTATAGGCCTATTAGTTTGACTTCGATCGTAGGAAAAATAATGGAAACTATCATCAGAGATGCTATCGAATATCATTTAGAAAGTAACCGTTTGATAAATGATAGCCAACATGGTTTCAGACGGAAACGTTCTTGCGTGACTAACTTACTCGAATTCTACAACACAGTTGTCTCGATTTATGACAAAAGAAACAATATAGATTTAATATATCTAGACTTTGCAAAAGCTTTTGATACCGTCCCACACGAAAGACTACTTACTAAATTAGCTTTGCATGGAATAAGTGGTAGCCTATTAGGTTGGACTAGTAATTGGTTGAAAGGTCGAAAAACAGAGAGTTGTTTTAAATGGAAAAACTTCTGGATGGAAAAGTGTTGCAAGTGGAGTTCCTCAGGGTTCCGTTCTTGGGCCACTTCTATTCATAGTATATATAAATGATATAGACCATGGACTAAAATCTACTGTTTCCAAATTTGCTGATGATACAAAACTGTGCGGAGTGGCAAATGATCACTCAAACCAATTAGATATTCAAGAAGATTTAGATAAATTACAGCAATGGTCTGAAAAGTGGCTAATGAAATTTAACACAAGTAAATGCAAGGTAATGCACATAGGTAAAAATAACAGCAAGTACGATTACAAGTTATTTGGAAATTCGTTAACAAAAGTGGATAGTGAAAAAGATCTCGGCGTAATTATCAGTAACGACCTCAAATCATCCAAGCAGTGTATTTCAGCCTCTGAGAAAGCAAATAAGATTCTGGGAGTGATTGCGCGATCTTTTGATTTCAAAAAGTCCATCACTCATTAACAAGCTATATAAATCGTTAGTTCGTCCACATTTGGAATATGCTGTTTCCGTATGGTCACCGAATCTCATTAAAGACATTGACAGACTGGAAAAAGTACAACGGCGAGCCACAAAACTGATTCCAAATATCAAAAATAAATCATACGAAAATCGACTTAAGCACATGAATCTGTTTTCCCTAAAAAAGCGTAGACTCAGAGGTGACTTGATACAGGTCTTTAAGATTTTAAAGGGAATTGACAACATCAAAAGTGACCAAATTTTCACATTGAATGAGAATCAGACAAGAAACAATGGTCTCAAACTGTCCGGAAATAGATTCAATTTGGAAGTAGGTAGAAACAACTTTGCCAACCGTGTAGTTAATGAATGGAATAAACTTCCTGCACAGGTAGTGCAATGTAGTTCAGTTCGAAGCTTTAAGAATCATTTAGATAAATACCTAAGTAAGATGCTGTAATTATTATAATTTATGTTATATTATTTGTTTTTGTTTTGTTATAATTTGTCTGTCTCATTTTCATTTATTATTAATTATATGTCAATTTATTATCATTTACTATTTACCTGTTTGTTTGTTATTCAACTATACCAATGCATTTATTTATGTATTTTAATTGTTATTTACATTGTTATAGTTTTAATTTATTATTAATATTATTTTTTTTTTTTTTTTTTTTTTTTTTTTTTTTTTTTTTTTTTTTTTTGCATCCGACCTAGATATGGATCAAAAGGTCTCCTGTCGGCATGCTTTGCCTTTGTAATCCTTTGTAATGTTTAGACAAATAATACATGTATTTATGTAGATGTTAGCCATCCAAATAAATAGGCTACTTGACATAGAACGATATGTTTTTTATACTTTTATACTTTTCGTTTTTATTTGTCAAGTGCTGAATGCATTTGCAGCTAGGGTTAGGGTGTCGTTACTTGCGGCAAAGGTCAAGGGGATGGCGGTTCGAACCCAGCCACCGGCGAAGTTGAACCAAGGGCATGGTTCATTAAATTCTACGCTATAAAGTCCTCTGTGAGGGGCACCGTCCTAGCCTACCGATAGGGGGCAGTTTGTGACGTTAAACCATATCATCATCACTTTTTCTTTGACATCTAGAAACTTTTCTTTGATCAATTCCCTCTGTCCTTCTCTTTTCACCCATTTAGTGTAGTGAGACATAAATGTAAGGAAAAAATAGCTAAATAAATAGATTAAAGTAGAAGATAATAAGGTAAAGTGAAATAAAATAGATGAATTAATAAGTAGAATAAAGAAATAAGTCTATGAGTGATGAAAATAAATAAGTAATAAATAAATATGTAAACAAATAAAAGATAGAAAATAAAATAGAATAAGATAGAATAAATTGAAATGAAATAATTCAATCAATTAATAGAAATATTAAGTCAATGAATGGTATAAACAAATATATAGATGAATATATATATATATATATATATATATATATATATATATATATATATATAAATATATATACAATATATATATATATATATTATGGGAAAGGTGGAGGGGGAAACACGGGTCTTTATCTGATTATCGAGTTTATTCCTGACCTCT
>NC_134810.1:22263856-22266356 GCF_046742065.1 Oratosquilla oratoria | reverse complement strand
CGATCTTGTTCGACGTATGGTCGTGTCACTCCTAGAGAAGGATGTTGTCTCTTTTTGATACAATGGGTTTGTTTACTTGGGTTTATGCTTACATTTCCAAAGTTGCAGGTTAAGGTCGGGAAGGTGTGAGTTCTGCGAAGCGCGCGCGCGCGCATTTTATTCGGCTAAAGGAAAACCCATATGATCCTGTAACTACCTTGTAGATTTTATTCTGGCTAACGCCGGGTGCGGTTAAATGTTGTTTTAGTGACGTCACTTTCTTCGTATACACTGTAATATATTTGTCTTCGAATTTTATCTGTTTTCTCACCCTCCAAAAAGGATCTTAAGAATCCTACCAGAAACGAGTTTAGGAAAGATCCCGGATTTTTGGAAAATGAGAGAAAAAAAAAAGAGGAGGAATTCGTCTGTCAGATTTTTCTCATATAGTTAAAGAAAATAATCTTGTTTTTCGTTGTACAGTGGCAACTGTTTCTTGTTTATTTGTTCGCGGGAAAACAAGCGAGACATACAATTAATGAGTCTAGGGAACATCTTGGAATGAAAAGACGAATTTTGTCTGTCATATCTCTCGTGTAATGTTGACTCATTATACAAATATAATTGTATCTTGTCTACTACCTATTCGCGAGACACCTTGCGGAGGCTTCCTTCATTATTGCTTCAGCCAATGACCTCATTGTTTTGAACCCCGTGACCGGTTTCAGCCAATCACAGGGCTTCCTTTCGTAACAAAAACAAAACCAGAAGGGCGCCATTTCAGTTTTGAATATGTATGTGAACAGTGTAGGTGTTTCGTCAAAACATTTGTGATTTTTTATTTTGTGTGAAAACTGGTGCTCCGAGTACTTGTGAAAGGACCACAATGTCATTCCAAAAATTATCTTGTGCCAATCGTGTTATGAGTGCAAGTGTTAAAGTGATTTGTCCAGCCAATGATGAAAATGGGCTTAGGGGGGTGGGGGCATCAAAGGCACACCAACTTCTCAATTTCCATTTTTTTAATGTTCATTCTCTACACTAACGGAGACATCACTTATGTTTTTAAACACATATCTTGGGTGCAGCCTTCAGGCGTGTACTACCTGATTCCCAAAACCCATTTCTTCCATCACTGGAAGAACAAGATTCATCTGTGCTCGCCAGGCAGCTAAACAAGGTAAGTTCGATTGTGTTTCCCAGGTTTTTTGCTGCGGAAAAGGTAGGTAGGGATGTCTGTTTGGGTAGGGAGGTGGTTCCACAGTGAATCTAAATTAATTTAAGACTAGAATGCGATATCACCTTGTCTCTGACAGATAGCCCAAGTAATGGGGCCCGCAGAGAGATTAGGTTAGGTCATGTGGCCCAATCAACGGCGTAATCGGCCGCCCAAAATCTCCCAGTCATCAACCCTGATAGATACTGTTGGTGATGATTTATGTGATATTTGTAATAACGAAGAATTAAGTAAGTGTGAGAAGTGATCAAGTTTATGTTCTATGACGAATCTTTAAAATGATTAGAAAATCAATAAGCGATTAATTTCTAGTTGAACTTGTTATTATAGTGTATCGTTTCCTAACATTGGGTGCTAGGCTGCCTAGACCGGACTACAGGCGTAATTTAGGTCGGGAAAGGTTAAGAAGCGCTGTTCTAGTGAACTGTTTAGTTTAAGTTGTTTGTGGCAAACAGGATAGAAAATTGTTTTATTTTAGTTGTGCACACCTACGCGATGTAGCATCAGAAAATTAAATATTTATTTTGTAAATTATAATAAATAAACGTATTATACGATTTTCTTGGCGGAAATAGATAAAAAAAAATGCTACAAGCAAATCTACTAACGAACGAAGCCTCTAGGATAAGGTCCAGACGCCATGTTGTCGTCTGTCCAGTCCAATCACTGTCAGTTAGACGATGGCTTTTACGTTGTGGATCGGGTGTTTTCCAACTCCTGGTGACGTTAATAAGCGCTGTTACAAAGACAATAGGGCTTCCTTGGACTTTATGAAAGAACACGGGGTTCTGCCGTCGTCTACTAATTGCCCGAGGTACAATAATAATCAGGTCGTCAGTACCCGTGGGAACGACAACGACCCGGATGACCTTTAGAATTTGAGGTACCGAATTACTAAATGTAGGTCAGGTTACGTAGGTTAGTTAGGTTAGGTAGGTTAGATTAGGTTACGTTAGGTTAGAATAGACGAATTTATCATCCTTTCATTTCTTCGAACCTCGGCATTTATCAAAGCAAACATGGCGTATCATGCAACCGCCGCGACTTCGTTAGTTAGTAAATCGGTTTTAGCAACTTTTTTGTTATTGATTTCCGCTAAGAAAATCACATATTACGTTGATGTATTATAATGTATAGAATTAATAATTCATTTTCTATTGCTATATCGCGTAGGTGTGCACTTATAAAAATTTACCCATCAATCAATGCGAGACGAGTTTCTAAAAGTATATTGTGTTAAGTTAGAATTGTGAAGTGTGTGATACATTTTAATGAAGGAACCTT
>NC_134810.1:22243856-22256356 GCF_046742065.1 Oratosquilla oratoria | reverse complement strand
ATAAGAACATAAAAATAGAGTAAACTCCAAGAGACCATAAGGCCTATACTAGGTAGTTCCATGTCCCTTACCACCTGTTACCCCTATCCATAAAGTTATCTAATCTTCTCTTCAAACAACCAATAGATTGAGCGCTCACTACATGTCTATTCCATTCATGAATCACTCAGTTGGTAAACTAGTTCCTGCCTATTTCCTTCTTAAACCTAAATTCGTCCTTTTTAAATCCATTACTACGAATCCTGCCCTACTGTACAACACAGTACAAAATACCTTATTTGGCTGATTTTTTTAGGCGACCTCTGGATCGTTGCCGGATCCTTATGGGCCACGGGTATCCCGTAAGAATCAACCGAGGCAACTTCTCGGTTCCTCCACTTAATCTCGTCTATTCCTCCATTAATTCCCCCTCCATGTTTTATCCTCACATACCTTATTACTCCATATATTGTCCATGTTGTGGACGTGCTACGTCCTGCTGCATTGCTTCTGATCCCGAGTAGTGAGCGGGAGCGAAGGGATGACCCTTCATCCACAAGGAGCTAAGATTAGAGGGACAACAGATGGATGCTGGATGGTTGTGGGGTAGATGAAGGGTGGGTGCATAATTTAGCTGGACATCCCCTTTATAAATGGAAAAGAGCCCTTTGGTATATGTATATGTACTCGTACGTATATATGCTTATGTCCGTGTATATATGTATGTACGCATGTATGTATGTATGTACGTATTTATGTATGTATGTATGCATGTATGTATGTACGCATGTATGCATGTATATATGTATGTATGTATGTATGTATGTATGTACGCATGTATGCATGTATGCATGTATGTATATGTACGTATGTATGCATGTATTATGTATGTATGTGTGTATGTGTGTATGTGTGTATGTATGTATGTATGTGTGTGTGTATATATGTATGTATGCATGTATATATGCATGTATATATGTATGTATGTATGTATGTGTATGTATGTATGTGTGTGTATATATGTATATATGCATGTATGTATGTGTGTATATATGTATATATGCATGTATGTATGTATGTATATATGTATGTATGTATGTATGCATGTATATATGTGTGTATATATGTATATACGAATGTATGTACGTATGTATGTATGTACGAATGTATGTATGTATGCATATACGTATGTATGTATGTATGTACGAATGTATGTATGTACACATGTACTCTCCCATTAGTTATGACTTACATTCGATGCCCTACCCTTCCATGTCTTGGTCCTCCTCCTCTTCCCCCCCACCCGATACCCCTCCTCCTCCTTCCGTGTGTTGTTCCTTTCCTCCTTCCTCCATAAAGTGTCCCTCCATATCATATTCCTCCGTGCTTCACTCCTCTGTGGGTTCCCTGTCCATCATTTGCATAGGCCGTGTGGTCCACGACATGTTATTACTTCCGCTTGTGTGTATGATTCGGCATCTTGTTATTACAGATATCATTTCATACCTATTATCTCGTATGTATCTTTATACATATATGTATATATTATGTATTATATATATATATGCATATATATGTATGTATATATGTATATATATGTATGTATATATGCATATATATGTATGTATATATATATATATGTATATATGCATATATATGTATGTATATATGCATATATATATGTATATATATATATATATATATATATATATATATATATATACGTATGCACACACACTGAATGGTCCCCAGCGCAGATATTAATCTATTTTCAACTACATTATCTTTTCACTTTTAATTCCATGTCTTCACGACCGAGACTGACAATGGGCTCCACGGAGACGTATGCGGAAACCGATGCGTATCAGTTTCCGTATATGTCTCCGTCGAGCGCATTGTCAGTCTCGATCGTGATGACATGGAATTAAAAGTGAAAAGTTAATGTGTTTGAAAATAGCTATATACATACATATATATATATATAATATATATATATATATATATGTATATATATATATACATGTATACATATATATATATATATATATATATACATATATATGTATATATATGTATGTGTATATATATGTATGTGTATACACACACACACACACACACACACACACACACACACACACACACACACACATATATATATATATATATATATATATATATATATATATATATATATATATGTGTGTGTGTGTGTGTGTGTGTGTGTGTGTGTGTATGTGTGTGTGTGTGTGTGTAGAAATTTATACTCTGGACTCATGAAATAGGCATTTTATTCATGACAGTTCAAAACCCATCCTGGTTCGTCCTAAGAACAATAGTAACGAACGAAATATGTAATTAATTATGGGTCACATGAAGTCTTAAGACTCCGTCACACTACGCGTCAAATCGTGGGGAACTCGTCTCGGCGGTCCCCGCAACACACTCAAACTGATGCGCGTGGGGCACTTAACGCGCGCCACTGTCAGTGGTGGGGTTAGTGACGCGCGGCAGAATACCCACCAAACCGCCTCTATTGTGTCACAGAAATCTCATCTCCACTGGCGTCATGAAGACGTTGTTTAACTAATAATGGTGTAAAATGGGAGATAAGCCAGTTGTTGTTTGCTGACGACACTGCGATTGTGGCAGCTTCAGAAGAGGGATGAAGAAAGTTAGTGACAGAGTTTGGGAAAGTGTGCGAAACAAGTAAGTTGAAAATAAATGTAGGTCAAAGTAAGGTAATGAGATGTACAAAGGGAGGAAGCGGCAGCACGCTGGAAGTGAAAATTAAGGGAGAGAGACTGGAGGAAGTAGATAGTTTTAGATACTTGGGTGTGAATGTGACAGGAAAGGAAGAAGTGGGGGTGGAGGTAGAATATAGATTGAGAGAAGCAAGTAAATGACTTGGGGTATCAAAAGGTGTAATGAGAAATAGATATTTAAGAATGGATGCAAAGAGGAGATTGTATGAAGAAGTGATTTTGCCAACAGCACTGTACGGGGCAGAAACATGGAACATAAGAAAGGAAGAGAGAAGGAGTTTGAATGTGTTTGAGATGAAATGCCTGAAAAGTATGATAGGGGTTACTAGTCTAGACAGAGTAAGAAATGAAGAGGTGAAGAGGAGAACAGGGGCGGAAAGGGAGTTGGGAGATATGGTTGATGAAAGAGTATTAGGATGGTTTGGACACGGAAAGAATGAGTGATGAACGATTAGTAAGAGGTGTGGAGGGCAGAGGTGAACATGAGGGGGGAAAGCCTTTGGTATATGTATGCATGTATGAGAATTCTGCAAGGATAACGTTTGCCTTTGGCAAGTGAAACGTCACTTGTGTAAAGCGGAGACAGCTTTGATGAACTACGTAGCGCCCGCCTTTCATTCACGGCAATGTGTCACCGTTTGAACATAGGACGATCAAAAGCTGCGCACCTTCCACTTCCACGCCTGGCCACCCTGACTCAAAAGACGCGTAGTGTGAAGTGGCCTTTACGGAGAGGTCAGGTCACGCTTACAGAGAGGTCACGTGATGCTCACGGGGAGGTCACCTCAAGAACCTTCACTTAGAGTACAAACAACCCACGACGCGACCTTCAGGAGGGAGATCAACATACGTGATTAGTATTAGTAGCAAAAGGGGACAATTGCAAGGTTGATATATATATATATATATATATATATATATATATATATATATATATATATATATATATATGTGTATATATATGTATATATATATATATATATATATATATATATATATGTGTGTGTGTGTGTGTGTGTGTGCGTGTGTGTGTATTGGTGACCTTTCCTACAGGATTACCATTTATTTTTTCATGAATAATGATATTCTCGTCCTACTGTTGTGCTCATGAAGATAAACCCCAGACATGGTCCTAAATTTGGGAATAAATTGTCAATTTCATTGCTTAGAATATGAGTATCCCCATTAATAAGATTCCTAGGTTTCAGTTGTTTACAAACACATGTACATATATCTATGCTTATACATACATGGATTCCTAAACTTTGGGAACAAATGATAAATTTCCTGTGTTCAGAATATATGTATTCTGTACTATCATGGTTCGTTTGTTTCAGTTCTTTACAAAGATATATATATATATATATAAAATATATATATATATATATATATATATATAATATAGTATATATATATATATATATATATATATATATATATATATATAATATTCATGCACATACATATATGCACAAATACGGACTTGAAATAAATATATGGTAAGTTATATACAGAAACAATGGAAATGTTACTGAAGATACATGGGGGGAAGTCATGAAGATTGTAGATAAGAAAGGAAACACATGTAGAAAAGGGGCATTATCTTACAGAGAGAGGGGTGTGTTATGTCGCCTAGATATTTAATATATGCTATACAAGGAGTGGTGACTGGAGTAAAGATTTGAATCAAGTGGATGAAATCAAAGTTTGGCAAAGGGGAGAACAACATAGAGAAACTATATATACTCTTTGAGAGCGTCCAGAAGCTATGAGAGAGAAAGAGAGAGAGAGAGAGAGAGAGAGAGAGAGAGAGAGAGAGAGAGAGAGAGAGAGAGAGAGAGAGAGAGAGATGAGAAGAAAACAACTGAAGAAAGCTAAAATTTGTATAAGTAAGGCGACTGGAGAAAGAGGAAATACGAAGAAGAAAATACTTCAAATTTAGTAGAAAAAGACAAAAATAATGAAACTCAACAAGGAGGGTGAGGATATGGCTGAAGAGTTGCTAACCCAATCTTCAAGCCTCGATTCCCTAGAGAGAAGAAGAGTAGATAGGACCCATAATAAGACACTGAATTCGGTTTGACGTCACAAACTACCTCTCTCGAAGGTACCTGAGACAATGCCGACTTACGAGGGACTTTTTGAGGTAGAAGGGGATTTGATGTAGTCTGGCTTTACTATGAACTCGCTTGATACTGGGTAGGACTCGAACTTCCTCCACTCCTGACGTCCATCCTAAGTAGCGACGGTACGACCAGCCCAGCCAAAGAAAATTCTGTACTAAATGTACATAATACATACATATATACGGTATACATATATATATATATATATATATATATATATATATATATATATATATTTATATATATATACATATACGTATGCATATATATATATATATTATATATATATATATATATATAGTCATATCTACATATATCATTACATATATATTGCGTTGAAGAAAACAGCAATATCTGCATTAATAACACTGGGTAAAAAATTTTCACAAAAGTTTTGTTTCTCTTAATTTCTTGCATGAATGTTTCTAGTGCAAAAATTTGCGCTGGTTCCAAATATGTACTTGTTTTTCTTCTACCATCGACCGTTTTAGGGATGTAGAAAATTATACTACTATGAAGAAATATATGGGGTACAAAAAACACTCAATTGTTGCTTACAATTTTCCTTTTTCAGGTTTATATTATAATTATTGACGTTATTGATCATGGCTACAAGAGGATGCAGGAATTCACCAGATTCATTCTGTTATGTGTATGGTTTCTGTCAGACAGCATATATCGCATAAAATTGTGAAAGGTGCGAAGTACTAGATTGCTTATAGACTGTACTTTGAAATGAGTATGGGTAACTATGAAAAAACATGGGCCCCTCATATGATATGTGGAAGTTGTTGATCAAATTTAGATGCATGTGTGAGAGGTGCAAGAACAGCAATGCCATTTGCTGTGCCAAGATTTTGGCGAAAGCCAAAAAATCACCACGATGATTGCTACATTTTCATGATTGACATATCAAAGTACAGAAAAGCTAAGGGAAGAAAACCCCTTCCATATCCCAGCATTTTATCCTCTATTGCACCTGTGTCACATGATGATACCTTACTGGTTCCACGGCCACCAGAAAATGTAAGTAAATCTTATCAAATTGTGAACTCTATTCTTTGTAACAGAATCAATATTAGAATCTTCCAAACATCTAGCTATGTTTTCTTGTAATACGATTACACATACAATTCATATTTATGTTCAATTTTTTATCAGAAAGAGAATATGATGGAGATCTCATCAGGAGAGTGGGAAGATTATGACAATGAAGAAATGGATGAAAATTTTGAGACGAGACAGAGTACCCGCCCACACTTTTCAAATCAACGTGAACTGGATGAGCTCATCAGGGACTTGGGTCTCAGTAAGTCAGGAGCTGAGCTTTTAGCATCCAGACTGAATGAATGGAACCTGTTGGGGGAGGACTGTAGATCAACAGTATACAGGAAATATCATGAGGAATTCGAAGTGTATTTTGATATAAATGAGGATCTCTGCTTCTGCGAAGATATTAATGGCAAATTTACAGCTATTGAAATTGATCATAACCCTGAACAATGGCGACTGTTCATAGGTAATTCTACAAAAAGCCTCAAAGCTGTTTTGCTACATAATGGGAATCTGTATCCATCCATATCGATAGCATACTAGGAACAGATAAAGGGAGAATATGACGATGCAAAAAATATTTTCGAGAAGGTAAACTATGACGATTTTAAATGGGATGATTGTGATTATATTAAAATGCTTGCCTTCTTACACGGATTACAGGGTGGGTGCACCAAATATTCATGTTTTCTTTGCCTATGGGACAGTCAGGCTGATAATGAACACTACCAGAAAGTGGAGCAGCGAGCTCGAAATGACTTGCAGCCAGGAAAACTCAATATTATTAGACAGCCTCTTGTAGTCTGTCAAAGTGTTGCTACCCCCACATTATATAAAGCTTGGTTTGGTCAAACAGTTTGTGAAAGCATTAGATCATGATGGAAAAGCATTTCAAGAAATTTATCTATTCTTTTCAAAACTATCAGGCCAAAGTTAAGGGTGGTATATTTACTGGTCTGCAAGTAAGGGAAATGTTGAAGTCATTGCAACTTGAGAATGCAATGAGTAATGTCGAAAGAGAGGCGTAATGTGCATTTAAATGTATAGTTAGTGGATTCCTTGATGATAATAAAGACCCAAACTACAAGCAGATCGTAGCAAAACTTTTGGAAAATTGTAAAAACTTAGGAAGTAGAATATCATTAAAGGTGCACTTTTTTTGCATTCACATTTGCATTTTTTTTTTTTTTTTGAAAACTTGTGAGGAGTGAGTGAAGAGCATGGTGAGAGGTTCCATCAGGCCATTGCTGCAATGGAGAAAAGATACCAAGGAAGACGGGACGCTGCTATAATGGGAAACTAATTAATTTAATCTAATATAATTTATTTCATATTATTTGTTTTTGTTTTGTTATCATTTGTCTGTCTGATTTTCATTTATTATTAGTTATATGTCAATTTATTATTATTTACTATTTACCTATTTGTTTATTATTTAACTATACCTATGCATTTATTTATGCTTTTTATTTGTTATTTACATTATTATAGTTTTTATTTATTATTTTATTATTATTATGATTTTTTTTTTCGCATCCGACCTAGATATGGACCAAAAGGTCTCCTGTCGGCATGCTCCGCCTTTGTAATCCTTTGTAATCGTTTGACTATATATGGTCACTGGTATGTAAAGATCAAGGAGCTCACAGTAGGAAGTCACGCTCATCAGAGCATTTCTAGCGGGCTCTTATAACCGTATCACGTGTTTTTATGCTTACAATTTCTCATTAGTTTAAAAAGGGAAAACAAGGACAAAATATCAGCTGCTATTTATAGACAATGTGAATATGCTAAATATAGTGTACTATCGTAATTTAGTATAGTTTGTTTTATGTATAAAACCTCAATTATCTTTTGAAATATCGACGCTATGCAATTTTCGATTGTATTTTTAAATTCAGGAAAGAAAACAACCTTAGAAAAACTAAAGATATTTTAAGAAACAAAAAATAGTGTTACCCAGTGTAATCTTCTTGTGTAGATTTTCGATATGTCTATCTATACATCTATAGTCGGTCGGATGTATTGATAATGTCCACAAGAAAATCATTAATGCCGATATTGTTGCTTTCTTCAACGAAGAAAGTAAACCTCAAAATAGTTAAAGCTATTAGCGCAATTGACTTTAACCAATATATATATATATATATATATATATATATTATATATATATACATACACATACATATACCAAAAGGCTTCTTCATCCTTACATGGAAGATAAGCAACCAAGGCACACACACGGCCATCCTCCAGCAATCACGCACTCATCCATCACCCATTTGTTTTCCTTTTTTGTCTTAGGTCCTTGTGCATGAAGGATCATCCCTGCTCCCCCTCTCCCCAACCCTCCCCTATCCTCCCCTTCCCTCCCCCACTCCCTCCCCTCTCCCACCCTTCCCCATCCCTCACCCATCTCCTCCACCACCACAAGTTCCACCCTACCACCACAAGCTTCCCCCACAACCACCAGAAGCTTTCCCCCCTGCCATTACAAGTTTCCCCTCCACCACCACAATCTCGCGTCATAACAACCACAAGCCCCCCTACCACAACAATCTTCCCCCACAACCACCAGAAGCTTTTCCCCCTACCATTACAAGTTTCCCCTCCACCACCACAATCTCGCGTCATAACCACCACAAGTCTCCCCCACCACCACAAGCTTCCCCACCACCACCACAAGCTACCCCACCACCACCACAAGCTTCCCCACCACCACCACAAGCTACCCCACCACCACCACAAGCTTCCCCACCACCACAACAAGCTTCCCCTAACATCACATCTTTCCCCCCACCACAAGCTCCCTCTCCAACCACAACTTCCCCCCCTTCAACTACCACAAACACTCCGCAACCACAATCTCTCCCCACCACCATGACCACAAGTCCCCCACCACCACAATCTCTCCCACCACCTCAAGCTTACCCCACCACCACCACACCACCACCACAAGCATCCCCACAATCCACAACAAGCACTCCCTATTACCACCACAAGCACCCTCCCCCCGCAACCACAAGTTCCCCCACCAACACCACAAGCTCCCCTCAACATCAAAAACTTCCCCCAATACCAGTACAATCTCCCCCCCCCCCCCATCACCACAAGCAAGCACTCTCCCAGCCACAATCTCTTCCCAACTCCACCAACACAAGTATCCTCCTTCCCTTCCGCCCTCTGCAGCCACAAGCTCTCACTAAAGGTCCTCCCGACCTCCGTCTCCACTGACTTATTGCCGCAGACGTTAGTGAACGCTCGTGGGTATTTATTGTTATTACATAGTCTAGATAACATACTCGGGTGGTGTCCGTTATTTGGTGGATGTTGGCTGTATACATACACACATACATACATATGAATATATGTATGTATGTATGTATATATATATATATATATATATATATATATATATATATATACATATTATATATTACATATATGTATGCATGTATATAGCGTGTTTTGTGAAACATGAGTTTCTTTTTAATATCTATTTTTGGAGCACATGACTATGTAATGTGTCTGCCACCCTCTGTTTAAAAGAAGAAAAATCGTACAACTCACGTAGATCTCTTTTTTCTAAATGAACAGAACAAAATCCATGAAGAAACGGGGCGTCGCGTCATAGGAAAAGCTACAAGGACACTTTCACGTCAATACGCTGTGGAACGGTAGCTTTCATCCCCGCCTCGTGAGTCCGAAGGTCTCAGCTCGAAGTCTAACGGCTACCGGACCATTCCCTCCTTCTCTCTATGTTCCCCAACATAACAGCTTGGAGATTATCTCCCTGATCTCCAGCATCCCCATCCTCCACCTTGGAGATATCTCCGCCACTCCCCTAATCCCCTACCCACCTCACCTCTTTCTCTCTCTCTCTCTCTCTCTCTCTCTCTCTCTCTCTCTCTCTCTCTCTCTCTCTCTCTCTCTCTCTCTCTCTCTCTCTCGCTCTCTCTTTTCTCTCTTTTCTCTCTCTCTTTCTCGTCCTCCCTCCCCCTCTATTCAACCAATCCCCCTCCCTTTCTATCCTCTCCTTTCCCTTCCTTCTCATCTTCTTATCCATTTTATCACCTATATTCCCTAATTTCCCTTTAACCTCTCTCACTCTCTCTCTCTCTCTCTCTCTCTCTTTCTTTCTTCCCTATCTTCCTTTACTCTCTCTCCCCTTCTCCCTTATCTTTTCCATCTTTTCAGATCATGACCAGAGGTCGGGTCACGGAGGGTAATATGCATACCTTGGGTCAGGTCATTTGGGGGCGAGGGCTCAACAGACAGGTCAGCGATTTGGATGAAATGTATAGCAATCTAACTGATTTGATTATTAATGCACAAAATACATTTATCCCCCTGAAGTCAATACGGAAAAATAGTAATACTCCCAAATGGATGATGGACAGATTGAAACATGAGATCGGAATGAAAAGAGGACTTTATGTAAAAATTAAAAAACGAGGAAACACACCTTAGATCAAGATATAACGAAATGGCAAAGCTGGTTAAAAAGAATACACGTACAATGAAACTTAATTATGAAATTAAGGTTGCTAGTAAAGCAAAATCCAACCCGAAGGATTTCTTTCATCTCTATAGAACAAAAAATAAAGAAAGAATAGGACCAATAAAAACAATGAAAATGTCATGATAGAATCGGAGGAAAAGATGAGTGAGGAGTTTAACAATTATTTTCTATCGGTGTTTATTAATGAGAGGTTAGATAAAGTACCTGACTGCCATCCGATTTTCAGAGGGGATGAAGAAAGTAGTCTATCTAATATCAGCATCAGTAAAGTAGAAGTAGTCAAGCAGATTGAAAGACTTAAAGCTACAAAATCCCCTGGTCCAGACGAATTTTTTCCGAGAATGCTAAAGGAGTGTAAATTTGAAATCTGCGACCAATTAATTGAAACATTTAATAAATCAGTAGACACTGGTTTTGTGCCTACTGCTTGGAGGCAAGCAAACGATATTCCTGTTTTTAAGAAGGGAAATAGATCGTCTATATGCAACTACAGGCCAATCAATTTGACATAGGTTATAGGAAAAATGCTTCAATCAGTAATAGTAAATAGACTCAGAGAACACATCGAAAGACACAATCTAATTCGTGATTCACAGCATGCTTTCTCCAAGGGTAAGTCGTGTGTGACTAATTTTCTGTCCTTTTACACCAAAGTATATAAGGCGTCAGATAACAATGATAATTAAGATATTATTTACCTTGACTTTAGCAAAGCGTTTGACAAGGTGCCACACCAGAGACTACTAAATAAAATCAAAGCTCATGGCATAGGAGGAAAATTATTAGAATGGATTAAAGCTTGGGTTAGTAACAGAAAACAGCGGGTCATCATAAATGGAGTAAAATCTAGTTGGGGCAATGTTACTAGTGGGGTCCCCCAGGGCTCGGTTTTGGGTCCCTTGTTGTTCATTATGTACATAAACGACTTAGACGACGGGATAAATAGTGATGTTAGTAAGTTTGCGGACGACACTAAAATAGGACGCCTAATTAGGTCAGGAGACGACGCAGAGATTCTGCAGGATGATCTTAACAAATTGTTCACATGGTCGGTGAAATGGCAAATGAACTTCAATATCTCTAAGTGTAGCGTGTTAAACGTAGGGCTACACAACCCCGAAAATAGATACAGCTTAGATAACACGCTTTTAGAGAAAACTGAGTACGAGAGAGACTTGGGAGTTCTGGTGAGTCCGGACCTTAAAACCAGGAAACAGTGCATTAGCGCTAGGAATAAAGCTAACAGAGCATTAGGTTTCATTGCTAAGACGGTGACAAATAGAAGTGCAGAGGTAATTATTAAACTTTATCTAGCGATAGTTAGACCCATCCTTGACTATGCGGTACAGTTTTGGTCTCCGTCCTACAGAATGGACATCAATTCACTAGAATCAGTACAGAGAAGAATGACCAAAATGATACATGGACTCAGAAATTTGCCTTACGAAGAGAGGCTTAGGCACCTTAACTTACACTCTCTGGAAAGACGCAGAGTGCGGGGTGATCTAATAGAGGCGTTCAAGTGGATCAAAGGCTTTAACAAAGGTGATGCAAACAAGGTCATCATATTAAAACAACAGGGCAGGACTCGCAGTAATTGTTATAAACTGGACAAATTTAGATTTAAAAAGGAAATAGGCAAGAATTGGTTTACTAATAGGGTGGTCGACGAATGGAATAAACTTAGTAACCATGTAGTAAGCGCTGAAACTATCAGTTGTTTTAAGAAACGATTAGAAAACTTTATGGATGGGGATGACAGGTGGTGATGGATACGGAGCTGCCTAGTGTAGGCCTTATGGTCTTCTGCAGTCTCCTTCATTCTTATGTTCTTATATTCTTATATACAATCAGTCCTCCCTCCTTACCTTCCCATACCTTTCCATACCTTCCTTTTTCCTCTTGTGCCTTTCCCCTACCCTCTTCCCCATTCCTCCTGCTTCTCTCCCCTTTCTGCCCTTTCCCCTCTCTTCTTACCTCCTATTCTTCTTCCCACTTCCATCACCCCCTCCCTCCTCTCTCTCCTCTCCTTTGCATTTCCACTCCCCTTCTTCTTTT
>NC_134810.1:22223856-22228856 GCF_046742065.1 Oratosquilla oratoria | reverse complement strand
TGTAATATCCTCTGATTTTAAACTTTGGTACCAAATGTCTAATTTTTATTGTTAATTTTGGTACCCGTTACATAAGTTGATGATTTTGATTTTTGGAGCCAGATGTCAAATTATTTTTTTCATTTGTTAGGAATGTCATCCGTGACATTATCGTCTAATTATTATTATTGTCGTCAAACGTCCTATTTTCTTTTTATCTATTTATTTTTTCAGGCTTGGCATCCTTCGTATTCTTTGTTGCATTTGATATTAGATGCCAGCTTCATTGTTAGACGCTGTTTATGTTAGATATCGTTAGGAGGATTGAGAATTTGATTGATTAATTTTTTGGCTGGAAGAACGGCCTTGGTGGAATAAAATCACCTGAAGACAAAGGGGAAGCTGAATAGAGTCGTATGTTACCAGCCAGAAACAAGAGTACAAAGGTTCCTCTCTAAGATTGGGGAGAAGAGCTCTTTCGTTGTCGAATTAAATCACCTGGCGGTAGCCCATAATAAACTTCGAAAACTGTTCACCATCGTAATGGATTCTTTAGAGACCAGATAAGATGTTCCTCTTTAGGTCACACGTAGCCAGCTGACGTTGGTACTTACGGGGCAGAGGAAATTAGATCAACAGAAACGGAATTGGTTGGCGTAAAAAAAAAAAAAAAAAAAAAAAAAAAAAAAAAATATATATATATATATATATATGTATATATGTATATATATATATGTATATATGTATATATATATATATATATATGCATATATGTATATATGTATATATATATGTATATATATATGTATATACATATGTATATATGTATATATATATATGTATGTATATATATGTATATATATATATGTATATATATATATATATATATATGTATATATATATATATATATATATATATATTCAAATAGAAAATGAAATAATAATAATGATAATAATGGTAATAGTAATGACAATGATAATACCAATAACAATAATAATGAGATAATACAATGATAAAATAAAGTTGTTTGAAGATGGGCTAACTAAAATGGGTTTAATTTACTCTCAAATATTTTATGTCAAGAAGTGAATGGTATCGTCAGTCAACGGCAGTAGACATTGATCTGTCAGATGAAAGTTTAAATCGAAATATCTTTGACTCCGTACTTGGCAAAATCCAGTCCCGTTGACCTGGATAGTTTACTACAGCGTAGGGAACAGGGATTTTTTCTTATAGGTATAAAGAATATGGAGAATGAGGTTCTGATCTTTATCCGAAATAAAAAAAAAACATATCCTTTGTAGCTTTTGGTTATGGTAAAAGAAGATTATTGAAGGATTCGAACAGAGGAAATAAAATGGGAACACTGCTGGTAGAAAAACGAATATCACTTAAGACAATGATTTTTCATCTTGGGAATCTAAGGGTCCTAGGTAGCAATAGAGGGCCAAAAAGGGCCAAAAAAAGCCAAAAAGGGCCCCAAGTGTGGCTACGGACCAAAAACTAGTTTTAGTTATTGGATACTAGACGATTCTATTCAGTATTTTAAGGTCAGTCTCCAGGACGTCTAAGAATAGCAATACACAAATCTGACATACGTGACGAAAGGTGGGTTGAGACCTTTTGCCCAGAGACGAAAAACTTCCCGCAGATCCAAAATCCAGAAACACCAGTGAGAACGGTGACGTCATGAACAGGGATCGTACCACGCAAGCTAGCCAGACATTTAGCAGAGTATAAAAAATATTCTAGGATACATTAGAGGATGATATTTGAGCAACTTGAGGATTTGATAGAGACAAAGAACAACAATGATTACCATGACAAAGTACTAGAAAGCTTCGATCTACAATGCTTTTACACTAATGTAAGAGTTGAAGTGGTTTTAAACTCAGTGAAAGAGTATTGAACAACATAGATCAAAGGACATGCACACACACACACACATACACACACACACACACACACACACACACACACACACACACACACACACACACACACACACACACACACACACACACACACACACACACACACACACACACATCACACACAAGCAAACAAACAAACAAACGCATACACAGATATATTCGTACATACATCATATATACATACATACATGCATGTATACATACATACATACATACATACATACATACATACTGTACATATATACATACATACATACATACATACATACATACTGTACATACATACATACATACATACATACATACATACATACATACATACATACATACATACATACATACATACATACATACTGTACATATATACATACATACATACTGTACATACATACATACATACATACATACATACTGTACATACATACATACATACATACTGTACATGCATACATACATACATACATACATACATACATACATACATACATACATACATACTGTACATACATACATACATACATACATACATACATACATACATACATACATACATACATACATACATACATACATACATTACAAAGGATTACAAAGGCGGAGCATGCCGACAGGAGACCTTTTGATCCATATCTAGGTCGGATGCGAAAAAAAAAAATCATATTAATAATAAAACAATAAATAAAAAATATAATAATGTAAATAACAAATAAAATACATAAATAAATGCATAGGTATAGTTAAATAATAAACAAACAGGTAAATAGTAAATAAAAATAAAGTGACATATAACTAATAATAAATGAAAATCAGACAGACAAATGATAATCAAAACAAAAACCAATAATATAAGATAAATTATAATCATTACAGCATCTTAGGTATTTATCTAAATGATTCTTAAAGCTTCGAACTGAACTACATTGCACTACCTGTGCAGGAAGTTTATTCCATTCATTTACTACACGGTTGGCAAAGTTGTTTCTACCTACTTCCAAATTGAATCTATTTCCGGACAGTTTGAGACCATTGTTTCTTGTCTGATTCTCATTCAATGTGAAAATTTGGTCACTTTTGATGTTGTCAATTCCCTTTAAAATCTTAAAGACCTGTATCAAGTCACCTCTGAGTCTACGCTTTTTTAGGGAAAACAGATTCATGTGCTTAAGTCGATTTTCGTATGATTTATTTTTGATATTTGGAATCAGTTTTGTGGCTCGCCGTTGTACTTTTTCCAGTCTGTCAATGTCTTTAATGAGATTCGGTGACCATACAGAAACGGCATATTCCAAATGTGGACGAACTAACGATTTATATAGCTTGTTAATGACTTTTGAAATCAAAAGATCGCGCAATCAGTCCCAGAATCTTATTTGCTTTCTCAGAGGCTGAAATACACTGCTTGAATGATTTGAGGTCGTTACTGATAATTACGCCGAGATCTTTTTCACTATCCACTTTTGTTAACGAATTACCAAATAATTTGTAATCGTACTTACTGTTATTTTTACCTATGTGCATTACCTTGCATTTACTTGTGTTAAATTTTATTAGCCACTTTTCAGACCATTGCTGTAATTTATCTAAATCTACTTGAATATCTAATTGGTTTGAGTGATCATTTGCCACTCCGCACAGTTTTGTATCATCAGCAAATTTGGAAACAGTAGATTTTAGTCCATGGTCTATATCATTTATATATACTATGAATAGAAGTGGCCCAAGAACGGAACCCTGAGGAACTCCACTTGCAACACTTTTCCATCCAGAAGTTTTTCCATTTAAAACAACTCTCCGTTTTCGACCATTCAACCAATTACTAGTCCAACCTAATAGGCTACCACTTATTCCATGCAAAGCTAATTTAGTAAGTAGTCTTTCGTGTGGGACGGTATCAAAAGCTTTTGCAAAGTCTAGATATATTAAATCTATATTGTTTCTTTTGTCATAATTCGAGATAACTGTGTTGTAGAATTCGAGTAAGTTAGTCACGCAAGAACGTTTCCGTCTGAAACCATGCTGGCTATCATTTATCAAACGGTTACTTTCTAAATGATGTTCGATAGCATCTCTGATGATAGTTTCCATTATTTTTCCTACGATTGAAGTCAAACTTATAGGCCTATAGTTATTTGGTTTCTTTTTGTCACCTTTTTTGAATATGGGAGTAACGTTAGCTAGCTTCCATTCTCTTGGGACATCTCCGGATATGATGGATTTCTTGAAAATAATTTCTAATGGAACAACAATCTCATTTTTCATTTCCTTTAAGATTCTTGGATGCCAACCGTCAGGCCCTGGTGTTTTATTAACTTTGAGTTTGTCTATACACCTTTTAATTTTTTCTTTTGTTATATTTACCGTAGTGAGTAAGTTTACCCCAGACTTTTCACAGGTTTCAGTTTGGAATTCACTTTGAGGTGTTTCGTTTACGAATACCGAGCTAAAATAATTGTTTAAGATATTACACATTCCTTCATTTGAATATTCAAGTTGACCGTCAGCAGATAATAGTGGACCAATGTGATTCCTAACAACCTTTTTATCTCTAATGTAACTATAGAATTCTTTGGGATTATCTTTGGATTTATCAGCGATGTTCATTTCGTATTGTCGTTTTCTTTTTCTTATTGTCTTTTTTAAATCTCTCTGTATTGATACATAATTTTCATAGTCATTAGATGCACCCGAGCACTTATATTTCTTATAAGCCTGTCTCTTATTAGCAATACTTTTTTCAGTTTCTTTGTCGAGCCACTTTGGGCAAGCCTGATTTGGGGGACGTCTGTCCTTAAAAGGAATGTAAGTTTGAATCATCTTAGTGAGCGTATTTTGAAATATTTCCCACATCTGATCTACAGGTCTTTCGTTTAATTTTGCCTCCCAATCTGTAAGCTGAAGCTCCTGACGTAGTCCTATGAACTGAGCTTTACTGAAATCGGGTATTTTAGAAACACAAGTATCTATTCTAAAATTGTTTAGGAGTTTGAATCTAAGTAAGTTGTGATCGCTATTTGCAACAGATTCACCGACTTCTACATCAGTTACCATGCTTTCGCGGCTAGTGATCAAAAGATCGAGTAAATTTC
>NC_134810.1:22195539-22198356 GCF_046742065.1 Oratosquilla oratoria | reverse complement strand
ATATGGAATGTAGGTTACCATTTGGTTCTATCATATTGCGGACAACATAGTATTATCGTTGAGACGCTATCACTCTACTTGACAATACCTTTTCACAATAGGGAGGGTCAATGTCCAGTGATGTAACAAATACCAAAATTTCTCAACCAAATTTCGATACGAGTTTCAATTTACAACTCTTCTTAAACCTCCGATTGCGATAAATAATGATAATTGTTCTTTGTTCTAAAGCATTCCCTCCCCCCCCCAAACCAACGCAGGCCTGAATATATAACCATGTATTATTAATTATTGCAGGTATCGGAATCGGCGAGCCGTATCGGAAGTTTTTAGTAACCAGTATCGAGTCTCGCAGCGGAAATCGTTTTAGTAAGATATTGGTATCATCTAAACAAATCAAAAGTATGTGTTAATTGAGCGGTAGCTAAAGATATGGACGTTTATATATTTTATTATAGATATTTATATAGATATATATATATATATATATATATATATATATATATATATATATCACATATATATTCTTATATAACATATATATATATATATATATATATATATTGATATATGAATGCTGCTTAATGCGCAGTGAAGTTCAGATTTACGTTTGCGATCACTCGCTTTTTGCAGTTGATCATTGTGCGATCGTTTGTTTGCGCAAGTTCTGCAATAGTTGAATAATTTGTGCGAAATACATCAGTTTTGTATAGTAGTTATATTCCTACTGCTAGTGAATTTACCTTACACGCGCTTGTAACAATGTGCAATACACCCGTAATAAAACAATGCGTAACGCAAAACATGAGCTGGCGCAACTTCACAAACTTCGTAGACTCAAACTGCGCAAAACTGAACAGCACAAAACTGAACTTTGATACTTTAAATTACGCAAAAGTATAACTGCGCGAAGCTCGAACTGATTCAAAATTAAACTTGTGCCACCTTAAATTGGCGTCCAAACTGAACTGCGCCGCAAACTCTAACTGTGCAAAAAGACTCAAACTATACAAAACTGAACTGGACAAATTCGAACTGAACTAAAAGCGAAATCCAGTAACTTAAGTTCAATCAACAGAAACGCGACGTCCTTGAACAAACACAATGGCAAGCACAGTCCGGACCTAAGAAAGCGCTGTCAGATGTTTTTCGTCATATTACCATAATATATCATAACACAGAGATAATTCTAATATGCTTTCTTGTTTTTTTCATAGATTAAGTTTTAATTTTTGAACGACAACTGTGGCCGAGATTTATTTGTCTCACGGAATTTCATAAATATAATTCTCATATACTCCTGTGTTGTGTATCGTTATATGGGGCATTTAAAAAAAATCGCTAATAAAATTGCTTTCGTTTGTATGCTGCATGCTGCAGTATTGTTTACTAATAATATGGATAAAAAAATGCATAACGCAAACTAAAAAGTTGACAGCCTACACTACATTAATAGCCTGAAAACTTACTGGATAACATTTTTGACCAGTGCTTTCTCTCCCTTGGATATATTGTAACACACACACATCACACCACACACACACACTACATCACGAATACTAAACACACTCACACCACACTCACTCACTACACACACACACACACCACTCACACACACACCACACACAGCAACACAATTACGCATATACATGTTTACTATATACATATATATATATAGTATATATAATGTATATTATAATATATATTATATATATATATATATATATATACTATATAGTATATATATAATACATAGGTATGTAATCTCTGTATATGTTTTGATGACGGTTTTACAAAATTCTATGTGGAATATAGAGTATCTATTTATTCACACATATATTCTATCTATTTACTTATCTGTTACTTTCATTTACCGATTATTTTTGAAAAGGGCGTGGATGGAAGAATGGAGATTGATGGGAACAAATCATGTTTTCGTTGGTGATGCAGAGAAAAAATTACACGCTAAATTTATCTATTTGTTTTTATTATATTCATTATTTAATTCTTTAACTAAATATGTTTATGGGTAGTAAAGTAACTGGGAACGTCTAGAGTTCTTTATAGCAGCATCTAAAAAGATATCTCTCTCTCTCCCAATTCTCTCTCTCTCCTCTCCCCTCCCTCTCCTCCCTGCCCTTTCCTCCTCTCTCCTCTCTCGTCATCTCCTCTCATCTCTCTCGGTCTCCCACCTCTCTCTACTTCTCCCGCTACTCAATTCCTCTGCTCTTCCTCTCTCTCTCTCTCTCTCTCTCTCTCTCTCTCTGTTTCTCTGTGTCTCTCTGTTGTGCATTCTCTATGTCTTTCGATTATTCCGTGTGTCCTGTCTTTTCTGTTCAGTACTCTCACTGGCCTAGTCTCTCACTGCTCTCTCTGTCTCGCTTCTGCTCCCTCCCCCCTCTACTCCCTGTCTCTGCCTCCCTCCCTTTCTCTCTCCTGCTCTTCTCTCTCTCTTCTCTTCCTACTCTCGCCTTCTCTCTCATCTCTCTCATCTCCTACTCTCTCTGCTCGCTCTCTGCTCTCTCTCTCTCTCTCACACCATCACACAACCACAGAACAACATACACACACACATAGCTCACACCACATTTGCATTGCTCTGAGGACCTTGTGCAGCAACTGGACCACCTGCCTGATGTCGGGTCAGATTGAGGCCCGATGCACGAAAACAATATAGATACTGTCGTGATCTATAGCTTTTGTGAAGGAGTACATGGTATTTTATACCATGCTTATGAAAGGAGGGGTATGCATTTGCACTGAACCTCATCACACACCACTCGTATACCACGGTCTTTTTTGAAGCCATGTAGATTA
>NC_134810.1:22185539-22188039 GCF_046742065.1 Oratosquilla oratoria | reverse complement strand
AAATAAATAAATAAATAAACAAATATGTAAATGAATAAAAATTATTACCACCGCTATGACTGATGGGATTCATATTACCTCTAAAGCAGTGGTTCTTAACCTTTTTTGGCAGCGACCCAAAATTTTGCACAAATCAAGCATCGCGACCCAAGCCTACATAGATATACGAATTGTCTTTATAAGTAATATGATTATGCTTTTAAAAGCGGATTACAGAAACAAAATTACATGCTGGGATGTTTACTAATACAAGTAGCACATATAATTAACAGTGATATATGAAAAATGTATTTTAATTATTACAGTATATAATTATAATATATTTGTAGTGGGAAAATAATTATTTTCTGCAAACCCTTAGCGACCCAATAAAATGGCTTGGCGACCCAAATTTGGGTCGCGACCCAGGGGTTAAGAACCACTGCTCAAAAGGATGAAAGCGCTGATTACCTCCTGAAATATTAAAAAAACATTACCAGAGTAACATGACCTAACGTAACAAAAATAGAACAAGACAAGCACAACACAACACAACACACTAAATGATAATTTTCAATCATCACACTGATAAATGAATAAACGTGTTTGAAAAAGAAGAAAACTCGAAATTAATTCGTGACTCCATAATCAGGTCAACATCGAACTCAGACTTGGGGAATTGCAGAGGTCTTGAAGGGGAAGTGAGAGAGCGTGTCTGCTGCAGTGGGGTGCAAAGTCTGTGTCTCCTCTCACACTCTCTCTCTCTCTCTCTCTCTCTCTCTCTCTCTCTCTCTCTCTCTCTCTCTCTCTCTCTCTCTCTCTCTCTCTCTCTCTCTCTCTCTCTCTCTCTCTCTCTCTGTCTTTCCCTCCCTCCCTCTCTCTCTCTTTCTCTCTCTCTCTCTCTCTCTCTCTCTCTCACACACACACACACACAGACACACACACACACACACACACACACACACACACACACACACACACACACACACACACACACACACACACACACACACACACACACACACACACACACACTCTCACTCTCACCATCACCCTCTCCCTATCGCTCTTCCTGTCCCTCTCCCTCTCCCTTTCCCTCTCCCTCTCCCTCTCACTTTCCCTTTCCCTTTCACTTTCACTTTCACTTTCACTCTCACTCTCACTCTCACTCTCACTCTCCTTATCCCTATCCCCCTCTCCCCCCTCTTTCTCTCTCTCTCTCTCTCTCTCTTTCTCTCCCTCTCTCTCTCCCTCTCTCTCTCTCTCTCTCTCTCTCTCTCTCTCTCTCTCTCTCTCTCTCTCTCTCTCTCTCTCTCTCTCTCTCTCTCTCTCTCTCTCTCTCTTCTCTTCTCTCTCTCTGTCTCTCTGCATTATTACATTCTTAATTTTTCTATTTTCATTTTCACTTTTTTTATCTTATATATATATGCATATATATATATATAGATACATATATATGTATATATATGCATATATATATATATATATATACATATATATGTATATATATGTATATATATATATATGTATATATATATATAAGTGGTGTATATTCACTGTCTGATGACATTGTATAAAGGTACAAGAAGCAACAGGAACTTTGATATATAAGAACAAATCATAAAAAATAATTTCAAACTTATTATTATTATTATTATTTTTTTATATTTTCCTTGTAAACGAGAAAGGACGAGGGAAATTTCAAGGATTAGTTCTTACATCAAATAATAATCAACTAATTAGTTAATAAATTGAAAAATGAAATGATTATTGATTGATTATCAAGTTGAGCA
Source organism: Oratosquilla oratoria (assembly GCF_046742065.1). NCBI lineage: Eukaryota > Metazoa > Arthropoda > Malacostraca > Stomatopoda > Squillidae > Oratosquilla > Oratosquilla oratoria. The sequence continues at coordinate 22,186,267 of NC_134810.1, read as the reverse complement.
ATCACATGATCAAATTACTATTACTTAGTTGCTTAATTGAATATTTTTGTTTGTTTATTTATTAATTTTTCTTTATGTAGTCTTACCAGGAAATATTGATTCATAATCTCAACTTGTTCACGAACGTAGTCTTGTAATTTCTTAAAACTTTTAGATTTCTAAATCTTTACAACAAATTGGCTTATCGCTTTATGCATGACACATTTGATAAAGACTGCAATTGACACAACACCATTTCGAGGAAATATTAGAAATCCAACTGACCCGATAACATGTTAATGGAAATGTGTTTGTCTTATTTATCTATACGCGGTAACAAACTGCATTGAATAATCTATTTATCTATTTATATTCTCATCTATTTATTATTTTGTTATTTTCTGGAGAAAGTGACGTAATTGAAACGTCATTGATTTCTTGTCCTCAAATGTTCTAGAATTATCTTTTTGTAAATTTTTTCTCCAATTTATTTTTCTTGGGGAGGAAGAGACGTTATAGAATCGTCATTGATTTCTTCTTGTCCTAAAACGTTCTTGAATATGCGATAAGACACTCAACAAACGTTCTTCAATACATTCGGGAGTAGGAGTTCTCAACGCATACATTTATGCAGTGCTGTTCTTTGGTCTCTTGGAGAAGACCACAACAGCACTAAATATCCACTGAAAACACTAAAAACATAGGAACTATAGAGCTCTCATCTGGGAGGATACGACTACTAAAACATT
>NC_134810.1:22175539-22180539 GCF_046742065.1 Oratosquilla oratoria | reverse complement strand
TAATCTAATCTAACCTAACTTAACCTAACCTAACCTAACCTAACCAAACCAAACCTAACCTAACCTAACCTAACCTAACCTAACCTAATTTAACCTAGCCTAGCCTAGCCTAGCCTAGCCTACTTTACCCAACCCAACCCAACCCAACCCAACCCAACCCAACCCAACCCAACCCAACCCAACCCAACCCAACCCAACCCAACCCAACCCAACTCAACCCAAGCCAACCCATGCCAACTGAACCCAACCCAACCTAACCCAACCTAACCTAACTCACTGTTGTTTTTATCATATCTTAATTATGTTATGATAAAGATGTGCAGTGAGTTGACATATTGATATGAGTTGACCTGTCCCCAATAGAATTGGATATTGCTCTATGTGCATAATGTAAATATGGAGACCCTTCTTAGGGAAGGTATTGAGGCGTATGCTTCCGCCATGCCAAGAAGACCTCACGGTCCTTGTAGTACAAATGTACAAAGTACTGTACATCGTACTTTGACTAAGCTTCGGAAAGACGATAAGAAAATACCATGGGATGGAAAAACAGAGAAAGGAAATAATTTTGAGAAGAAAAAGGGAGGAGAAGAGAGGCTTTAAAGGAGAAGGGAATGACGAGGAGGGGAAGGGAAGAGGGAGAGGAATGGGAAGAGGGAAGGTTGGAGTGAGAAGGAGGAGAAACTGGAAGAGGAGATTTTAGGGAGAAGAGGTTAAGAGAGGAGGAGAAAGGAGGGGTGCGGTGAGAGGGTGAGAAGGATGTTTGGCGTATGTTACTATAGTGGAAGGCTCTTGTATGCAGGTGCGAGTGTGTGTAAAGAGGGGAGGTGGTGGAGGAGGAGGTGGTGGAGGAGGAGGTGGTGGAGGAGGAGGTGGTGGAGGAGGAGGTGGTGGAGGAGGAGGTGGTGGAGGAGGAGGTGGTGGAGGAGGAGGTGGTGGAGGAGGAGGTGGTGGAGGAGGAGGTGGTGGAGGAGGAAGTGGTGGAGGACGAGGTGGTGGAGGATGAGGTGGTGGAGGACGAGGTGGTGGAGGACGAGGTAGTGGAGGACGAGGTGGTGGAGGAGGTGGTGGAGGAGAAGGAAGTGGATGAGGTTAGTGGAGGAGTATGTGATGGAGAACGAGATAATGGAAGAGGTGGTGGAGGAGAAAGTGGAGGAGGTGGTGGTGGAAGAGGTGGTGGTGGAAGAGGTGGTGGAGGACGAGGTAGTGGAGGAGGAGGTGGTGGAGGAGGAAGAGGTGGTGGAGGATGATGTCGTGCAGGAGGAGGAGGAGGAGGAGGAGGTGGTGGAGGAAGGACTAGAAGAGGAGGCTGAAGTCGAGGCTGAAGAGGAGGTGCAGGAGTAGAAGGAGGAGGAGTTGGAAGACGAGGTGGAAGAGGAGATGGAGGGTGAGGTTAAAGAGGAAGTGGAGAGAGAAGTAGAGGACGAGATATCGGTGAAAAGCAAGTGAATGACGAGGTGGGAGAGAAGGTGGAGGACGATGTTAGGAAGAGAAGGTGGAGAACGTGGAGAAAGTGGAAGAGGCGGTGGAAGAGGAGGCGGAAGAGGAGGTAAAGGAAGAGGTAGAGTACGAGTAGGTGGAGAATGGGAAGGTAAAGGAGGAAGTGGAGGAGGGGGAACTGGAGGAGGAGGAAAAGGAGGAAAAAGAAAAGGACGAGGAGGAGGAGGAGGAGGAGGGGGAGGAGAGGGTAGCGGAGGAGGTGAGGGAGGTTGAGGTGGTGGAGGAGAGGGAGGAGGAGGAGCAGAAGGAAAGGAAAGAGGAAGAGAAGTAGGAGGAGGAGGAGGATAAGGGGAGGGGAGAGGCAGGGAATGGGAAGGGGGGGGGGTGGAAGAGGGAGGGGATGGGAGAGGAAGGAGGTAAAGGAGGGATGGGATGGGAGAGTGGTGGGATGGAAGAGGGATGGGGTGGGAGAGGGAGGGGGTGGGAGAGGAAGGAGGTAAGAGAGTGAGGGGATGGAAGAGGCAGGGAATGGGAGAGGAAGGAGGTAAGAGAGGAAGGAGATAAGAGAGGAAGGAGATAAGAGAGGGAGGGGATGGGAGAGGGATGGGATGGGAGAGGGAGGGGTTGGGAGAGGGAGGGGATGGGAGAGGGAGGGTATGGAAGAGGAAGGGGTGAGAGAGGAGGGGGGGGAATGGGAGAAGAAGCTGATCTATAAGAAAGTAATTCTTATTCTATTCTTCACCGACGAAAAATCTCTTCACCAATGTTGTTAGCCAGTCGTTTAATAAATCATAAGTTGTTCGCCAATAGTTTAATGACTCAAAAGTTGAAGCTGTTCATCATTTCACATGATTTCTCTGTATTCATATGTGTGTTTCATAATGGCTGTTCGCGCAAACGTTCATACAATTTATGCTCACTCATACATCTTTGTCACGTTTAAATGAACAGTTGAACAGACATGAGAATGGTACGATGAAGAGGTGAGTGGGGGAGGAGTGAGTGGGGGAGGGGTGAGTGGGGGAAGGGTGAGTGGGGGAGGGGTGAATGGGGGAGGGGTGAGTGAGGGAGGGTTGAGTGGGGCAGGGGTGAATGGGGGAGGGGTGAGTGGGGGAAGGGTGAGTGGAAGGAAGGGTGAGTGGGGGAAGGGTGAGTGTGGGAAGGGTGAGTGTGGGAAGGGTGAGTGGGGGAAGGGTGAGTGGGGAAGGGTGAGTGGGGAAAGGTGAGTGGGGGAGGGGTGAGTGGGGTGAGGGGTGAGTGGGGGAAGGGTGAGTGGGGGAGGAGTGAGTGGGGGAGGAGTGAGTGGGGGAGGAGTGAGTGGGGGAGGGGTGAGTGGGGGGAAGGGTGAGTGGGGGAGGGGTGAGTGGTCCGCAGGGATGTTACTAAAATTTATACAGGCAAGTGTTGGGGGAAGGTGGTAAGGTGAGGAGCCTAGTCCAGGAGGCGCTGAGTAGCTGCGGCCGAAGCCGTCACCTTTACCCTATACGCATGGCTATTGGGTATGGGAGAGGTATTCGGGACTCGAGCCCACAACTAAGTGAATGCGAGACCAGTACACTTCCGATGACGCAACCAACGCACCTAATGGAAGGAGGAAAGCTGTTAGGAGCAGTCAAGAGTTTTACGAGAGTAGTAGAGCCTGTGTTAGGGCTAGAAATGGAGAGAGTGAGTGGTTTGAGCTAAAGGTGGGACATTGCCAGGGATGTGTTATTTCGCCTTGTCTGTTCAATTTATATATGAATTGGGTGGTGCGAGAGGTAAACGCAAGGGTAAATAGGCCGGAGACTGAATGGTTAAAGAAAATTGAGAAAAGTGGGAGATATGCCAGTTGTTGCTTGCTTGTGGCAGGATCAGAGGAGAGATTAAGGAAATTAGTGAAGGAGTTTGAAAAGTTGTGCGAAAGAAGGAAGTTGAGGATAAATATGGGTAAAATTAAGGTGATGAGATGTATAAGGGGAGAGGATGGCAGCAAATTGAAAGTGAGTATTAAGGGGAGAGAGACTGGAGGAAGTGGACAGCTTTAAATACTTGGGTGCGAATGTAGCGCGGAAGGAAGGAGTGGAGGTGGAGGTAGATTGTAGTTTGAGAGAAGCAAGTAAATGCCTTGGGGGATTAAAAAGTGTAATGAGAAGTAGACATTTGGGAATGGATGCTAATAGGAGATTGTATGAAGGGGTGATTGTGCCGATAGCACTGTATGGGACAGAAACATGAAACATAAGAGAGGAAAAATCTAAATGTCTTTGAGATGAAATTCCTGAGAAGTATGGTATGGGTTACTAGGCTAGATAGTGGGAGAAACGAGGAGGTGAGGAGGAGAGCGGGGGTGGAAATGGAGTTGGGAGATAGGGTTGGTGAAAGACTATTGGGATGGTTTGGACACATGAGAAGATTGAATGAAGAAAGATTAGTAAAAGAGGTGTGGAAGGGAGAGGTAGAAGGAGTGAACATGAGGGGGCGACCAAGGATGAAAAAGATGGATAGGGTGAAAGGGGCATCAGGGAAAAGGGGATTGTCTGTTGAGGAAGGAAGGGAGAAGACAGAAGATAGGAATAAGCGGAGAATGGCTGTGTATGGAAGATGCTGTGATGCATGGAAGGGAGTGGGTGGGGGAGTATGTATGAATAATATCTTGACGCAGCCCGATGGGATTTCTCCCCGTCTACTCTTTTTCTGCATGAGGGGTCTGAGAGGGGGGTCGCCGATTAAATAAAGCAGCCCTGCTGTGGATGTGCTGTGTCTTGCTGCATTGCTTCTGACTCCGGGCAGTGAATGAAATGCAGGGATGACCCGTCATCCAGGAGGAGCCAAGAAAAGAGGGAGGGAGGGGTGGTGAATGGGAGTGGAGTATTTGGGGATGAAATAGGTGGGAGTAGATTTATGCCCTTGAATTTGGCTACCTTCCTTGTAAGGGAAAAAAAGTGCTATTATGAGCTTTGATGAGTGCTAGGGCAGGTAACAGTCACTGCAACTGGGAATCCGAAAGTATTGTGGGCTTCGAACCCACAACTAAGTGAATAGGGGTAATAGCAAAAAGGTTTAGATATTTTTGGTATGTATGTGCAGTATGTATGATTTATCATTATTATTATCAATCTCATCATTATCATCAGTATCATCATTATCATCATCACCATTATTATCATTACTATAATTTCTATCATTGTTATCATTATTATCATATTAATCACTATTATTATTATTATCATTATTGTTATCATCATCATTATTATTATTACATAAGAACATAAGAAATAAAGGAGACTGCAAAAGACCATAAGGCCTACACTAGGCAGCTCCGTATCCATTACCACCTGTCATCCCCATCCATAAAGTTGTCTAATCGTTTTTTAAAACAACTGATAGTTTCAGCGCTTACTACATGGTTACTAAGTTTATTCCATTCATCGACCACCCTATTAGTAAACCAATTCTTGCCTATTTCCTTCTTAAATCTAAATTTGTCCAGCTTATACCCATTACTGCGAGTCCTGCCCTTTTGTTTTATTATGATGACCTTGTTTGCATCACCCTTGTTATAGCCTTTGATCCACTTGAAC
>NC_134810.1:22153039-22160539 GCF_046742065.1 Oratosquilla oratoria | reverse complement strand
CTGGTGTAGGCTCCTCACCTTACTTATTGTATATGTAAGACATAAACAAATACATCTTAGACCCACAACAGTGACCATTATCCTTTCGAAAGTTTTACTATATTTCTCTCTTGCTAGATTCTTAGTAGAATTTTCAAAAAATTCTTTGGGAAAAAAAATGGAAGACTTGTTCATATTCCCCCTGGAAGCATAAAAGCTTTCTCTGAGTACATAAAACTATGTCCCTGGATCCCACAATGGTGATAAAAAAACCGCACGAGCATATACAAACACATCTTCACACAGTGTGTGAACATGTATAGTGAGTAGTGTTTATAGTCACGAAATTTTTTTTGACCCAGGGTACAGTTCTATGTCAATATTTTTTTTTGTCAAGTACACGATACATATTTCCTATAGAGTATTTATATTACAGTTGGATAATTTTCTTGAATAAGTAAAAAAGAAAATTTGTCAAATTTTTTTTTTGAATTGGACCCAAAATAGTGATGAAGAAACCGCACAAACATATACAAACACATCTTCACACAGCGAATGAATATATTTAGCGAGTAGTGTGTACAGTCACGAACAGAAGTTTTAACCCACGGTACTGTTCTTATTATATCAATATATTTTTTTGTCTTGAATAGATGAAAATAAGAAAATTTGTCAGATTTTTTTTCGAATTTTGTAACATGAACTCTGTGTGGATCAAAAGCTCTACCCGTGACTGTACATACAAATGTAATATGTTTACAACATGACTAAAGTTCATTTGCTGATGCAGGTAATTCGAATGATTTTCCTTATACTTGCGTGTATGTTTACTTAATCATATTTACCTAAATTGGACAAATTTAGATTTAAGAAGGAACTAGGTCTAGAACTGGTTTACTAATAGTGGTTGACGAATTTAATAGACTTAGAAACCATATAATGAGCACTAAAACAATTTGCTGTTTTAAGAGATTATATAAGTTTATGGATAGGGATGAGCAAAACTCACTTTTGTAATCGATCATTTTCACCTGGAAATACATTATGTCAAATATATACTATCTAGCATTGTAGTACCACTGTTGCTACTAGTGAGCATTTACCATTAGTAAGAAGTACCAGTAAGTAAAATTTAAGAAAACTCTTATACTTTAATATTTTCCTTCCTAATTCTTAATAAAAAATTACAAAAACTCTATATGTCGGTGAGAAGGCTCACCGGAGAACATAATCTCTGAGCAAGAAAGGCATACCAAGCATATTACATATCAGTCAAAGACAAAGGGGTGACTATTGGCATCAAGTATAAGGTATACATTTATGGCTTTAGTGTAGTCTCTCAGCCAAAAATCCTGGGAAAATGAAACAAAATGTTTGATAATTGAAAACTTAACCAGTGGTTTTTGGTACTTACTAAGTTTAATTTTGCGTAAGCTTAGCTTTAAATGAGTACTCCCAATAAAGTGAATATTTATTTGTTTTTCATCATACACATCAATATACACAACTTATATCCTATCATTAATCAGTGAGCTCGCAACTCCGTACATATAGTTTCTACTATTTTCATTTAATGAATATATCTTTTAATTACAATTTTTTAGTACAAAAGCTGGGGGCATAGTCGCCATACTACCTGTCTTTTCCACTGTCTATCTATGTCTACCTATCTATATCTATCTGTCAGTTAGTCTGACGTCTGTCCTTCTTTGTCGGCCTCTCTCTCTCTCTCTCTCTCTCTCTCTCTCTCTCTCTCTCTCTCTCTCTCTCTCTCTCTCTCTCTCTCTCTCTCTCTCTCTCTCTCTCTCTCTCTCTCTCTCTCTCTCTCTCTCTCTCTCTCTCTCTCTCTCTCTCTCTCTCTCTCTCTCTCTCTCTCTCTCTCTCTCTCTCTCTCTCTCTCTCTCTCTCTCTCTCTCTGCATGTGTGTGCGTGCATACGCGCGCGCGTGTGTGTATGTATCTGTGTGTGTGTCCGTGTGTGTGTGTGTGTGTGTGTGTGTGTGTGTGTGTGTGTGTGTGTGTGTGTGTGTGTGTGTGTGTGTGTGTGTGTGTGTGTGTGTGTGTGTGTGTGTGTGTGTGTGTGTGTATGTGTGTGTGCGTGTTGAAAGAGTTACCTTCGCATTTTCCCTCCTTCCCCACCACCATCCAAACACCCGAACGTGAAGGAGTAAGAGGAATAAATATGCGCCTGAAAAAATAATAATAATAAACTAAATAAATAAACAGATAAGTAAATAAGTAAATAAATAGATGAATGAATAAATATATAAATAAATACTTCGTAGCCAAACGTTTGTACAAGAAATGACTTGCACAGCCCTGTGGTGCAAAAAAAAAAAAAAAAAAAACATATCATAGTGAGTTGTATTACAATTGAATATATTGAGACGGTCCAAAGTTCAGCTCTGACTAGGGGAGTAATCATTTGGTAATCGATTACTGATCATTGTAACCGATTACTGAATTTTTCTTGCTACAATCGATTACAAGTAATCGATTACACCACCACTTGATGACAGGTGGTAAGGGACATGGGACTGCCTAGTATAGGCCTCATGGTCTCTTACAACCTCCTCCATTCTTATATGATTATATTCTAACTGTAGTGTATAGGAAATGAGCAATGGTCGTGGGAGTCCTTACTTCTCCAATGTATCATACCTAGTTACAAATTCACATATGGTTCCAACTTGTTTTATATCCTTATCGTGTGTGTGTGTGTGTGTGTGTGTGTGTGTGTGTGTGTGTGTGTGTGTGTGTGTGTGTGTGTGTGTGTGTGTGTGTTTGTGTGTGTGTGCATGTGTAATTTACCATGATCTTGAATAACGTGTTGGAATCGTGATCGACAGCTACTACCCTACCGGAGGAGAGCTCAGAGCTCATATATGTGTTTGTGTGTGTGTGTGTGGGCTTGTGTATGTGTGTGCTTGTATGTGTGTGTGTGCATGTGTGTGTGTGTATTTGTGTGTGTGTGCGCGCGCGCGTGTGTGTATGCTTGTGTGTGTGTTTGTGTTTGTATTTGTGTGTGTGTGTGCTTGCGTGTGTGTGTATGTATGTGTGTGTGTGCTTGCGTGTGTGTGCGTATGTGTGTTTGTGTTTGTGTGCCTTGCCTTTATTTTCCTTTTCCCTCCCTTTTTTCCTTTCTGTTAAGAGTAGTCCTCACTCCCCTCCTCACTTACTATCCTCACTTCCTCACCTCACCTCTTCTCGGCATCTCACGACCTTACTGACCCCCAAGTTGCCCCATGGGACATGCTCGCGTCGACCCAGCTGCGATACGACCTAGAGGTTCCTTGAGACCCACGGGTGGGACAAAGCCTCCTTGAGGGAATCCCCTATAGGGCCCCAGGATGACTAACCAGCGCTAGGTTCTGCCGCATGACCATCACACAAAGCCTCCTTCAGGAACACACGTGCAGCTCACCAGCGCCAGTGATAACTACCTCGGCCAGCACGTGACCTAACACTGGATTAGTTGAGGAACGCCTACCCTCTGTCTTCATAAGTCACCGGCGCCAGAACGTTTTACCTACGACTTCCCCACGCAGCACACGTGACTTCACGCCAATTAGGAGCACGTGCATATAAAGGATAGACCACCCCCCCAAAAAAAAAAATGACAATAAAAAAGGAAAGATATTATAGCCATAGAAGTAATTAAAGACAGTCCTTAAATCGGCTAGCTCCGCAGAGATAAGAAGAAAAAACAACAACAACAACGAAGATTCAGATAGCCTTGGAGCAGCATGCGTGAGCCTAGCTCACTGCTTCTTGCTTTCTCGCCTCTTCCCCACCTTTTTGTTTCCTTGCAAGCAGATCGCCAGAGACACGACTTGAAACACAGTCGTCGCCTCCCTCTCTGTCTCGTTCCTGCCCCCCCCCCGAACTGGCGCCCAACATTCAATTGTTAAATAAAACAATTCTATCTCCACCAGAGTTTGCCTTAACCAGCCCGAATGGCGCCCCAACCTGGGGCAGACTACCAGCCTAACATTTGACGGCCCAACACTTTCCCTTCCTTTTTCACTTCCATTCCCTTCCTTTTTCCCTTCCCTTCCCTTCCCTTCCCATTCCTTCTCTTATATTTTCTTTTTCCTTATTTCCCTACCCTCCTTTTCCGTCCTTACTCCTCCCTACTTTCCCTTTCCCTTCCTCTCCTCGCATTCTTTTCTTCTCCCTCTCCTCGCATTCTTTTCTCTTCCCTTCCCTTCCCTTTCCTTCCCTTCCATTCCCTTCCCTTCCATTCCCTTCCCTTCCCTTCCCTTCCCTTTCCTTTCCTTCCCCTTCCCTTCCTTTCCTTTCCCCTCCCCTCCCTTCCCCTCCCTTATCTTCCCTTCCCTTCCCTTCTTTTCTCTTCCCTTCTCTTCCGTATTCCTCCTTATCCTTCTCTTTCCCTTTTCTGTCTTTATTTCCCCTCCCTCGTTCCCCGCCCTTCTCTTCTCTCCATTCCCTTCCCTTCCCCTTCTCTCCTTTCCCTCTCTTCCCATTCCCTTTTTTCACCTCCCCTTCTGTTCCCTTCATTCCCCCTCCCTTCCTTTCCCTCCAACTTTTCACGTGCGCACGTCACGTTGGATTTGGAAGGGGAGGAGGAATCTTGTTACCACACTTGGACGTGTTATGTGCTACGTGCTACATGTTGCGCCCACGGCTGACCAGCCTACTACCGCACCTACCCAGCACGCTCGCTTAGTTCTTCCAAAGATCATTCATGTTGTACACATAATGTTTCTATCTATTTGCTGTGTTTGTCTTTATATTGTGTCTAAGATATGATTCCGTGTGTTTTTATCTTTGTATTAAGAGCATATTTTTTTTGTAATCGCCCTTTTTGATTAAAAGAAAATATGCAATGCTTTGGCACAGCATAAGTATAAATCACGCATCTTTCACACACACACACACACACACACACACACACACACACACACACACACACACACACACACACACACACACACACACACACACACACACACACACACACACACACACACACACACACACACACACACACACACACACAAAGCAGGGATGTTCATACATTCTTTTGATTACTTTTCTCCGCTCTTGCTATTTACCTTGTCCATCTTTAATTCCATCACAACTTTGAATACCTTCCCTCTCTCACTTATATATCGCCCATACACAGTCAATTTAATTGTCAATTCAGAGTATTGACAATGAAATTGCGCAATATAATTGATCGTATATGGGCCGCTTTAGGTTTCGGACGAAAATAGGCAAGAACTACTTTACCACTTCACCAACAGAGTGGTTAGCGAATGAAATAGACTTAGTATCTTTGTAGTGAGCGCCGAAATAATGTTTTTTAAAGAGAAGGTTAGATAGCTTTATAGATAAGAATGACAGGTGGTAATGGACATAGAACTACCAAGTGCAAGCCTTATGGTCTCATGAAGTCTCTCCCATTCTTATGTTATGTTCTTCCTCTTTCTACTTTTATCCCTGAAACAAATGTGTTTTTTTAAGAGGAATTACATAGCTTTATGGATATGGATGACAGATGGTAATGGACATGGAACTGCCTAGTGTAAGCCTTATGGTTTCTTGCAGTCGTCCCCCAATCTTACGTTCTTATGTTCTCCTTCTTCCTATCTTTACCCCATTTCCTTCCCTTGCATCCTCCTTCCTTTGTTTGTATCCATAAGGGATGTCTCCTTTCTCTGCTTTCTTCTCCTCTGTCCAACTCCTTCCTCCTCCTTCCTCCTCCTTCCTCCCCCTTCCTCCTCCTTCCTCCTCCTTCCTGCTCCTCCCTCCTCCTTCCTGCTCCTTCCTGCTCCTTCCTCCTCCTTCCTCCTCCTTCTTCCTACCTCCTCCTTCCTCCTCCTCCCTCCTCTCCATAACTCTATCTTCTTTATATGCTCTGGTGGCGTAATTGGAAGCGTGCTCGTCTCGCATTCGCTCAGTTGTGGGTTCAAATCCCACACTCCTCTCCAATTACCAGCAGTGGCTGTTAGTTACCTGCCCCAAAAGGTAATGGCCTCGGCCGTAGCTACTCAGGGCCTCCTGGCGTGGACTCCTCACATTTACCTACTCCTCTTCCATCCATTCCATCTTCCTATCTGTCCCATTCCATTAGACAAATACAACGACACTTTCTACTCTCTTTCTCTTCTTTTTGCTTCTCTTTATGTATCTCTTTTATCTCCGTCCTCTTCCCTTCTTTCCTCTCTCATTTCTTAGCCTATCTTTAGCCTCTTCCTCTCTTCAACTTCTTCATTATCTTCCCTTCAACTCCAATTCGTCTTCGTCTTCTTCCTCTCTTTCAATATTCTCTTAACTCTAACACCTGTCTCTTGTCTCCTTCATCCTCCATCCTCTTTAAAGTTTCGCTCCTCCCTCTCTTCCTCAATTTCCACCTTCTCCTCCACCTCTTCTTCCACCTTCTCCACTTCCTACTCCACCTCCATTTCTTCTACATCCTCGTTATTCTCAATCCTTCCACCTCCACCTCCTCCGCCTCCACCTCCTCCACCTCCTCCGCCTCCACCTCCTCCACCTCTTCCACTTCCTCCACTTCCTGCAACTCTTCTACTTCCTTCACCTCCTCTAAGTTCTCAACCTACTCCACCTCCTCCTCTACCTTTTCCTCCACCTCCTCTAAGTTCTCCACCTACTCCACCTCCTCCTCTATCTCCTCCTCCACCTCCTCCTCTATCTCCTCCTCCACCTCCTCCTCCACCTCCTCCTCCACCTCCTCTTCCACCTCCACCTTCCCCACTTCCTCCACCTCCCCCACTTCCTCCACCTCCTTCACCTCCACCCTCTCCACTTTCTATACCTCCTCCATCTACTCCACCTCCTCCACCTTCTCCACCTCCTCCACTTCCTCCACCTACTCCACCTCCTCTACTTCGTTTCACAGATGCTACGAGACTGATAACACCTGCCGCTTCTCCACCTTCCTCCTCCACCTCCTCCTCCACCTCCTTCACATCGTTTCACAGATGCTTCTCGACTAACAAATCCTCAGATCCACAATCATTCATCCACGTCATCGCCTCAGACTGTCGGATGGTCGTCGTAACAAGGCAATTCCTCACTTGAGAGATCGTTAGCCGGTTGTTAGAAGTTATTATCGTCTGAGGTTGTTGCAAAACTCTCGTTGTTAGAGGTTGTTTTCCTCTGAGGTTGTTGCAGAGCTCTCGTTGTTAGAGGTTGTTTTCCTTTGAGGTTGTTGCAGAACTCTCGTTGTTAGAGGTTGTTTTCCTTTGAGGTTGTTGCAGAACTCTCGTTGTTAGAGGTTGTTATCCTCTGAGGTTGTTGCAGAACTCTCGTTGTTAGAGGTTGTTACCCTCTGAGGTTGTTGCAGAACTCTCGTTGTTAGAGGTTGTTCTCCTTTGAGGTTGTTGCAGATCTCTCGTTATTAGATGTTGTTATCCTCTGAGGTTGTTGCAGAACTCTCGTTATAGCAAAGGAATTATTCGCTCTTACACGTTCTTCGGAACCCTTCCCCTGAGATCGACAAGGATCCCGCCCGTAACCAGCGTTTCTATCCTTT
>NC_134810.1:22140539-22143039 GCF_046742065.1 Oratosquilla oratoria | reverse complement strand
ATGAGCTTGGCAAGCATGCAATGATGTTGCACTTTGAGAAAGATTTTTTTTTTTTTATCTATGAGGCATTTCCTCTTCACGTCATCTCCGGAGGGCAACGGACTGAGAACCAATGGCACGAAGGATTATTTCTGTTGCATTAGCTGTCCGGCCAAAGATATGCGCGCGTATCCTCTCCTCCAGTAAGGCAGGGGTTTCTTGTTTGTTTACTTGTTGGTTTGATTTCGAGTCTTTGATGGCGGAATTTGAGTTCATTTTTGGCGGATTTCGAGGCTTTATTGAGGGATTTTGATGCTTTATTGGAGATATTTGAGGCTTCAATGGCGAACTATAATCTCCATTAACGAAATTTGAAGCTTGTTTTCAGCAAGTTGGACTTGTGCGTCATGCAGAAGAAGGAGGTATGGGGATGGGGTTTGGGGTGGGGGGCACCATACTTTGAAGATGTAAAGACAATTAATGGGTATTGGCATCTGTGTAATTGTTACAAATTATCTGTATCTAATCAATGACAACAATGTCTATAAGATACCTAGAGGATAATACTGATGACCCACTTTCGGAGAAGAATAAGCGAAAGTATAAAGATCTGTATATTTCGATCACTAACTGTGATCCTCTTCAGCAGAAGAGGATCACAGTTAGTGATCGAAATATACAGATCTTTATACTTTCGCTTATTCTTCTCCGAAAGTGGGTCATCAGTATTATTTTACAAATGTGCTACGACATAACTTTGTTATGATATCTAGAAGATGTTCAATTCCTTCACTGCCGTACACACCTTGCGCCGGTGTCACACTATACGACGGCGCCGGATGCGGCCAGATGATGGAGAAGTTCATTGAGCTTAACAAGATCACCTGGAGAAAGCCAGAACTTGATATAAGGACGACCAACATCTCCCCATGGTTCAAATGCTGTCATTACCCTTCGAGTCCATTGACTCATAAATGAGACTTTGCTATGGCCAGCAACACGCCGCAACTGAGACGCCGGACAGTGTGACACCAGCATTAGACTTTATGTGAGTGTGCCCCCAGATGATTTTATTCAGCTAAAGGAAAATCCATGAGTAGAGAAAGGACTGAACTATCTTTATCCCTATCTTAACCCTATTCCTATCCATATCCCTAACCCTTTCCCTATCTCTAACCTTATCTCTATCCCTATCCCTACCCCTATCCCTATCCCTATCCCTATCCCTATCCCTATCCCTATCCCTATCCCTACCCCTTCCTCTGTTCCTGTCCCTGTCCCTCTCACTATGCCTGTGCCTATGCCTGTGCCTGTCCGTGTCCCTGTCCGTGTCCCTGTGCCTGTCCCTGTCCCTACCCCTATTTCTATCCCTATCTCTATCTGTATCCCCATCCCCATCCCCATCCCCATCCCCATCCCCATCCCCATCCCCATCCCCATCCCCATCCCCATCCCCATCCCCATCCCCATCCCCATCCCCATCCCCATCCCCACCCCAATCCCCATCCCCATCCCTGTGTCTGTCCCTGTCCCTGTCCGTCCCTGTCCGTCCCTGTCCCCAACCTTATTTCTATCCATATCTCTATTTGTATCCTTATCCCTGTCCCTATCCCTATTTCTGTCATCTGTCTCTACCCCTATCCCTATACCTACCACTATACCTAACCCTATCCTCAATTTTTCAAACGTTTCGTAACGTTGTCAAATTCATTGGTCGTCTGGAAAATGGTGGTCATCAGTTTGAAAAATTGGAAATCCGCAAGGGGGTACTAGACTAGACTAGACTATCGGGGAAAAATACAAAACTTTTCTTTAATGTTCAAACTGATGATTACCATTTTCCAGACACAGCTGATAATGACACGGGTCAATGGACATGACACCGTGACGAAAATTCAAAAGAATGAGAAAATTTTTGTGGAACACAATGTATGTCTCTATCAAATTCTTTTTCCAAACATACAGTATGGAAACACATTCCAATAACAAGGCGAAGAGCCCTTCCAGAGAGTTGTCCAGATTTGTATCTCCCGTTTTCTATGCGTCCATGTCCACTCCCTCCCTCTCCCTCCCCCCTCCCCCTCCTCCTCCCCCTCCCCCTCCTCCTCCCCCTCCTCCTCCCCCTCC
Source organism: Oratosquilla oratoria (assembly GCF_046742065.1). NCBI lineage: Eukaryota > Metazoa > Arthropoda > Malacostraca > Stomatopoda > Squillidae > Oratosquilla > Oratosquilla oratoria. The sequence goes on along the minus strand of NC_134810.1, from coordinate 22,140,933 downwards.
CCCTTTCCCCGCCCTCCAAGAGCCACTGACACTTTTTCTTTCTTCTTATCTGCTCCTATTCGGTGCCAGATAGCGAGAGTGCCATTTGCTCAGAAAGCTGTGGATTTTTGTGGGACTTTTATGGGATATTAGAGTAGGAGAAGTGCTGCAGGAGTGACGAGGAGGTGGGAAGGGATTGGAATGGTAAGTATTGCTATTGGGGAGATCCTGAGAGGAAAGTAAATCCTGTACGTCTTTGTTTGTTTGATGTCAACTCATTACTACCTGCCACATGGCCCGCTGCCTTGCGGTCACATCCATCTATTGGAAAGGCTTCAGGAGTAAAATTCCAGGAAAAACCATGAACTGGAATCCCGTAGGCAGTTCGCTGTTGTATAACAACAGAGCTTCTGGA
>NC_134810.1:22130539-22133039 GCF_046742065.1 Oratosquilla oratoria | reverse complement strand
ACGTACGTATATATGCATGTATGTATGTATGCACGCACGTACGTATATATGCATGTATGTATGTATGCATGCATGTACGTGCGCACATATGTATGTACGCACATACGTATATATGCATGTATGAATGCACGCATGTACGTATATATGCATGTATGTATGTAAGTTCAGAAAATCATGTTCCAGTCCAGTTTAGGAACACTTGCAGGCGTACATCGATCTATTTCCTCGTGTATCCCAAACACCTATGCATTGCTGTTCTTAAGCCTCCTAGAGAAGACAGTTTCAACCCTAAATAGTAACGACTCCGTTCAGAGTTGTACTAAAGTAACTTTAGTACATGCCTCTATCTCTTATTTCCCATCTATGTGCTATTCTATTTTATTTCTTATATTCTGTATATAGTAAAGGAAGCTGTATAGTGTAAGTGAGTATCCCTTTTTAGAATTATAACAACGATAACTACCTGTCACTCATCCCAGATATCTCATCTGTGACACCTCGGCTTGGCAATGCGGGGAGAAAGCGCTTCCACGTGTAATAGAATTTATTCAGATCGTTTTATATTCCTAAAATTATACTAATTATACTTTACAACTTTCTTTAGTATATATAGAATAAAAAAACAAAACAAATAGCACATAGATGGAAACAAAAGAGAGTGGCATGTGCGAAGTTTGATTTGGTAAACTAACTAATAGTAAATCACGACATGTGCCTCACCCTGAACAGACTTCTTCGAGCTTCCTCCACTCTGAAACTCCATGGTCCCCTAAGAACCCAATGTTTTCAGGTTCAGAACCACTGCCTCAGGCCAACTTTCAGGGCTTCAGGGTCTTGGGATGAAGCACATAGGTTAAGGAATTGATATTTAGAAGAAACCTTAAATCTTTTATGTGAAAAATATGGGTAGAATAATGAAGAAGTACAGAAACATACCAGAAAAGGTGGAATGAAATAGAATAGATTATATAGAAAGAATGAATATATTAATTAGAACAAATAAAACAAATGAATAAGATGAAATAGAAAAAGACAAAATAAAATGAAACAGAACAAAATAAAATCAGACATTAATAGATAAAACCAAACAAGAAATTAGAATGAAATACAATAAATTGAAATGAGGTAAAAAGGTAACAAAAGAAAAAAATGTTGTAAGAGACCTAAGAGATACCTGGTGGCACTTTTCCTTATATTGTGGCTGCCGCTATGTGATTTTACTCATTACTGTCCCATCCTCTCGCTGGCGAAGAGGCTGTAAGGGAAGGGAAAGCCCGTGGCGATTGGCGCCGGAGTGTGAGTGGCGCAACGCTCTCCCTCCACGGGCACAAGCAAAGCTTGTGGGAGTGACATTTCTCTCTCTCTCTCTCTCTCTCTCTCTCTCTCTCTCTCTCTCTCTCTCTCTCTCTCTCTCTCTCTCTCTCTCTCTCTCTCTCAAAAAAAAAAAAAAAAAAAAAAAAAAAAAAAAAAAAAAAAAAAAAAAAAACCTCTCCCTGGCGTATGCCCCCAAATGATGATGATGATGATAAACCCTTCAGTATCGTGTAGCGCCATCATACCTCCTGTCAGACTCTTCTATTAAATTCCGCGGCTTTCCCTCAACGAGGAACGAGTTGGAAGACGTTTGTTGATGCAAATTCTCTCGCTTGAAGTAGTGACTCTCTCTTGGATGTGGTCCATCGCTCGAAAACAGGATCTTGGCTCAGTACCTGCATGTTTATGGGTCATTAGTATTTCTTCTTTGGGAAGCGTTTCTTCTCATATGACAAGGAAATGGCTCAGACTAATTCTGTCTTTCAAAGTACATTGTCTCTTCCAAGTAAAGAGGCTTTGTAAATAATTTACGAGGTGTCCATAGTTAGACAGTGGGGTGACACACACACACACACACACACACACACACACACACACACACACACACACACACACACACACACACACACACACACACACACACACACACACACGTGTGTATGAGCAGACGTGTACATCCACACATACATGTGTATACATGCAAGTTTATGTATACTCTTGTAGGTACATGAGGTTGAAGGCTATTGAGGATTATTTTTATTATTATTTTCTTTTCCATATTTTCTATACAACGTACAGTCAACTTACCTTGCTCTGTAAATATAATTGATAAATAGCTTATTGTGTTTTGTCGTGTGTTTTGTTTATATACGAGATGTGTGGATCATAGACATTGCACTCTAGATAAGCTCGTCGATAATTGGCTGATGCTGGCCAATGAGCGCGCGTAGTGATCTCACTTCTGTCAAGCTCTCCTAGTGGACGAAGCGATGGGGCTCACTGGTCTTCTCACTGTCAGTCTTTTCCTTGATGGCAAATTTCAAAGGTCTTCCGAATGAATGTTAGTTGTTGGTCGTTTTGTCTGAATGTGGAAAGCTACTAGGAGTAGCAACCTGCGGGGATCATGTCCTCTATTATGGAAGTGTTTTGATCTATACATATATACAGTAGTGAATATTACCTGTCC
>NC_134810.1:22108039-22110539 GCF_046742065.1 Oratosquilla oratoria | reverse complement strand
TGTCACTGTCACTGTCACTGTCACTGTCACTGTCACTGTCATTGTCGTCATTGTCATTGTAATTATCATTGTCATTATCATTGTCTCATTGTCTCATCGTCTTATTGTCTCATTGTCTCATTGTCTCATTGTCTCATTGTCTCATTGTCTCATTGTCTCATTGTCCTTGTCCATGTCCATGTCCATGTCCATGTCCATGTCCATGTCCTTGTCCTTGTCCTTGTCCTTGTCCTTGTCCATGTCCATGTCCATGTCCATGTCCATGTCCATGTCCATGTCCATGTCCATGTCCTTGTCCTTGTCCTTGTCCTTGTCCTTGTCCTTGTCCTTGTCCTTGTCCTTGTCCTTCTCTTTGTGGCTGTCGTTGTTATTGTTATTGACGCCATCATTATCCCAAAAGCCATTATTTTCAATATTTACGAAAATGAATGTCATTTAATTCCTCCATGCATTTCAAATGCATGAAACCAAGGATTAAGAATTACCAGCATCTCGAGGACCTCGAAAAACCATCGAGGAAATGCTCTTTTTGAAATTCCACATAGGGAAAATTCACTCCTTTATGAAAAAAAAGATAGACGAAGGAGACGTTGGTCCTCATCTGAAATGAAGTTCTGAAATATTTAGTATTCGTTGCCGTCCTCCTCCTCCTCCTCCTCCTCCTCACTAATGTCGAGGGGGAAATATGTGTGAGAGATCGTCCATAGCTGAAATGGGTTTTCGTCGTCGTCGTCGTCGTCGTCGTCGTCGTCGTCGTCGTCGTCGTCGTCGTCGTCGTCGTCGTCGTCGTCGTCGTCGTCGTAGTCGTCGTCGTCGTCGTCGTCGTCGTCTTCGCCATCGTCATCATCTTCATCGTTATCGTTATTGCCTTCTTTCTCCTTGTCGTTTTCGTCTTCATCGCCGTCGTCGTTGTTGCTTCCTTCTTTCTCCAACTTCTCGCCGTCATCTTCATCGTCGTCGCCGTCGTTGTTGTCTTTTTGTTCCTCCCTCTGGTCGTCGTCTACGTCTTCGTCGTCATCATCGTCACCATCATCGTACCCATCGTCGTCGTTGTCGTCAGTGATCCCTTTTTACTCCTCCTTATCATCACCGTCTTCGTCGTCGTCATCATCATCATTGTCATCGTCGTCGTCATTGTTGCTTCCTTGCTCCTCCTCTTCATCATCTTTGCCGTCATCATTATCATCATAATCATCATTGTTCTTTCTAATCATAAACTGCATCTTTACTTTCAACATTCTCCTCACTCTTTCCCCTTCCTCCTCCTCCTCCTCCTCCTCCTCCTCCTCTTCCTCCTTTTCCTTAGCATCCCTCCCCCCCTCCTACTAGGAGGTATTGGCTTCACGAGCTTTACGTGATCAGTACTTTAGAGACTTGAATGACCACTACGGACCAAAGTTACGCAGCAGTTTAACTTATACTACTTACTTTCTTCCACTCATCCTTAAATCTTCCCTTGACCACACCATTGAGACTCCATCTCTTCCGTGCGATATTATTGTCCTCAAGGATAGAAGCGCTGGTTATCAGAGACGTGCTCTTCTTCCTCCTCCTCCTCCTCACTCTCCTCCTCCCCCTCCTCCTCCCCCCTCCTCCTCCTCCTCCTCCTCCTCCTCCCCTCCTCCTCCTCCTCCTCCCCCTCCTCCCCTTCCTTCTACTTCTCTTCCTCCTCCTCCTGCTCCTCTCCTCCTCCTCACCCTCCTTCTACTTCTCCTCCTCCTGCTCCTCTACTCCTCCTCTTCCTCCTCCTTTTCCTCCTCCTCTTCCTCCTCCTTCTTTTCCTATTATCTTAGCTTGTTCCTGCTTCCTCTTCCTCCTCTAACTTCTTCTACCCTCGTACCTCATCCTGCTCATCTTCCTCCTGCTATTCTTTCTCCTCCTTTTCTTCCTTTTCCTTATCCTCTTCCTCTTCTTCCTTCTACTCATTCTTCTCCTTTTGCTACTTTTGCCCCCTCTTCCTCCTCCGTTCCAAATTCTCCTCCTTTTTTTTTGTCCTTTGTCCTACTCTTCCTCCTCCCTTTTCCAGTCCTCCTGTTCCACCTCTTCCTCTTTCTTCCCCTTCCTTCCACTCCTCTTCATCACCTCTTCCTGGTTCTTCTCCAGCTCTTCTTCCTCCTCCTCTCTACTCTTCCTACTTCACTTTCTCTCCCTTGCTCTTCCACGTCCAGTTCCTCTTCTTCCTCCTCCTCCTCGTCTCTGCTCTTCTTGCTCTTTTTCTCACCTGGAACTTCAAATTTTCACTTCCAGTTTCTCCTCCTCCTCCTTGTTCTCCTCCTCCTCTTCGTTCTCCCTCTACTCCTCCTCCTCCTCCTCCTCCTCGTTCTTCCGCCATGCCTGTCGAAGAACCTCTGCATTGCATCATCAGGTTATCGACGTACATGACTAATCCCATGACTCAAATAAAAAAAGGATGTTTGGCTCTCACTGTAAGATATGGGTCCTGCCAAAAGCAAGTCATATATTTTGTTTATGTTTCTTATTTTTTGTGTGCGAATTGGTG
>NC_134810.1:22090539-22100539 GCF_046742065.1 Oratosquilla oratoria | reverse complement strand
TCACCCGGCGGCAGGAGTGGCAAATAGCACAACATTGAGTTGCTCTTTGACAGCAGGAGATTTCATCACCTGAATGAAATCATCCGGTGGTAGTAGTAAAAACATGATGATGACATCAATATTATCATATTTATTTATCTTTATTTTTATTCATTCATTTATTAATTTATTTACTTATTTCATCTATTTATTCATTCATTTATCTAGTTATTTATTTGTTTATTTCGTTTATTTATTCATTATTTATTCACTTATTTGTTAATTTATTTATTCAATTACTTATTCATTTATCAATTTACATATTCGTCTATTCATTTATTTATTTATTTATGAAGATGAGCCCCTGCCCTCCTGGGGAAGGTACCCCAAAGATGAATAGAATCGTGTTGTGCCAGGCACTCAAGCACTCCAGGAAGACGAATGCCACCTGAAAGGGTAACAAGTAATGGGGTTACCAGAGCCTATCTGTCTCCGGGTTACTAAGGGTATTGTTAGTATAGTATCGTAATCTCTTCTCTTCGGACGACCGAAGTCTAGAGATTAGATGATTACGTAACTAGATATATGATCAATAGTTTGTTGGTTCTGTTGTAGTTAATGTCAAGAGGTTTTTGTTTAATCCCATGCTATGCGATCTCACACTAAGCGAGGTAGTATGCAATCTCATGCTATGCGAAACATTAAGTTGATAGTTTCATACTATGCGAACTCGTATGTAAACGACCTCATACTGTGCGAGGTGCATATCATCGATCTCATACTATGTGAGGTAGTATGTTAACGACCTCATACAATGCGAGGTAATATGTAAACGATCTCGCACTATACGTGGTCGTATGCAAGCTTTAGTTATGTGTGGTAGTATGTAAACGATCTCATACTATGCGTGGTCGTATGCGATCGCTATTTGAGGTAGTATGTTAACGATCTCATGCTTTATGAGGTAATGTGTTCACGATCTCATACTCAAAATTAAATTTTACAAATATTTGTAAGGGAAGAGCATACCAACAGAACACCTTAAGTCCATAACTAGGTCGAATTCTAAGAATAGATAATTAATCGAAGAAATGAATGAACAAACAAATCAAACCATTGGCAGGCATTACAGCGTTTATCTAAATAAATCTTAAAGCTTCGAACCATACTATATTGCACTGCATTTACGGGAAGTTTATTCCATTCATTGACTACACGGTTGGCGAAGCTGTCTCTACCTACTGCTGATCACTTTTTAACTTCTGTCTCTCCTTTCTGCTGACCTATTTTACCACTTCTGTGACTCCATCTTTTCCGGGGTAGATCCCCGTTCTGAATGGCAAACCGATATATCAAGAACCTAAGAGCCTATTCAAGGTTCAATGTTACCCCTTAAATTAATAAAACTCATCCTCACCCTTAAAATCTACATTGAATCTCCGTGTTGAAGTTGTATCTACTGATCAGTTCATTTGCCTAACATCAGATTTCTGGACGTTGCAGACATGGGCGAGAATACTATTCTCGGTAATGGACTCACCGCCCATACATGCAAAAGACAAACCAGCAAATTGTCTGTGTTCTTCTCTGGATGACAGTGGCGGTGAAGCCTCTGCCAAGGACAACAAGTCAATATTCTCGCTTATGTTCGTAGACGCTGTTTGAGTGGACAAGGCTCTAGAAGAAAGGGGACAGCTCGCCTCGACCCTGGGATATGGCTTCTCTTTATCTCAGAAACTGGGACCTTCGATATGGAGGGACAAGATAAGTAGTTAGGGATGGACATTGACCTTGTGTTGTGAGACGTGAAGGTATTGGATCACCTGTTTGTATGTGCCCCTGCTTGTAATATATATGTGCATTTGTGTGTGTCTGTATATGGATGTATGTATGTGTGTGTGTGTGTGTGTGTGTGTGTGTGTGTGTGTGTGTGTGTGTATGTGTGTGTGTGTGTACAGTGTGTGTGTGTGTGTGTGTGTGTGTGTGTTGTGTGTGTGTGTGTGTGTGTGTGTGTGTGTGTGTGTGTGTGTGTGTGTGTGTGTGTGTGTGTGTGTGTGTGTGTGTGTGTGTGTGTGTGTACAGTGTGTGTACAGTGTGTGTGTGTGTGTGTGTGTGTGTGTGTGTACAGTGTGTGTGTGTGTGTGTGTGTGTACAGTGTGTGTGTGTGTGTGTGTGTGTGTGTGTGTGTGTGTGTGTGTGTGTGTGTGTGTGTGTGTGTGTGTGTGTGTGTGTGTGTGTGTGTGTGTGTGTGTGTGCGTTTATATGTTTGTGTGTCTATATGTATATATGTATACATATGTATATGTGTATAAGCGTATGTATTTGCATATATGTATGTATGTGTGTATGCGTGCATCTGTATTTGTGTGTATGCAATTGTGTATATTTGTTTATATGTTTATGATCATATGTGTCGTTGTGTATGTGTGTGCATGAGCGGGAGGACACGCAAATAACTTCCAAAATTTTGGATTTTCGAGAGGCTTGCTTATTTATGCATGGAAGTGTCATGTCCTTCGATAGCACTGACATAATTTCATTTTGTTTCGTCCAAAGCAGAAGAAAAACAATTCTGTCTCTATCAATTTTCCACTTTTTTTATTTAAACATATATCTACATAAATAATGCGCTCGTATAAACAGTTCCTTTCAGGTAACAGGTCAGCGCCTTTGTGTGAGGAAGATGCAAAGGCAAATAGTCAAGAGAATAAATTGAAGAATAGTAAAGAAAGAAAAAGAAAAAAGAAAAAGAAAATGGAAACAGTGGATGTGATGAAATAAATTGGAAGCATTATTTAACAAACTCTGTGCCCCTGAATGAGTATATAAAAGATCTAAACTAATTTGAAATAAGACAAATGCATTGGAAGCGAAAACAACGCGAGAGGAAAAGGATAAGATATGAATGTGAATGCGGTAAACGAGATAAGAAAGGATAGCACAAAGACTGGAATTAGAAGGAAGAGAATGAATATCAAATATGAAAACATTCGAAAAGTATAGGAGAGTCATTTCATCGGGTCACGGAAGAGGCAGAAAGGGGGGAGAGAACGAAATGGAGAAAGTTGGTTTTAGAGGGATGGAAGAACAACAGAAATGAGAAAGAAGATGAAGGAAAAGAAAGGGAGATGAAAGAGATGGAAGAAGGGGTAAAAGGGATAAGGGAAAAGGTGAAAGAACAGAGAAGTGGAAGTGAGGAGACAATGATGGGGAAAGGAGTGATGTCATAGAAAAGTGAGACGGAAAATAGGGAGGATGTAATTGGAAAGAGTGGGTTGGGGAAGGTGCAGGTCGAGGGGCTGGTTGGGGGGGGGAAGAGAGAGGGGAGAGGCGGATAATGGCTCATTCCTAGATGCCCATTCTGTTGGGAAGATTCTGTTCTGGGTACCCAAAGGTGATGAGGTTCCTCTGACGGGCGGTCAGTGGACTGACGCGATTTGAGTTCTTGTCCTCAAATGGCCATACGATTACGTAGCCCAGCAGCCGAAGAATTGAAACTGTCTATACTGTAGGTCGAGTGCCATTCGTTCCCGTTGCTAATACCTTGCAAGTTCGTCCCACTCGAAGTACGAGCGATATCCGAAGGGGCCTGTGTCGAGTTTGCCTGCTGGCGAAATCGCAAAAGAAGAAACACCAGGATCGCACCCTCTATGACGGCAAGGAAGGTAGGCACCATCCATTGCCAGGCCTTGAGAGCAACTCTCTGGACTCCACACTTCAGGGACTGCTTCAACTGTGCTTTTGGATGAGAAGGGTCCTGGGCTGGTTTCCCTTCTGCGACTTGTTCCTCCTCTTCGTCGTCGTCGCCTGAAACGCTGAGCTTCCCGCTGAAAGCAGAGAGAGAGACGAGACCTCGCGGTTGGACCACAACGCCCTCTCCTACAGATGTACCGACACGGGAAGCCCAGAAATTCGCGCGAGCTCCTGGCCCTACCAAGACACCTGCTCCTTCTATAGCAGTAACGTTACTATTGCTTATGATGAGGTTGCTCCCTTTGGCTAGGGCTATCCCTTGTAGAACCTTGATCTCCGATTTGTCGATGTTCACGGTAATGCCCTTCGGGACGGGGACCTTGAGGTTGAGGGTCCCGATCTTCGAGTCGTCCACGGTCAGCTGTTGAACCTCCTCTTCCATTTCGATCTCGTCTGCTCCTGAGAACTTCTCGAGGTCGACACGGTTTACGTGACTTGGGATAAGGTTGACGTGAGAGTTGACGAGTTTTAGGGAAGTGGTGATTCCTTCACACAGCTGATTCTTCGCGAAGATCACCTGTGAAGAAGAAGTGGAATCTTAGTACATTTCAATGACCTTTGAGTCCATAGAGGTTTCAGTTGTGAATATATGTATGTCTGGGCTCAAGGACGTTTGCAGTGTTTACATCAGGGTAAAACATTATTCACCCATACACATTTTGGTCAGACATTGGTAAATTCTTTGTGTAAATTAGGACAAGTTAGGTTTACTTAAATTAGATTGGCTAACTACGATTAAGGTTGGATTAGATTTGGTTTGGTTTAGTTAGGAAGTAAGGTTAGAGTAGGTGAGGTGGTTAGATAAAGTATATTATGATAACGTTATGGTAATGTAAGAGAGTCAGATAACAATATTTGATCTTAGTTTGTCCTATCGAACTTGGAAACGATTTAACAAAGAACATAAACAAAGGGTGCCTGGTACAACACTCTTTACCCAGCAAGAATTTTCATATTTCGGTACAGTTTAATATAGAATTGCACTATAGTTAAAGTTTATATGGTAACATAAGCAACTTTTTATATGTTTGATAAGAGTAAATGTATAGGCTACTTATATGTAACCACTTTTGAGTTTTAGCGTTTAGTATTATTATTGAAAAATATATATATGGTTTTAATGTTGGTTGAAGGTATTATGACCTTGAATCTAACGTTTCAAGGCCATTTAAGGTCAAAGGTCTTCATGTCAAGTGATAGCCCTTATAAGGCTTTATGTAGATAATTGCAAAAATTCACAATTTATAAGACTTTTCGAGCTAATATTTATGAAAAAATATACAATTTTCTATCTATAAAAGTTTACAAAGAAAGAGCATACCTACAGGAAATATTTTGGTCCATATCAAGGTCAGATGCTAAGAATAGATAATTAAACGAAGAAATAAGTTAACAAGCAAGCCACACAATTGGCAAGCATTATAGAATATTGCTTAGGTCTTTATCTAAATGAATCTTAATTCTTCGAACAATGCTACATTGCACTGACTCTGCAGGAAGTTTATTCTATTCACTGACAACACGGTTGGCGAAGTCGTTTCTCCTCAGTTCCAAGTTAAATCTATATCCTTACAGCTTGTCTAGATCCTGACACCAAAGTATTGGGGGTTTGATTAAATAATAATCTAAACTGTCAATGCGATTATATGTAACTGCCGGAAGGCTCTCCTGAATATAGACGTCCACCTCGTAGTACAGTTGGTAGCGTCCTCGGTTCAAGATGGTATAGTGCAGTCGAGGGTTCGAATCTCGTAGGCTAAGCTATGTGATTATCACTATGTATTGCACTATAACAGAGAAACAAGGTAGATAACTATACTTTTGATTTAAGACAAACCAGACAATTTTTATGAAAGTTAAAAAAAGTCAGTGATCATGTTCTTGGGCATTACATTATTTCAAACGTTTTTTGAAATGTTTCGAAAAAGAAACAAACAAAAAATAGGAAAGAAGCAATCAAAAAGGTAAGAGGGCAATGAGTCAGAGAGACACAAAAGTTGACAGAGGCAAAGAGATAAAAAATATAAACAAAAGGACAGAGACAAATAGACAGGAAAACAAAAAGACAAAGGCAAAGAGAAAAAGATACATATATACATACATACATACATACATACATACATACATACATACATACATACATACATACATACATACATACATACATACATACACATATCAACGTCTTTATCACCCTTACAAGAGAGGTAGCCAAAGTCAAAGGCACAAGTTCACTCCCACCCCTTTCATCCCCACATACTCCACTCCAATTCACCACCTCTCCCCCTTTTCTTGGCTCCTCCTGGATGACGGGTCATCCCTGCATCTCGCCCACTGCCCTGGGTAAGAAGCAATACAGCAAGGCACAGCACATCCAGAGCAAGTCTGCTTTATTTAATCGGCGACACACCTTCTCCGTCCTCTCATGCAGAAAAAGAGTAAATGGGGAAAAATCCCTTCGGGCTATGTCAAAATATCATTCACACATACTTCCTCATCCCACCCATCCCCCCACCTACATCTTTACATGCATCACAGCATCATCCATACACAACCATTCTCCATTCACCCCTATCTTTTGTCTTCTCTTTTCCTTTCTCAACAGACATTCCCCTCTTTCCCAATGCCCTTTTACCTAATCCATTCATTTCATCCTTGGTCGCTCCATTATGTTCACTCCTTCCACCTTTCCCTCCCACACCTCTTTTACTAATCTTTCTTCACTCATTCTTTCCATGTGTCCAAACCATCCCAATATTCTTTCATCAACCCTATCTCTCAACTCCCTTTCCACCCCCGCTCTCCTCCTCACCTCGTTTCTTATTTTCTTCATGCTGGTGACCCCTACTTTACTTCACAGGCATTTCATCTCAAACACATTCAAACTGTTATGTTCCACATTTTTGCCCTATACAGTGCTGTCGGCACAATTATTTCTTCATACAATCTCCTTGCATCCATTCCCAAATGTCCATTTCTCATTACTTTTTAATCCCCCAAGGCATTTACTTGCTTCTCTCAATCTACATTCCACCTCCACCTCCACTCCTCCCTTTCCCGCTACATTCGCACCCAAGTGTCTAAAACTATCCATTTCCTCCAGTCTCTTCCCCTTAATGCATACTTCCAAATTGTTGCCATCTTCTCCCTTTGTACATCTCATCACCTTAATTTTACCCACACTTATCTTCAACTTCCTTCTTTGCCATATTTTTTCAATTTTCTTTAACCATCTTTAGTCCCCAGCCCATTACACTTGCATTTATCTCACGCCCCACCCCATCCATGTATAAATTGAACAGCCAAGGCGACATAACACATCCCAGGTGAAGTCCCACTTTTACCTCAAACCACTTACTCTCTCAATTTCTAATTCTAACACAGTCTCTATTATTCTCGTAAAAAACTCTTGATTGATCTTGATAAATTTCCTTCTATCCCATATATCTGCAACACCTCCCACAGTGCCTTCCTGTCTACCCTATCATAAGCCTTTTCCAAATCCATGGAGGCCCAAAAACATTCTTACCTTTACCTAAAGCTTTCTCACACATCTGCCTTACCACAATAATCTGGTCCACGTAACCCCTACCTGTCCTAAAATCCACACCGTTCCTTACGAATTACTCCTTCTGTTCCTCTTTTAATCCTCTCAATCAAAACTCTCCCATAAGCCTACCCAACTATAATCAATAAACTGATCTCTCTGAAACTACTACGCTCATACTTGTCCACCTTTCCTTTGTAAAGCAGAACTATACAGGCACTCTATTCATACGGTACTCTACCTTCTTTTAGGCAAACATTAAACAACCTCACCAGCCAGTCCACCATCACTGTACCTCCCTTTTTTAGACACTCCGTATGGCACCCATCCAACCCAGGTGCCTTACCTGCTCTCATCATTTTAATAACTACTTTCACCTTATCTTTCCCTAGAAAAATAATGAAAAAAGACGCAAAAAAAAATAAAAAAATAAAAAACGAAACGAAGGAACAAAACAATAAATCAGCGAATTAAAAAAGACACAACAAATAGAGAAATTTGAACAAAAACAATACTTCCGAAGGATTTCACTTGGGCGAGGCAATAATCTATACCACCATTGGAACACCAGCATTTGTAAGATGTATATCTTCACATGAAGAAAAAAGAATATGGGTTTGGCAGATAATGTAATTCAACGATATTTAGGAATTACGGGAAAATTGTATGCATACATACATACATACATACATACATACATACATACATACATACATACATACATACATACATACATACATACATACATACACACAAACACATACATACATACATCATTATCACCAGTAGTCCATCGGTTTCGATGATGACTGTGGTGTGAGGAAGTTGACTTTTGTTCCTCTCATTGACAAGCTCCTCTAAGGACCATTAGTCCTGCCTTTGACCGGCAAAAACGTCCGCATAAGCTACACTGAAACTGCGTCGTTGTTGGTACTATGTAACGAGTTTCATATTTCTTAATTAAGGAGGGAATTGCGACACTTCTGCGCCACAGCTTGCTTGGTTTCATTAACATTTTGTTGCCACTTTTTCCTGTCATCAGCGTCCTTCTCCCACGCGTTGCGGTCAATCCTTCTGGATTTCATGTGGCGTTTCAGAACATTCTTGCACCAAAGCTTCTGTCCTTTTTGGTTTCTTCTTCCCTCTTTGAGCTCTACATACATACATACATACATACATACATACATACATACATACATACATACATACATACATACATACATACATACATACATACTATCGGAAAATTTTCGAAACACTGGACTCAGAGTAACACTGAGTCTAGTGTTTCGAAATTTTTCCGATATCATGGCTCCTGGACTCCAGCTCTTTTCGAACATACATACATACATACATACATACATACATACATACATAATACATACATACATACAAAACGTTTTTCGAACTAAGAAATAGGAAAATGACCTGTTGCACTGACCTGATAGATCCATATATGACCTGTGCTAACGATCAGATGAATCTGGCGCCTAGATTGCACATGTGTATATAGAAACTCTTTGCAGATAGAATGATTGAACCTACCGTGGTGAGGTACAAGGGCTGTATCTTCCTTCAAGGATTAAAGAGGTCCTGCAGCGGACCACTATATAGAAACTCTTTGCAGATAGAATGATTGAACCTACCGTGGTGAGGTACAAGGGCTGTATCTTCCTTCAAGGATTAAAGAGGTCCTGCAGCGGACCACTAAGACTGAGTCCCGTGTACTCACCTCGTGGACGTGGACGAAGGTGATGGGGACGCACGCGGCCCAGGGGACGCGGACGCTCTGTGCATTACGGATGTAGAGCCGCTTCATCCCTTCCTTTACCTTCTCGAGGTAAACTACCTGCAGAAGAAACCTTTATCATCAGTGAGAAGCATACGCCAGGAGGCGATGAGTAGCTGTGACCGAAGTCATTGTATTCGTCCTATGCGGTTGGGCTGTTGAGGAATCGGAGAGAAATGAACGCGGGACTCGAACTCGTGACTAGGAGGATGCGAGACCTATAGAACTCTGATTATGTTATCAGTGCAGAAAGTGTCGTTAGTGTAAAACAGAAATTTCAAGCTGGAACACAGAGAGATTTCTTTATTTTTACATTTTTCTTGATTGATGACGGGTGTTAAGTTTTACGTACTCTTTCCTCCCCCCCCCAAAAAAAAAAATCTACACACAAACTCGCTGATACAATAAAACAAATTGGTCAAAGTCTTCTGAAAGGTAATTCTGTATGGTGCGTTACTTTGGTAGGCATAATAGTTATGTTTGTCACTATTTTTTATGGGGGAGGGGCTACGGTGATAGTCATGTTGCCAAATGCACGAAATAAGCAAGGGAGGTCCAGGTACCAAAATACAACAGGATTTGACAGATGCTAGATGACCTCTCAAATTTGTAGACCATTTGAAAAAGAAATAATGAATGGTCGAACGTTTTCGTCTATCTTGACACCGTCTGGTTGTCTCACCACCAGGGATGAAAAAGTCGACATCAAAGGTAAAGAAAACGAAGGAAAAGAACGCTACAAAGAGGACGAAGAAAAAGAAGCCAAAGAGGACGAATAAAAAGAAGACGAAGAAAGAGAAGAGGAAGACGAACAACAACAACAACAACAACAACAACAACAACAACAACAACAACAACAACAACAACAACAACAACAACAACAACAAACAACAACAACCAACAACAACAACAACAACAACAACAACAACAAC
>NC_134810.1:22067742-22070039 GCF_046742065.1 Oratosquilla oratoria | reverse complement strand
GCAAGAAGAACAACTCTACATCCCTCCGGTTCAAGCCGTCCAGTAAGGGTGGACCAAACCCCACAAAGAATTTCTTAGAGGGACTATACCTTTTACAAATGAATACTATATTCCCAAATTCTAGATTAGTCTCTTGACTTTGTAGCCTAGGAACAAAATTATACTACATGGAATTAATTCAGTTACACATGACCTATTCTCCTTCCCGCGTGACACGTGATTGGTTGTCGATAGGGTGGTAGGAGGAGCTCAAGGACCAAGTTATTTTAAATGGGGAATAGTACGTAGGACGTCCTATTTCTTATTGCATAGAAAGGGAATGACGACTAATGTATAACGAACTAAAGTCCAAAGAACAGAGACACAGAGAGGCAGGGAAACAGAGACAGAGAGACAGAGAGACAGTGACAGGGGCATAGACAGGGAGACACAGACAGACAGAGAGACAGAGACAGGGACGGGCAGAGACACAGAGACAGACAGAGAGAGAGACATAGAGACAAAGAAACAAAGGTAGAAGGAAAAACAAATGAAATACGAACCAAAGACTAAAGAATGCGTTTTCTTTCCTGGCCCTCGTCAACATGTAATGAAACTAATAAAGTTGGACATTTATTTGAAGGATTCTGCCGAGAGTCACTCATCTACAAAATGGAAGTAGTCTGTGTCGTCGAACATATCAAACTCCATAAAGTGTTCTCGGTTGAAATTGTCGTTAAAAAAAAAAAAAAAATGTAAATAAGTCAGTAAATCAATGAATATATAAATACAAATAAGGAAACTAATACATGAATAAATAGATAGATGAATAAGTAATATAATTTTTTTGACTAATTAATCAATTGATGAATAAATAAGTTAGTAAAAACAAAATTAATATTTGCTCATTTGTTTCTATGTTTATTTATTCTATATATTCATGTATTATATAGTTATTCATTTCCTTATACAAATGGATATATACATATATACGCATATATATATATATATATATATATATATGTATATATATATATATATATATATATATATATATATATATACATATATATATACATATAAATCCGACAAGAGAAAAGACAAATGTATGGAAAGAGTGGTGTAGGTAAAGTCCAGGAAGGAGCAGAAGTACTTTATTCTCTAACGCTTTGATAGAGTCTTCTTCAGAGAGATAATTGTACAGGCAAATTGAGATACATTGTTTATATACTAAGCGGATCATCTCACAGGTCGTGTTGGGATAGAGTTCGCTGTATGTGCCCCTTTGATGATCAATCTTGCTGTTACATGTGCTAAGTTTACAAACCATTCTCTATGATTGGTTGAACTCAATGTGTTGATATATGCAGCTTCAATAGTTTTTCTTGTCATCTTTTTCATACCAGTGTGTAAGACTTTGGTGCTGTTCCAATTAGGCATATGACCGTGTTGTGTTGCGTGTATTACTAACGAATTAGATGTTCTGTGGTGTCGCATGTCGTTCTTGTGTTCGTATAATCGTTTTGTAATTCCTCGTGAAGTTTCTCCGAAATTAGCTGCATCGCATCCGCCACATGGAATCTTGTAAACCACGCTGTTTTCATTTTTCTCTCCCGTGTGCTGGTTATTGGACAAAATATCCCTTGTCTTCTATCCTGAGAGGGTACGATATCTATCCCTATTCTTGCGAGGAACTTGGAAATTAATTCACCTCTTGTAGAGTAAGGAACCACTAAAAAACTTTTTCTTTCTTCTGTTCTTCTATGACTGTGACAAAGTACTTTTGCTCCTTCCTGGATTTTACCTACACCACTCTTTCCATATATCTATATCTATATATATATATATATATATATATATATATATATATATATATATATATATATATATATATACATATATGCAGGAAAAAAACCCTGGCAAATAAGAAGCTTCCTCCGAACGTTTTCGACTATTTAACAAATTATCACGCAATACAAATGATAATGTCTTAAATAGACTAAAACGTTCGGACTAAGCTTCTTATTTCCCAGTGGGTTTTTTTCCTGCATATTATTTTCACGTGTGCCTTGTGAATTACTGCAAAATATACATATATATGTGTGTATATATATATATATACATATATATATATAAATAAATACGTATATATCTATTTATATATTCATTTGTATAAGTAAATGAATAAGTAACTATATAAGCACATGAATATATAGAATAAATAAACATAAAACAAATGAACAAATACTCAAATAAACAATTTAAAAAAATCAACCAAGAAATGCGTAAAGAAACAGACATAAATAAATAAGTAAATA
>NC_134810.1:22037742-22040242 GCF_046742065.1 Oratosquilla oratoria | reverse complement strand
TGGGGAGATAATTCTCTCTGACGTCTGCTTTTTAGGCCCATTGAGTTGGGACTCAAATTAACGGGAAGGTTAAGCGAGGGGTTTCATCTTCCCACTGAGAAAGATTTCATTTCTAACTTTATGAAATCTAATTTTTTGGGGTCTTAGTCAATCATAGCCCTCTTCAAATCAGCGCCCGGAACCTCAGCTGAATAAAGTAGTCTGTAGTTCCCAGAAAAGATCATATATAATAACATAGGAATGGAGGAGACTGCAAGAGACCATAAGGCCTACACTAGGCAGTTCTAGGTTCATCACCAACTATCATTCCAATTCATAAAGTTACCTAATCTTCTCCTAAAACAACCATTAGTTTCAGATCTCACTACGTGGTTACCGAGTCTATTTCATTCATACCCATTAAACTCCGATGACAAGATGTCATGCCATTTGGTCAAATAAAACAAAAAAATCATAAAACACCAAAATGTTTGATCAAACACCAGAAAAATATGACGTCACTGACGTCATATTTTTCTGGTGTTTGATCAAACATTTTGGTGTTTTATGATTTTTTTTTGTTTTATTTGACCAAATGTCAAGACATCTTTTCATCGGAGTTTAATTCCTTAACCACCCTATTGACAAACCAGTTCTTGCCTATTGCATTCTTAAATCTAAATTTGCCTATACAAAAAGACACATCGTTAAAGAGGGATTATACATTCCTTGCCTGGTGGTACTCTTTTCTATACGCTGGCTGCCTTCAGACGATTTTATTCATGTCCGTAGTAGTCTCAATAGGAGGTACGAGTATAGTCCTTCTCAAATAACTCCTTACATAACGAGTGGCACTTTTAATTTTATTCCCTATCCTGGCACCTCCCACCCTCCCCCTCCCCCTCCCCCTCCCCCCTTTGGGGGGGGGCAGGTAACCAACAATTACTGCTGGGGATCGGAGGGAAGTGTAGGATTCGAATCCACAAATAAGTGAATGTGAGAGTTTACTGGATGCTAGTTGTATCTGTCCGAAGAAAACCTAAGATATTTTTGACGGTTTTAGCTATGGGAAACACAGAGGACTGGGAATGGTACTGGCAACTGTACATCAATCCACAGCATCTCTCGGCGATTACCAGCTTGTCTAGCTATCCAAACACAGAGGGCAAAGGTGACGGCTTTGGTAACAACTCAGCACCAACTCTACTTCGTAATGTATCTCCAAGTACAAATCCTGAGGACATGCAATAATTAAAACTTCTTGTAACAACGTCGAAATCACGTGATATTCTTTCCACTTTGCGACACAATTCAATTACTGAGTATTTTCTTTTTCTGGATGGCTGGTTAGCTTTGAAATCGCTTTCAGCTGATGTTCTTCTCTACCCAGAAGGCTTGGCAAGTAATGATTTCAGTGTGAACCTGAAGTAAGCCAACGAGTAAGATTTTCTATTCTTTTGTGAACGCATATAGGAATTATTTTTTCTAAATCCATTCATGCATGCCTTTTGTTTTACTTTTATTTTTTATTTTATTTTATTTGTGTGTGTATGTGTGTGTGTGTGTGTGTGTGTGTGTGTGTGTGTGTGTGTGTGTGCATGCGATGCGTGTCTTTTTTCGTGTATGTGTATATGTGGATGTATATACATGGATATGCATTTGATGTGAAAAGCTTGAGAAATATGGTAAGAATTACCAGGATGAATAGATTGAGAAATGAAGTGAGGAGGAGAGCAGAGAGCTGGCAGATAGAGCTGATGAAAGAATACTGGGATGGTTTGGGCACGTGGAAGGAATGATTGAGAACAGAGTAGCAAAAAAAAAAAAAAAAAAAAAAAAGTGTGGAAGGTAGAGGTGGATGGAGTGATCTTGAGAGGAAGACCGAGGATGAGGTGGATGGATGGGGTGAAAAGGTCTTGAGTAAATTAGGAATATCTATTGAGCAGGGACACTGTATATATGAAAAACACAGCCAACATGATGTACGTATAACTTGCATGGATATCACGAGGGAATGTTAGTAAATTTACTGCATGAGAATGAACATTGAGAATGAAGACAAAAATATGTCAAAATAAATATAATATACTCTGGTATGCGATCTACTAGGCCAACATGATCTACGTATAACTTGCGTGGATGCCACCACGGAATTTTAATAAACTGAATGTATGAGAACGTACCAAGAACAATTCATGAACAATGTTCAGGAGGCCTATATGAACATTTAGTGTTTCCCTCAGTTGAATATGGTGGGCTTCTGGTCACGTGATAGTGATGCGACATGACGTCACACCGACTGCAAGAATATACAATTTTCTCTACACGTTTGTCCTCCTTGACAACAGATGCAAATTGAGTACTTTGCCATAGATTAAATTTTTTTTATTTCTGTTTCAAGAAAGACAAAAATCTTGATACATTACAAAGGATTACAAAGGCAAAGCATGCCGACAGGAGACCTTTTGATCCATATCTAGGTCGGATGAAAAAAAAAAAAAAAAAAAAAAATCATATTAAT